>NW_016017392.1:216341-295079 GCF_000320565.1 Sphaerulina musiva SO2202
CTCTCTCTCTCTCTCTCTCTCTCTCTCTCTCTCTCTCTCTCTCTCTCTCTCTCTCTCTCTCTCTCTCTCTCTCTCTCTCTCTCTCTCTCTCTCTCTCTCTCTCTCTCTCTGCACAAGAGGCAATGTCTGTAAAGAGTGGCGAGATGTTCAAGATCGATAAGGGCGGTGAGATGAACATGGAGGACAGTCGTAGCCAAGACGGGAAACCCGCTTCCTATCTTCCAAGGGCATTCTAACCACTTAGGGCAACATCCCTAGCCATTGGCTGCCCCCCTGGCCGGTATATCAAGGTATAATAACCGTATCACTACCTACCAGGTCTAGCTGTTCCAACTTCACTTCCTCGTTCGAAAGGAGAGTGCAACAGCAAGCTAGTCCGGTGCCTGTGTGGTCAATCCACTCACTCTCCCTCCGCGACGAAGCGAAACACATCCGAACTTCTCTTTCGGTCCTGCCGGCTCGTTTTTGGTGGAAGCATCCGGTACCTCACGGTAGATATTTAGCGTCCAAAGCCGGATCTGGTCTGGTCTGACCCAAACACACACATACACAGCCGTTTCAATGTCTACGCGTCTTCTCGTCTCTCAGGCAGCCAGGAGTCGAGACAACCTCCTTGTCGTGGAGGTTGTCTCGTTCTGATTGCGTGTCCTCCTCACTGATGATACATTAGCTTCACCACGGACATTATTCACTCCGTGGGCTATTATATGGCATTATATGGAATACGAATATCCGGATGTCACGACGGCATGATGCATAGAAAGTCAAGTTGTCTGATGATGATGATGATGAAGAAGCAGATGCAGAGCAGCGTACCACCACTAGGCGATGTAATAAGGTACCAATACTACCAATATGTGAATACTACCACATCTTGGCGCGCTTTGCCTCGATTCCCGGCGTGGCAACCTATTTTTGCATCGTTTACTGCACGCCACTCTCTCCACACTGGCGTCACAAGACATGCTAACCCACACAAACCACCAACGATGGCTTCGTACTACTGCCAAACTGCTGCTATATCGAGACCCCCGGAGCTTTTGTCATTATACCTATACGGTGTTTGATGCGTGCCCGGAGACAAAGTGCCCACTCCACCAGGCTGGATGGGGCAACTATCGACCATGCTATGTGTCGTTTGCTCTTCCGTCAGGTTCCATGTGCATGTAGGAGGTATGCAGGTATGCAGGTATGCAGGTAGGAGGGGATATATATTGCTGCTCAATGTCTCCCTTTCAGTAAATCATCAGAACTCACATTCAGAACCATCGACAGTAAATCAGCAACCAGAAGATTTAATCGAATTTCCTCTTCCACCACTACCAACAACAACAACAACCACCTCTCCCAAAAATGCATTTCCCAACCTTCATCGCCGCCACCTGCGCAACCCTCGCAGCAGCAAACCAACCATCCACCTACAGCAACACCAACACCAACTCCTACCCCAAGTCCTCCAACACCAACCTCACCCCCGGCACCTTCTCCATCACCAACTTCGTCTTCGGCTGCACCGTAAACTGCTCCTACAACTTCGACCTCGCCGTAACGGGGTCCGCCGAAAACCACCCCGCCGTCAAAAAACCCGTCAAATGCTCCGGCAGCCTGGATTCCACAACAGATTATGTCGAATGCGGCTACGTCAGCAAAACGCAAAAGTTGTATGCGTACATTGTGAAGGATACGAATGAGCTGAAATTGCAGTATGAAGTGCAGAGGCCGAAGAATAGTGCGGTGTATAAGTATTATGGGGAGAGAGAGGTGTTTGCTGCTACGGGACCGGATGCGGGGAAGCAGGAGAAGGAGTTTGTTGTTAAGGAGAGTTTGTCGACGGGGGTTGCGTAGGGGGGTGGTTTTTTACTTCCTTAGGAGGATGGGGAGGGGGAGAAGAGAGGGGTGATTTGGGGATAAGCAAAGTCGGTGTGTTGGGAGGGTGTTCAGTGAGAAGTTTGACTCGTAGACTGCTCTGCTGAATTAATTGGTATATATTTCCCTCCGCTGCTGCTCGTTTGTCCTTTTTCCTGTTTTCCCGCTGTGGTTGGTAGTCGAGAAGTATGTCGCTCGTATGAAAAATGTCTCGCGGATTACTTACTTATCTCTAGCAATGTAGTCTGTGCCGAAGAATAAAGCTCGCAGGACTGATAGATACTTATTGTTAATACAATAAGCGGAAAGAGTCAAAAGTTGGGGACGAGGAGGAGAAGGGTGCTGGCAGCGTTGTGTTCTTGACGCTCGGACCAGATGTCGAACAAAGCTTAGAGGGGAAAGTCTTTACGATTTAAAGAGGACTCTTGATTGTATACATAGTAATCTTCATGCTATATTCGGGGTAGCATACTCAACATCGAGCTGAAAGAAGAGGTATTTCCTAGCTTCCTCTAGAGGCTCGATCCTAATCTAGGCGGCATTATCGACAGGACTATATCGTAGCTACCGCTCGTTACCAAGATTTGCGTAGCCGTTCACTTTTGATACAGATCTATTATACTGCTCGGATTTTATATTATACTAGAGATTCTAGCTAACTTTCTCGCTAGACATAGTTATATACCTACCTGGTCTTGCTCTATAGCTAACAACGCCGGGGTCCGAATAGTTCGTTGCTACGTGCTATAGCATCCTGCTTCTAGAAGAGCTAATATGCCGTAAGCCTGCATACATTGCAAGCAAAGCACTATAGCCTAGCAGGTCCGCTTAAGTATCGTATAGTGTTACTCCTAGTAGACTCTAAGATAACTTGATAACAGACGGATATAGCTGCCCTCTTCGCAAACGGATTCTACTTGTGTAACAAGCGTAGAGACTTCAAAACCGGTTCGGTATGACAAATTTGGGAGTGGGATGTTCTCCCCTCCCTGCTGGCAGCTCTCCAGATATCCAGATTTGTCAAAAAGGCAAGCCTAGGCACTCTCCCACGGTCAGCTGACTCTCTGATCGTCAGACTTCTTCGCCAAGCACAGTGCACATCGTTGCATACGGGCGTACGCAACAGACATCATCAACACACCTGTGCAACATATTCCGAAAAAGGGGGTCTAGTCTATTAACAAACAACAAACAAAGTATGACAGGCAGCTCTACTAAACTTCTGAGAATAACTTCCCATGTCCCCGGGTTCAGTCTTTCCAGACTACTGCCCCTTTAGTATTGGTGCTGTCCCAAGATTTGCCCCAGATCTACACCATCCCCGCGTTTGCGAGCCAATCACTATGGCATCCACGCCCTCAGACATTGCGGAGCCCCCCACATTCCTCCTATTGTTCAAGCACCGCTTTCATCACCTGGGGAATCTCGCTGCAGCCTGCATGATGTCGTCTCTCTTTGCTTGTGGTCCGAGGAGAGACCAGACTTCGTCTCAAAAACGCCTCTGAGCGGGTTTGCCCCTCTCTCCAGGCGGAATCGTGGTGCTTGTGGGAGTCCCCCGGCATGCCATATATGTTCATATAGCTCCCTCCCTCCGTCCCTCAGAGGTTGTAGACTTCCGCTGCTATTGTTGTCGTTGTTGTTGTTGCAACCATTAAGCGGAAACTTGTCTTTTCTCCCAGTCTTTCCATTCGAATTAAACCTTCTCCTGTCAAGATGGGTTCTATGCCAGAAGAGAAGATCGAATATGTCGATGTCTTGCTCGTTGGAGCGGGCTTCGCATCCTTTACATTGTTGAACAGACTACGAAAGCTCGGTCTGTCTGTTCGGATTTACGAAAAGGGTGCAGCGAGTGGTGGAATTTGGTGTAAGTGACGTCGATAAAGATATAATCTGCTGCGATCCTCACTGATGATGTTCTGCTAGACTGGAACTGCTATCCTGGCGCTGTATGTGTCTGCCTTGAAGACAAAATGCTAGACACGAAAAGAAAAAGCTGACCTGATTCCAGCGAGTGGACTCGGACACGCCCATCTACCAACTATTCGATAAAGAGCTCTGGGAAGACTTCACATACAAGGAGAGGTATCCCGCATGGCCTGAGCTGAGAAGGTACTTTCAGCACGTCGAGAAGAAGTGGAACATTAGCGAGTACACGACGTACAACAAGTGCGTAGACACTGCCACCTTTGACACCAAGACGGATCTCTGGACCATTGAATCCTCCGACGAGACCAAGATTCAAGCTCGTTGGTTCATGCCATGCATTGGATTTGCTTCGAAGCACTATTCGCCACCCTTTCCCGGTCTGAGTAACTTCAAGGGAGAAGTGTACCACGTGAGTAGTATACCTAATGCTGACATGGAATTGATGTGATGATATGCATGTACTGATGTGATTCTCTCCTCCGCAGACTGCCAAATGGCCACAACACGGCGTCAACTTCCGTGGCAAGCGTGTCGCTGTCATTGGACAAGGCGCATCTGGCATTCAAACCGTGCAAGACCTCAGTCCCAAAGTCAAAGAAATGACCGTCTACATCCGAACTCCCAACCTCTGCCTACCCATGAACCAGCGAACTCTCGACCCCGAAGAAGAAGAGCGCAAGAAAAAAGACGGAACCTACGAAAAAGCCATCCAAGACACCCGCTCCACCTTTTCCGGCTTCACCTACGACTTCATCGGCAAAAACACCTTTGACGACACCCCCGAAGAGCGCGAAGCTTTCTACCACAAACAACTCGTCCAAGAAGGCGGTTTCAAATACTGGCTCAACACCTACGACGACATGCTCTTCGACAACGCCGCCAACGACGAAGCCTACAATTTCTGGCGCAAAACCGTCCTCAAACGCGTCACCGACCCGGAAAAACAAAAAATCCTCGCCCCTGAAATCAAACCTCACCCCTGGGGAACCAAACGCCCCTCTCTCGAACAAAACTTCTACGAAGTCATCGACAAACCCCACGTCGAACTCATCGACCTCAACACCAACCCCATTCAAACCGTCGAAGAAAAAGGTCTGGTAACACCCTTAGGACTCAAAGAAATCGACGTATTAATTCTCGCGACGGGATTCGATTCCGTGACGGGTTCTCTCGCGCAATTGAATATTCGAAATGTGCAGGATGAGACGATTGCGCATCATTGGAGGGATGGAACGAGGACTTCGATGGGGATTGCTATTCCCGGGTTTCCGAATATGTTTTTCCTCTATGGACCGCAGGCCCCGACGGCGTTTTCGAATGGACCGAGTTGTACGCAGTTTCAGGCGGAGTTTGTGGAGGAGATGATGAAGAAAGTTCTGCAAGACGGGATTACGAGGATTGATGCGAAGAAGGAGGCGGAGGAGGATTGGTGTAGGAGGATGTATGTTGCCCCGCAAAAAAACAAAAAAAAAACATTTTCACTGACTTTTTTTTAGGAATGAAAAATGGAACGCCACGCTCTTCCCACTCGCCAAATCCTGGTATCAAGGAGCGAATATCCCCGGAAGAAAAGTTGAACCGTTGAATTGGGCGGGGGGAATGGTGGAGTATACGGATTCTTTGCATAAGAGTTTGGAGAATCATTATCAGGGTTGGAATGTTTATAAAGAGGGGGTGAAAGTTTGAAGTTTGAGTTGAAATGAGATGAGATGGGGGAGAGGGGAGAGGGAGAGGGTGATGGCGAGGAAGAGGGTGAGAGGGGGTTGATGGTTGTGATAGTGATGGTGATATTGACAGGAGGGGAGAGGGGAGAGAGGGGATAGGACTATTTAGGTATCTATTGAATTGGTTAGTTGGTTAGTTAGTTTCTTTTTACTACACTGTTTTTTCTGATAATTACCGATTTACCATCTCCTCCTCCTCCTCCCCCTCCTAAATACCTAGCTAGACAGAGAGTATTACAGCCCAGAAGTATTTCAAGATCCCCTCGACTTTTTCTACAATCCACATACCTCCTACTCTCACGATCTTATAAACACCTAGGAGGTATCTCATTACTATTACAAGACGCCCTCCTCCTCCTCCCTAAAAAAAAACCGGTATATTCGGGATAAGTTCTATCGAATCAAGACTTCTACAAGACTTCTACATTTCTTCGCTCTATTCTTTTTTTTTTTTCTCGATTCGGGAGATGTATAGAAATATTCAAGCGCAAAAACTCTAGTTCGGGCATCTTTTTTCCTCATCGTAGCATATTGTCGACTTAACGTAACAGACGGAAACAGAAAGCTCGAGTCGGTATTATTGTAGGCAGCATATATTCTAGTATCTAAGGCAATGTTTTACTTATCCCCCCCCCCCCCCCCACTTTACCTATCAATACCCTTTCCCTCCCTCCCTGCCCTTATCAATTTTTGCTAACTCCTTCCAAAGCTCGACATAGCCCTTGACAAAAACCTCATCATCCAAATTTTCTGTTAAAGAACTCAGTCCCCATCCGAAATAATGCGCAGAAAGATTTTCGGGGTTTTCTGAATCATTATCAGCAGCATCAGTAGTAGCGTTCCCAGCCTGTTGTGCACTCTCACTCTCACTCTTACCACCACTGGCCTCCTCTACACCTGTTGTACATGCAGTACTCAAACTTTTCAATTTCCTCACCACCTCCTCCTTCTCCTCCTTCCTCTCCTCCTTCGAAATCTGATTAGGAAATTTCCCCTCTGCCAATTTTTCAAAAACTCGAATATGAGTTTTTTCTTGTACGATATCGCGAGCTTGGAGAAGTTCTTGTTCTGTATATCCTCTCCTCCTCCTCCTCCTTCCATCCCCACCACCACCACCACCACCCGCAGCAAACCAAGTATTAATTTCAAAAGTCACAGGAACAGCCGGTTGAAAAAGAAATATACCGCCACCCCTCCCGTCACCCCTCCTACAATTACTACTCTCTTCTAACCTCCCCACCTCCTCTCCAATCCTTTGAATAACTCTCTTCAACTTTTTTACCCTCCTCTCTAAAGTTTTCCCGCCGCCCCAAATTTCATTCACGGCCCTTTCACAGTCGACAATTTCGTACGCGAGAGTATATGCGTTTCCGCCGGCGCGACGTTGCCAGATGCTGAGTTGGAGAATGAAAGTTGGGTCGTTGTGTAAGAGAATTGCGCCTGTGATGCTTTGGAGGGCTTTGTAGAATGAGAGATAGATGGATGTGAAGAGGGGGCCGAGGGTTTGGAAGATGGAGATGGAAGAAGAAGAAGAAGGGTCGTTGTATGGTGACGGTGAGGTAGTGGTGGTGGAGTTGTAAAAAGTTTCCGACTCCCAAATCCTCGCCCCATCACAATGTAGCGCCACATCTGCCTCTCGACACTTATCAGATATAACTTGCAGTTGCGAAAAAGTCCAAGTCTGACATCCGAGCGGTCTGCAAGGGATTTCCAGCAGAATAACCGCAGGGCGTCTGCGTAAAGGTAAATTCAAAACGGATTGAATTTCGTCGAGAGTAGGGAGTTGATTAGGATGACGACCGAGAAGAATTCTTTCAAACCCATATAAAAATTTCCAACTACTTTCTTCTGCAATTTCCGGGTGAGCAGTGTGATGCCAAGCGACAATATTGCGTCCGGCGCGTTCACAATGGACTTTTAAAGTGGCGACTTGTGCTTGGGTGCCGGTGAGGAAGAAGAGAGCTGTAGATTTTCCGAACAAGGAGGCGATTTTCGCTTCGAAATTTTGCTTGTGGATGCCTTTGCCATAGGTGTCCAAGTCGATTGTGTCGGGGAGGATGAGACGGGGTTTTTGGGATTCGAAGGCTTCTTTGCCGAGGGTCTGGAGGAGATAGGTGGTGGGATCTTGTGCGTATTGAGAGGTTCTTTTGAAGGTTTCGGTGGGGGAGAGGCGGGGAGGAGGATAGGTGCAGAGTTTGATTGGTGTTTGGGGTTGTTGGTCAGGTTCGGCGGCCATTTGTTTGGTCGTTTTACTGTTGAGTGGATATGCTTGGGAGTTGTTGCGAGGGTGCGGTGGCATTTATATATTACAGTATGCTGAAGGAATAGCATCGGGCTCTTCTCGCTATATTAGTCTCACTCGGTCTGATGATTGCTGACCAACAGTCATTAATTATACATACGACCCCCACGATCTGATGGCGTGAGAATGACCTTGTAGGTAGTGTCAGCGTAAGAAGAAGAAGAAGAAGAAGAAGAAGACAACTTTAGACCAGCTTAGAGATACCATCAATAAACCACAAGCCCACATCCATAATATCCCTCTCCACCTACTCTGATTAATCCTCATACTAGGAGGTAATACTTCTTTATAATCACGTTGGAACCCCAGAGTTGCCATAGGGAAGCGAAACATGTCATTATACAGCTCGGTAGAACAACTGGTACCGAAGATAGGCCACGAATGAACACTGCAAATGCAATGCAGCAATTTTTCTCTCCTGATGGAAAAGTTGCTGGCGAGAGACACGCCACCAATGGGAATAGGAGGTGGGATCAACGATGCATCCTCATGCCACCTGATGCGTAGGAGTATCCATGATGAAATTGTAAGACGACAGCGATGGCGCTTTTGAGTGGTAGCGTGAGATGCTGTTTGTAAGTGAATGTAAGAGTTGATAGTTGATACATTTTGTATGTGTGAAAAAGAAAAACTCCTATCTACCTGGTAGGTTTGAATGATGACTACGCAATAACTCTTGGCACTGTCACATGAAACTTCTTCTTCTCTCTAGAGGTCCCATTCGATTGCCAAAAAGCTATTGAGAATAAACATGCTCTCCCTTTCCCAACTTCCCAACTGCGATTATTCTATTCTATTCTTTTGACTGTACGAAGGGCAGGCAGGCAGATAAATGTATCGAACCTCCAACTCCAGAAATGACTTGATTATTACTACTATTAGGTTAGGTGTATACAGAAATTCTTTGTCTTCAGACTCTGATTCGGGTACTGAATAGACATTCCCCAAAATGCGACTGACGATGAGTGATTTCTTTGTTGTTGTTGTGCCTCCTCTCAATCTTCGACAGGGCCACATCTTTCTCGAGAGACCTGATAACCAATTGACCTACAAGCGCTTTTCGCGACTCGTAAACTTCAACTATATATGGAGTTGGATCAATAAGAATAACAATATCATGTCTTCACCGTAAGTGCAAATTTGTCATTCCTCATAGTCAAGAGGAGGAGGAAACTAACCGTGAAATTTTACTCCTCCAGGACCTACGACCCCGTACCAAAATCGCCTCTCCACCACGACTATCCCTACTCGCGTGGCGAAGCAGCAGCAGAATCCGACTCAGACGACTTCGATCCCGAACAAAAACCCCAAATCATCACAGACGAAGAACACCACCCGTCCACCACCTCCTCCAAAAAACGATCAAACAAACGCACTTTTCTCCCCCACCGTCTCACCCCTCCACCATCCACCCTCATCCTCCTAACTTTCCTCCTCCCCCTTCTCCTCTGGTCCCTCCTCCTCCGCCCCCCAACTCTAATCCTCCCAAGCTCCCTCCCTCTAACCTCTCACTGCGGCTCAAACGCCACCCAAGCCCTCTCTCTCGGCTGTAAATTCGACCTCCTAGCAGGAAGTTGGACACCATCCCACTGCATCGACACCGCCTCTCTCTCCGAATTCCGCACATGGATAACTTCCCCGCAACGCCTTCGAGGCGCGTTTCCCTATTTCAAGGATATGGCTGGGACGCAGAGATTTCGGAACGAGGAGGAATTGGCTTGGTATGATGCGGAGAAAACTGTGTGGACGACTTGGGAGGAACATCGTTGGCATTGTGCCATGTTGATGAGGAGATGGCATCGCGCTTGGTTGGGGATGGGAAGGCCGAATTCGAGGTTGGGGAGGTTGGAGCATACGATGCATTGTAGTAAGGCTGTGGAGGAGGGGTTGAGGAGGAATGAGGATGCGGGGTGGATTGTGACGGAGTTTCAGGTTTCGTTTGAGAGTTGTTAGGAGAGTTGAGAGGGGTGTTTGTTGTGATTTTTCTTTTTCTTTTCTTTTTCTTTTTTCATTTTTATTGGGATGTGTTGGTTTATGTACCTGGTGGTTTTCCATTTTCGGGGGACGGTGGATAGGGAATGGTCAGTGGTGATCCTTACTGTGTTCCGCGAGACAGACAGAGAGAGAGAGAGAGAGAGAGAGAGAGAGAGAAAGAGACCAAAGGAGAAACAAGAATAAATTTGTGTACAGCATGTGCTTTGCTTGGTTGCTTCGCTCCAGGGGTATATTGTATCAGACATCACGTTCTCCCCCCACCCTAACGCTTCCAAAACATAAACAACAAGAAGAAAAAAAAGCACATAGGCTCGTATATACAAAAAGACGTGTAAAAAATCTTGCGCATCCACTGAAATTTTGTCACCATGGAAAATCGTGTCAGAAAGTTGAAAGGTGTCTCTCTTCACTTCTCCCCATGCTGGCATCATAGAGCCAAGCCTTGACCGTCACCAGTCCACCTATACAAAGAGAGCACCTCTCGTCTTCTCAATTGCTGCTCACCAAAGTCTTCGACAGATCGTCCTCGAACCTGCATCAATGCAGAGCGCATGACCTTTCGAAAGTTGCGCTAGAGAGCGAAAGAAAAGAACGTGTTAGTGCGGAATACCAAGGATACTTCGTCAGAGGCAACATTATAACATACCTGATACTCGGTATTGAGCGTCACAACGCAAGCTTCGTGAGCTCTCACAATCGTCTCGCACGCTTTGACAACGCTCGGACTGGCTTCGGCGCCCAACTTGTCTGCAATGAGTAAGAGTAAGAAGCTGCCTTGCAGGAGATAGATGCCGAAAAAGAATGGCATGAACGAAATGTCAGGATCATAGTCCAGAATCTCATTGATGGCTTCCGCTGCAGACACGGCATGGCCCGTGGCTGAGATGAAGGATTGACTCGATATCCACAAGTCGTTGTCGTCCAGCAATGAGATGGGATCCCATTTCCCATTGAGGAGAATGTGCATGGTGTGCATGAGGTGAGTGCCGTATGCGACGACGATTTTGGTTTGTAGGACCGCTTCCGTCATGCGCTGCGAATTCGAGTTGGATGTCGCCACGGAGTGCGGGCTGGTGTCGTCTTGAGCACCGTTCGCGCCACTAGTAGCATCTGTGGGCTCTGGAGGTGGCAGATTTCGAGCTGCAAACTCCCGCAAACTTCTCCCGTACGCTTCGAGCTGTCGCGAGATCTCTGCAACCTGGTCGTCCCAGCCGGAGCTGTTCTTGAACACCATCCCAAAGCGAGGGTGATTCCGTGCTTGGTTGAGGTCGACGATTTCGCCGAGTATGGTCATGAGTGGCAGAAAGAAGCCAAAGAGGTTGTATCCGGTGCATTCAAAGCTTGGTCCTCGCCTTCGGAAGTGATTGGACTCCATGTGTTTCTCCGCGGGATAGTGTTCGTCGCCCTGCCATGTCGCCTCGTCATCAGGTTGCAGGAGTCCTTCGCATTCCACATCTAGCAGGAAGAGCGGCTTGTTGTAGCACAACGACAGGTGTCTGTCCACACTAAACAGCAGCCACCATATGCGTCGGCGCTCTTCTCGCTCCTCTTCAGAGACATAACCGGGCTGCTGCGTAGGATCAGCACCATTTGCGCATGCCTCTCCCGTGGCCTCTGCCTCTGCTTCAGGCCCATCAGGGTGCTCGGGATTGGGTGGCAATTCTCGACCGAGCTTCAACTCTCTTGCCAATGACCATGCCGCATTCCACCACCGTAGGCTGGCAGCCTTGTACTCACTGGCCGAGACTACGGTTGCAAGGTGGATGTACGTGGCAACATCATCGAGTGCAGCACTTGCGCCCGGATTGCCGTCTTCCATGCCATGTGTCTGGCCGGGTAGTGTCACCCCAAACCCACCCAAAGCAACGCCATTGTTAAGGTTGTGGCCGCTGTATGCCTGTGAACCGTCTGTTTGGGTGTGCACAAGGGGCTTGAGCAAGCTGACTGTCAGCTCTAGCAGTTTTTGGCAAATCTTCCCTCGCGCGGAGGGAGAAGAAGTCAGAAAAGCAGATTCGCTGGTCTGAGCAGCCACCCAAAGCATACTCGCAAGCAAGGCAGGGCTGCATGGCCGCGGATTCACGGGGCGCAGAAAAGATCGCTTGCGGAAGATGTAACCGATCACATATGGCGACCGCGGCTGCATGAATGCTTGAGCCGTGCTGGCGAAGTATAGGTCCAATAAATCACATGCGAGGCTGATGGGTATAATGGCCGAGACGTGCGGTAAGAGTGGTCGAAGGACCGGATATCGTAGCGTTTGGATCGGGGAATGAGACTGCATGGGATGATGGAGCGCATTCGTGGGGGATGGTAGAGAAAGCCAGCCCGGTGAGCCCCCAATGGGAGATTGTCGCAAGAAGGTTGCAGACAAGGGCGATCCATTCATGTGATAGGGATGACCAGGCATGCTCTGCTGACTGTTGGGTGAAGGCACGCCATACGGACTTTCGCCATAGCCGGTGATGGTCCCGCCTTGGATCATCGAGTGCGGCATACCTCCCGGCCCCGAATGGAGGATATTGTGACCGGCAACGGCGGTGCCAGCACTCGGGTGGAGAATGCTGCGATGGTAGTCATCGATGCTTCCATACTCGCCCATACCGACTGGCATGCTCCGATTCTTGTGCATTGGCGCGACTGGGACCCGTGGAATGGGAAGTGAGCCATGATCACTTGGCACCATCCTCTGCGGTATGCCATTTCCCGTAACGCTCCCTCCAACGGGCTCCATACCCGGTCGTCCATGCACCGAGTGAATATGGGGCTGGCTCGTCATGCTGGTAGACCTTGGCGGAGGGAGCTGTGGTTGCTGAAAGTCTGCGCCGCCTCGCTTGCGCTTCAGCCCATTTCCCATCGCTGCTGCATGTATACCGTTGTCGCTCTGCGGCCTCGGCGCGATGGCAGTATCTTCAAACGGCCGTCCCGCATCCGACTTGGGACTACTACTGTCGCCCGCGGCGGCAGAAGCTTGTTGCGCCGCGATGTCTTTCCTCGAGGCCTTGCCTCTCTTCTTCCGCTCCCGCGCATATTCGCACGTCAGACCAAACTCGACGCAATGCGCACACGGGTGTTGTCCATCGCACTTGGTCCGCAGCTGGTTGCACTGGTCGCATGCGCGACTGATTCTCCGCCGTACGGGCTGTCCATTTGTGGCCGCCTTGCCCGTGCCACTCTTTGCGACAATCCCTTCGTCGTCCTGCCCCGCGTGGTCGTCGCCGCCGCCCGCGCTCGCGCTGCCGTAGCTGTGCCTGTGCTTCATCTTGGGCCGGTCGCCATTGCTTTTCAGCTCGTGCGCTTGCTGCTGCTGCTGCTGCTGCTGCTGCTGCTGCTGCTGTTGCTGCTGTTGATGTGGATGTTGATGTGGATGTTGATGTTGATGTTGTTGCTGCTGCTGCTGCTGCTGCTGCTGTTGCTGCTGTTGCTGCTGCTGTTGGTGGATCTGTTGCAACGCATAGTGCGAGCCCTCTGCAAGCGCATCCAGTCCTGGGGTATGCTGGTGATGATGTAGCATCGGATGCTGGGACGCGATATCCCCAGGCCCAAATGCAGTAGAATACTGCTGGTGTGCAGTACTCGACGACAGCATGATTCTCGCGACCCGCTCTCGTTCTCGGTCCCACTGTCAGCCAGGTAAGACAGGCAGCTCTTAGCTCTCCCCGTATTGCTGCTGCTGGCTGGCTGGCTGGTTGGCTGCTGCTGCTGCTGCTGTGCTACACCTTGGCAGCACTGCATGAGGTCAACAACAACAACAACAGAAGAAGATGCCAATGCAAGACACATTCACGACCCATCGTCGTCCACGAGATGCGATGCGAACCAAACGAAAAAGACGCGATTGGATGGGGCCAACATGGTGTGCATAGGTACAGTATAAAATAATGCGATCGACGTCCTCCACTAGGATAGGTATATGTGTTACTGTACCTAGGTGGCATCGAAACGTTTAGACTCGCGACCCTTCAGGTTGGCTCCTTGCTAGTCAAGGACTAGAGCAACTTCTGGCGACGTGAGGTTACAGCAAGCCCTAATTGAGCCCTCGTCGAGGGGGGGGGGCGCAGACGTGAGCATACCAGCTAGGGACGGGGCGTGTGGCAGAACAGCCCATGCGACCGATGGTGAGTGCCACTGAGTGTCCACTGAGTGAATTGCTGGTGGAACAAAGTGGTTGTCCCCGTCCTTTGCCGTGACCCAGTCCCGCCATTCTGATCCGGCCTTCTTCGCCATGCGATCGACAGGCATGCGCCACGAGTCAGTCCCGACCGCGGTTCTCCCGGTCGACCGTCTCTCTCCACCGGGCGAGAGCACCGGAATACCGGATTGAGCGAGATACAGGGTCGGGGGCCAAAGGCCTTCATATGTTCATGAAGCAGCAGGCCAATGACCAAACTCTGTTCTCGCGAACTCTGTTCTCCCGTAAAAACTAGAATAATAAACTTTACTCACTTGCAATCTAGGGAAGTTTTGTGTTGGACATGGTTGGAATGGAACCTGCCGCTGCGGAGACAAAGAGAGAGACAGAGAGAGATAGAGAGAGAGCTGGCAACAACAACAACAATACCACCACCACCACCACCACCCAAGTCAACATCACCACGATGACTTGTTGGGAACTGTCCATGTACTCTCTTACACGAGGAATGCCCAACCAGGGAGATGGATGGCATCGTGGGCTCTATGACCAGGCACGTCGAGTACAACGATGATCGATACCTTGGTGCGACTGTTCGACGCTGTCCTAGAAAGTGCTTCCAGACCCCCAAAGACTGTTCAGGCCCTTCAGGGAGGATCTTATCAGGGGAGTATCAGGATCTTAAGAGTAAGGTATTCCCCGAGAAAGCGACCAGACCAGGGTGGTGTTTTCCATGTATGCTATTTGATGATGATGATGCCATATAGGTGGTGCCTGCTTGGACCACTGATCAGTAATCTTTCTATGCACATGCCACCCAGTCCAATGCCTCAAAAGGCCAGTGCAGAAACCTTCGCTCTTCGCTCTTCTTCTACTTCCAATCCACCTGCCCAACGCCAACCCCTCCACAAGCCGAAAGAGTTGATATGAATATGCCATGCAATACGAGGGTGCATCATCTCTCATGCAAGGGAAAGCTTCCCTCGCATTGAGTGAATAAAGTGCAGTTCGCAGGCCCATTGATAGCTGTTCCCATCCTTCTGACACAAGGTTCGCTGCACCACAACAACAACGACGCCTGGCTACATGTAATTTGGCCATTGTTGTGAAAGCATCCTGAAATTCTCTACACACTTGCCCCCCCTGAGTTCTGTTTCATTCCTGCTGCGGCGAGCACAGCATCGTCTTCTTGTTCGGATGTGTGCGGATCTCCCTCCTGTCTTTCATTCTCGTCCTTGTCTCCCACGAGCTACATCCTCTCTTCAACCTAATTTTCCTTCTCCTGAGAAGGTTTAGTCTTCGTCTTCTTCTTCGTCTTCTTCGTCTTCTTGTGGCTCTTAGCCTTGTTCTCATTATCCTTCTGCTCCTGCCATTTCCGCCTTTGTTCCTCGCTAGCACGTTTGGGCGATAACTTCGGCATCGCAAGTGCATCGCTTCCCTGCAGCCAGAGGCACAAAAGCAACAAGTCAGAACACGAATGCTTTTTGGTTTAAACAGCTAACGATTAAACAAATAGAGGTACAAGTGCTGGATCCACATCTGAGTGGGGAGAACAGCACAGAGAAAACCAAACGAGGAAAGCAGGCAGATGTGTGGATAACTGATGTAAAGATCAAAGCAGATGCATGCTCTCGCTGCTCGATGCAGAACAGTGCGAAAAGTCGTGAATGGGATCGAGTGTGCCGAGTTTGCATTGCGCTGTAGCAGCAAGAGCGACAACAGCCTCTTCTCGGTGGTCATATTTCAGTCATCGACTTCAGGCATGCTGGTCGCTCGCCTTGTTCAAGTTGGATAGCCCCGGCGGTTGCGCTCAGTTTGCGCAACAACAGCAGGGTCTGTGTATTCCAGAAGCATTCCGAGCGTCCTTCTTGATTCAATGATTTGGTGCGTCTTTCCCAGTCAGGCCTCATCGGGGTGCTTTGCCGGCTGGCCATCGGCTTGTTGTGGAAGAGGAGGAGAAACGGGATGTGGCTGCTTTACCTCTGGTAATTGTTCAAGTGGATCTTTGATCCTTACTTTTCCGCCTTCGACTTCATGCATCTGCTCGTTTGGCTGATCTGACTCTGTGCTTCTGTGGCAGCGGGAAATTGTCAGCGGGCAGGTCTCTCCTGCTTGCCCACGAATGCTACAAAGTAAACTTCCTCGCCGTGCTCCAGCAGCCTTGATCGTCATCCAAATCGGGACTTACGATTCTGCCTCGGCCTGCTTTGTGGCGTCATTATCGGCTTGTCGCTCTGCGGCGTCCTGTTTCGTGGCATCGCGGATAGCTTCTTTGTCCTTGTCCCATTGCGATGAGCCCTCTTCAAATTGGCTCTGTATCAGGTCTAGGCGATCTTGCTTCTCCTTCTCCTCCTGTTCTCGCTGCTTTCGCTCTTGCTCCATTTCCTCCATATGCCGGATATCGTCGACGGAAGGCTCGTATAGATGCCAGATGGTGTAATGTGGTAGTCCAACCACAGAGAACTTCATGCGCTTGGCCATCTGTGGTTGTGTTAGTCATCTTCAAGTCACACCTATGGAATGATCGATCCTCACCTTGCCAAATCCCTCAGTCTCCGCATGCTTCTCGAAGGAGAATGCTGGGAAGTGAACACCACTCCTGAATACCTTGGCCTTGGCCAGGATCGACACACCACCAACGCCGTCGATTTCCATTTCCATATCTGGGTCGCCGTAGGGATCGCGAAGGTAAGCCAAGTGCGGTCTCCAGGTCGCGTACTCCGCGTAACCTTCCACGATGACCGCGTCCTCGTCCAGCGTGTCTGCAAGTGCCAGTGCGGTCTCGGACTCCTGCCAACTATTCAAGTCATATGGCTGCTCTCCTCCCAGCCAGTCTGGCAGAGGTCTCCATACATTCGGCACAATGACATCTTTGTTGTGTCTCATTAGATCCTCCAGAATGGTGAAAGGTGCCGTCTCGACATCCACATCCCTCCAGTAGACCCAGCTGTGGGTAGGCCGCAAAGCAGCTGAAAGAAGCCAGTTGCGTGCTTGCGCCATGCTTTTTCTCCGACTTGCTTGCGCAGCGAATCCATGTCGACTCTCCACATCCTGGTTCACTTTTTGCCCGAAATCCTTCTCAATGACCGAAATCTCGCCAAATGCCATTTTGGGCTCCTCGCTCGCCTGGAGCTCTGCTAGCATGTCTGAAAGGATGGTAAGAGTACTATCCTTGCTATCTCCTACCAGAAATGCCAGGTCAATGAGGTGGTGTGGATATGTCAGATTCCGGAGGTGTGAGAAGAACATCGGCATATGCGGTGCTGCATCTCGGAGAGGTGCGCACAGAAGAATCCGCTCCTCTCGTTCCCACCCCCTTGATGTTCCCCCGACATTGGCCAAGTCGTAATATCGCACCGTCTCAATATTGAACTCTTCGCCGCCTCTCCACGCCGCCAGTCCGAGCCCACCAAGTAGGCCAGCAGGTCGCAGAGATGGGAAGAAGAACATCAGGACGATGAGGACAGCTGTGAAGACCCCCCCGACCCGCATCGCCGCCCCACGCCGCCTCCCTCGCGCTGATCGAGGCTGATATTTCTCATATTTGTCAGGTCGAATATTAAATGCGCTGCTGCCTCTTCTCCCGCTGCCGCCTATCGGGTATGCGCCGGACCCCTTGGGCACACCATTGCTGAAAGGCTGCCGGTTCATCTTTTCGTGATGATCCGACTTGACATGTAGGGGCAGCATGTGTCTAACGAGCTGTTGAGCTTGTTGGTAGCCAGCTCGAGGCCCGTTGAAGCACTTCGGCTGCGAACCCAGAGACGATGCGCTGTGGCCGTAGGCAGTGCCGGCGATGTGGTGGTGGAGGTGGTGGAGGTGGTGGTGGTGGTGATGTGGTGGTGGTGATGCTGTTCGTCTCCTTTGATTTCCAGGTTGTCGCTGCAACTGCCGGCGGGTTTTATTGCGCACTGTGTTTGAAACGTGTTGTCGGCGTCACTCCTCAGCTGAGGATTCCCGCGTGCTTGGCACAGTCAAGAGGTACATGTAATACGCATCGATCACGCGAGAGATTCAAGCGCATGTAAGCGGTGGATGTGCCATGGGTGGTGGTATGAAAGAATTATTGTGCTTTTCGTACAAGTTCGTACAATTAAGAAGTTGAATAACATTGCGGGAGATCAAACTCTATCAACTGGCCCCTGGCCGCAAGCCCTCGAATGTGGTGGCACCACACGACACGGGATACGGGAGTATCACCAAAGCACCCAACGACCACGAAAGAACACAGCCCATCTTTGAAGCTCCAAGAGCCAGTACGAGCCATGCACGGCATGAAATTTTCAATGCGCTTCTTGCTATGCTCAGCGCACATACGGTGGTCTTGGCAAAGTCCGCGTGGGCGCCGCACGGAACCAGTGGCGGAGATGAAGGCTATCTCAGCTGCCACGTGCTTCCAGAAGATCCGACACAAAACAGTATATGTAGGTAGCTGAACGCAGTAGAAGAGTGATTATGATGTACAGACTACAGATCCTCGAATGTACGAAGTCACAAACACTGTGCCCTTTCCTCTCCCCTTGACTTTCTACGAGGTGTGAGGCCAAGACTCAAAGCGATCGACATTGCCACTGCCCCCTGTTTCCGCTGTCCAACGCCGAATGTTCTCATCATCACTGAGAGCTACCACGTTCCGAACGCGTCGCCCTCTGCGCTGTGAAAAGATATGCTTTCCATGGCTGGTCAAACAACTGAACATCGCGTCCTGAATGTATGATGCGAGCACCTCTTGCGGTATTCCGACATATCACCCAGGAGTTGAGTGGTCGCTCTGGCCCTCCGATCTCTCAAGGTCAGACTTTTCCGAGAAGACGAATGTCGAGGGTCGGCTCGAAGATGCATGTGAGCTGTGGAATTCTCTCTTGACCACAAAGCTGAATCAGAGTCAGCGTGGGCTCTGCAGCGTCTTCAAGTAAGCAAGTGCTGCAGGAGATGTGTGCTCAGACAAGCCGGTTTTACGCATGCCCGCCCACCGGCATCTCGCCGATGCCACTCAAGACGAAATGGCATGGTTTGATGCTCTGAAACCACATTACGAAGCCACAGGATCAGCCGAAGCTTCACATGCTACTACAACTCCACAACCGATCCTCCCATCTCGGCCAAAGCTTTGATGGTACGGTATAGGGAGGGTGACTCGGCAGGCATGGCTACATCAAGTTCGTTGAATGGATAGACTAGGTGTCATCATAGAACATAGGGGGCAAAAAAAGGAACCGCATTGGGCTTACCATGAGGGCGCGCGCAGGCCGTCGTGCGCCGCCAACGATGGGTGGACAGTAGTGGTATGTGACTAGCGCAGTCTCATCGGGGCGACATGATCTGTGAATAACGTCAGCGTCTCGCGCAGGCAAATTTCAAGAAGCGTGTGCGGTGGCAGATTGCTCAGATCAGATAAATTTTTGGTAAGAGGTTTATTATCGACATTTTAGTTCAGAAGCAGAACTGAAAAAAAAACCATTCATCATGAAAGCAGGGAAGGGAGGGCGGTGCAGACGTACATACCAGATGTCATCGAAAGGCAGATGCTTCACAGCGGGTGTCGTTTCGTCGTCTGGGTGATTCAGTCGAGACACGACAGCCAGATCCACTGTATCATGATCAGCAGTGCTCAATGCATGTGAGATTGCGTGCAAAACATGACAACATGTGTTGGAAGTCAGATGGTGATGCATGTTTTGTTCGAGCTCATGAATTATCGTTTGACACGACTCGCAGGAACATAATTGTGTTGAGATCATCAGATGGGAGAAGCGGAACGTAGACTCGAACTCACCAACTACATGTAGCTCACGGAGTATGAGAGATTTGTGATGGGTGTAGGCTGGAGAAAGCCGCCAGTGCGTTTGGCCAGTGAAGGCGTAGTAGCATTGGGGAGGTTCTCGCAAGAGCGCTGCGGCGTATTGAAAAGACCTCAGTCAGGCCTGGGCGGTCTTGGAATGGCCATTGGTGGTGGCGGTAGTGGTGGTGATGGTGAGGGTGGGAGTGGTGTGGATGAGTTTGTGCAAAACACATGTAGGAGGTAGTGGAAAGGCTGTGTTGCCGGAGAAGAGAAAATGGCCGCAATGCCAAGCAACGGGAACGAAGCGTCCGAGCGTGCCGCGCCTTGCCTCTGAAACCTTCTCGCTCGAGACTCACCGTTCCACCTGCTTCTCCCACGAGCAAAATGAAGAGCTGAACAAACAGCGACCAGCTCGACCTTCGTGGTACGGGCGCAGCACTCTCACGTACGTATCACCCCTCCGGTCTCTCCTCTCCTCTTACTTTACATGATTAAACACTCTTTATAATCTGTCAATCCCCTGAAGCTTCGGCTACAACGTGACGAGAAATAATTTGCTATGCTCTTTATGACATCCCATATCAGCCCTCACACACTTCCATTCATGATTCCCCGGCGTGGGACAGTGCGCTGACATTGGCTGCAGCTATCGTAGCTCGAGAAAACACAATCATGGCTGCCGTTCCAGCTGCCACTGCGGTCACCGAGCCCATCCCCATCTACAAGGTCGCGCACCGATATGTGTTGTACGATGTCAACCATGTGACATATCTCAGAAGAGAGCACAATATTCTCGGTGTCCAGATTGGAACTCTGCCACAAGCCTCACAGCAAAATGTCTTCCTGGGGTTGCCGAATGAGTTGATGCCGGAGGAAGCACGGCTGCTCGTTGAGAAGAATGTCGCGTACATCGTAGACGACACAGCAGAGCACAAGCGTAATTTCATGGGGAATGGCCTCAATGAGGACGAAAGAAGAGCATACCAGGCGGCGCTGCGCAAACAAGGGCAGAGTGCCGCGCTGGATGCTGGCAAGAGAGCCCAGGACCGGACCAAAGCTGCATTGTCCAAGCAACAGCCTAGGCCAGCCGCGTCAGGAGATTGGAACGATATTCCAGAGGACATGCTCACCGCTGGTCCTAGTCGCAAGAAGAAGGCGCCGAAGGTAGAATCTGCTGCTGACACTGTCGACAAGGATGAGCTGCTATTCGGTGCGCCGGCTAACGCGTCTGAAGGCTCGTCCAACATAGTGCGCACTACTTCTATTGCGAGCTCAACAGTCGTACCGGAGCCGTTTGGTGTCACTCCGACCACTTCGCTGCCGCCACTCAAGTCTCGGAAACCAGACCACGCTGAGTTGCCGGAAGTGCCCATTTCATATCCTCTGTACAAGCACTTGCATGGAAATGGATACTTCATGCTACCAGGCATACGTTTTGGTTGTCAATACACGGCATATCCTGGCGACCCTCTTCGCTTCCATGCACATTTTTTGGGAAATGGCGTGGACTGGGATGAAGAATTCGATCTGCTCAAAATTGTTGGTGGCGGCCGCCTGGGCACTGGTGTCAAGAAGGGCTTCCTCATTGGTGGCGAAGAACAGAAGCCGAATGAGGAAGGCAAAGATGCTAGTGTTCGTGCCTTCACCGTCGAGTGGGCCGGTATGTAGCATCGCAATACTAGGCACAATAGCTCATGGATTATAGTCATGATATGTCTATTCCATACCTTGCCTCTTGTCTTGACTCATCTACTGTTTGCCATTTATTGACATAATCGCCAATCTCACGATCTGAACAACGGATTGTGAGAAATCGTTCACGGACATGTCCTAGTGTAGCTCGGCCGTGAAGGCTACAGGTAACCTGGCCTGAGCCCAGAGCCTGACTAAAATAGGTACCCATGCACTGACAACTGCTGACTCCGTCACTCCGGCACCGCAAGCTGGGTTACAGAGCCAAAGAAGGAAGTCTCGCGCACAGAATCGCAAATCCTAATCCATTCTGTCCTACGGCATCGAATCGTGATTGGCTGCATATATACATATATGTAGCTGAGGGTTGGTGAGTTGCGACGGGAAGCTACAGTTCAGATCGGAAAGGCGCCTTGCGCGCTTTGGATTCGGGCGGAGCTCATTGATTTGAGATAGCGGAGTTGTGTCTTCTCGCCATATTGATAGAACAATACTGGATACGGGCTCTGTAACACAACCAGGGAAGTCATTGTAATAGTCTCATTGTTGAATATCACGATTTCGTCCTTTCCTAGTGGCCTTCATGCGGTCGATACAAGCTGACGAAGGCGTGGGAAGAGCGAGCTCGCAGGAATCAGCTGTGAAATCCTTTCGCTTGAACTTAAGCCGCCATCGGGGATATCGTAACATTCATCGGCATGAGCATGGTTATGTTCAGCCGCCCTGACCAGCGCCTCCGCTGTTCTGTCCCGGAATAAACGGTAGCATTTGTCGATGAGATCGAGTCAGTCTCCGGGACTGTTCATATCGCGGAATGTCATGACATGATCTTATCGCTCACCGCGATCATGAGTATGTTACGACTGTTGCGACAACTGCTCTTCCATCAGGGGGACCCGAGCTGAAGTTGATAAGATCTGGTGCTGAACACTTCCAAGCACCCATAATTCGCACCTAAAATTCGATTGAGACGACAGAAACCCCTCGATCAACATCTTCGTACGAAAACTCATATCAGTCGAAACATGTTGTTTCTGACACTCCGTTTCTGCGCAACAGGTTTGCCATTTTCGTACTCCACGCCCGCGGCACCTCCGGCATCTGAATGTCCCGCAAGCTTCTCCATGAGCTCAGCATCTGCTTCTGCGACGGTTTTATGGGTTGACTTGGGTTTTCCTGATGCTACTGCATCTTGAGCTTTGACTGCAAGATTCTCATCATCTTTGGAAGGTTGATCTGAGCTCTGTCCTTGTTTCCGTTGTACTGAGGAGGAGAAGTGTCTTGGTATCAGGACTTGCGGTGCAGGGATGCGGGCAGTAGTAGCAGCACGAATGGGAGATCTGATGCTTGCCATGTTGGCCTAGATCGAAGTTGAAATGTCTCCTCGCGTGGTGATGAGAGGATGGGTACCTATAGTCACGGGATGAAACGTATGTACAGGCACCTACCGTACGCTTAGGACGCGATTCAGCGACGGACAAACAAGGATACTCCCGTGCTTTCACATGACTCGTACTCGACTTCTTCGATTCCACAGTTCCACTTCACTACGAACGCGAGACTGCCCCTGCTGCCACCCACTACTTTCACCATAGCCAACTCAGCAATATGCCGGTCGTCAAAGGAGGAGTGTGGACGAATATCGAGGACGAGATCCTTAAGGCGGCCGTCTCCAAATATGGGCTGAACCAGTGGGCGCGAGTTTCATCGCTCCTCGCGCGCAAAACCGCCAAACAGTGCAAAGCACGATGGACTGAATGGATCGACCCGGGCATCAAGAAGATCGAATGGAGTCGCGAGGAGGACGAGAAGCTGCTACATCTGGCCAAGCTGATGCCCACGCAATGGCGCACGATCGCCCCCATCGTTGGCCGGACAGCGACACAATGTCTCGAGCGATATCAGAAACTGCTAGACGAGGCCGAGGCGCGAGAGAGCTCTGAGTTTGGACTGGCAGGTCCCGACGGCGGCGAGACAAAGGCACCTAGCGCAGACGACGTGCGGAGGCTGCGACCTGGAGAACTGGATCCAAATCCGGAGAGCAAGCCTGCTCGACCGGACACCATCGATCTAGATGAGGACGAGAAGGAGATGCTGTCTGAGGCTCGAGCTCGCTTGGCCAATACGCAGGGTAAGAAAGCGAAGAGAAAGGCCAGAGAGAGACAGCTGGAAGAGAGTCGTAGACTGGCCGTGCTGCAGAAGAGACGCGAGCTGAAGGCTTCGGGTATCAATGTCAAAGTCACGACGAGGAAGAAGGGCCAGATGGATTACAATGCGGACATTCCATTCGAAAAGGCTCCCGCGCCTGGCTTCTTTGACACACAGGAAGAAATGGCTGCGAACGAGCATGAGCGGGAAATGTTCGACCCGAGAAAACAGCAATTGGCGAATAAGCGCAAGGGCGACGGACAGGATCCGAACGAGCAACAGTCAAAGAGGCGGAAGGATGATGGTGGTGCGAGTGCTCACGCTGCACACTTGAAGACGGCACAACAGCAACGTCTGAGAGAGGCAGAGCAGAGTAGCAAGCGCAGGGGACTGGTGTTGCCCGCGCCCCAAGTTAGTGAGGGTGAACTGGAAGAGATCGTCAAGATGGGCATGTCTGGGGAGCGGGCGCATCAACTGGCGGAAAGCAGCGAGAACGATGCGACTCGAGGCCTGATCAGCAATTATTCCAACAACATGGTCGGAGCCACACCTCTCCGCACTCCTCGAGCAGCTCCAGAAGAGGACCGCATCCAGGCCGAACTACGCAATGCACGACTTCGGACTGAAGAACAATCCGCTCTGCTGGGAGGAGAGAATGCAGAGCTTTCGGAAGCTGGCACAGGCTTGGATGGTGCGGCTCCTTCGAAGCAAGTTCTGCGTACTCCAAACCCCATGGCCACACCTGCTCGTCTCCAGAACGGCTCAGTCGGAGCTACCCCGATGCGGACACCTCGAGACAGCTTCCGCCTAAACCAGGAAGACGGCTCCATGCAGCTCGTCTCGCAAACCCCTCGAGATATCCGGCTCGCCCAGCAGGCTTCTCGCAGTTCTCTACGTGGCAAACTTGCCTCCCTCCCCAAACCGCAACAGACCGAATTTGAACTCGAGGCCCTCCCAGAAGAGCGTGACGAAATCGCCCACGCCGCGCAATTAGCAGCAGAAGATGCTTCGGTCCGTGATGCGCGCAATGCCGAACTCAAGCGAGCTCAAGATCTGGCCGACTTTAAGCGCCAAACGCAAGTCGTGCAAAAAGGTCTGCCCCGTCCTAAAGTAGTCGACATCACCGCTCTTCGCAAATCCGCTCAAGCCATTGTCAATCCAGTTCAACGCAGTGTAGCAGAAGAAGCTGCTCACCTCATCGCCAATGATGCCAAGCTATTTGGCGGATCTCACCTCACTGGTGGCAAACCTCCGCGTATTCCGAGATATTCTGAAGATCTGATGCAACGCGCCCAAATGGAAGTCATTCTCGAAATGGGACAAGATTCCGATCGTGCACAATTCGGCTCAGCCTTTGCGGCCGCTTGGGAGAAGGCTCACTCCAGTCCTATCATCCTTCCCGGTCTGGCCGGTTATGCCGAAGACGAAGTCGACGAAGAACAACTTTGCACCGAAGCATTCGATACCATCCAAGAGACCATCCAGCAAATTTCCGAAAAGGGGAGTGTACTCGAGAAGAAGTTGGGGAAATTGCACGGAGGCTACATCAATCGAAGCAAACTATTGAGGACGAAAATCAGTCAGGCTGCCGAAGCGTTGGAAAAGGTGAAATTACAGCAGATGGTGGGTCAGGCACAAATTGTGGCAGAGGAAGCTGGCATCGTGGGTAGATTGGAGAAATTGAGAGAGGAAGTAGGCTTTGTGAGTCGAAGGGAGAGGGAGGCGCAAGATGTGTTTCGGGAGAGAAAGGATGAGTTGGAGGGTTTACGGCGGAAGTGAACGTTTACTAGGTAACAAAGATGGTACCTTGGTAGACAATAAGCGCTTCGTTCGCTTCTCTAGGTATGATTGATAATTGCTTCTGGCCTAGGTACCTAGGTAGGTAGCTCATTCTGCATATGACATTTTACGTCAAGCTCTGATACTAGTATGGAATCTGTAAAGTACCTTGGTGATTGACAGGCACCTAACTATCTACAAGACACTGGACTGTTGTTGTGATGGAGATACTGGAAGTCTCCTATGCCCTTTTCGTCAAATACTTTCTTCGTTCGTGAGTCGTTGTCTCGTCGCTGGCATTGCTCGTCTTCTCATCGCCTTTCCTACTCGTACAAAAACAAAACAAAAAGAAACTATGCTACTTTGCTCTTCCAAACTTAAAGAGAAAAGTAGATAGGTTCATGCTGCTGCTGCTGCTATGCTCTTTTAAATGAAATCACCATCGCCAAATCCTCCAAATGGGTTGGGTGGTCTACCACCCATACCCGCTCCACGAGGATGGCCACCGCCTTGTCCTCCGGATCCTGGGCCGAATGGATCATCATATCTCGCACCTGGCGGGGCTTGTCCTCGACGTCCGCCTTGTTGGCCTTGGCCAGCGAAGAGCGGGTCGTCGAATGTGGGATGCATGCCTCCGCCACCGAAACCGCCTCCGAGACCAGGACCGACGCCACCACGCATGGGGTCGTACGGCCCGAGTCCTTGTGGGTAGAGATCGCGATCGCCGAATCTGCCTAGCCCACCACCGGGTGGACCCATTCCTCGTGGAGGGCCATTCACTTCGTATTCGTCGTCGAAACCTGGCATGGGATCGGGAAGGGGACCTCTTCTGGGCTGTACGAGAGGATCTTGCAGTGGATAAGGCCTTGCAGGTGGATCTCGCTGTTCTCGGAGCGGGTCATATTGAGGCTGGTTTCCTTCTCGTCCGGGTGCTGGCTGTTGCCTGCTTCCTGTCGCTGCCTGGTCTTCTTCTTCGCGCGTTTCCTCGTAACCTTCCTTTTGCATACTGGGCACCAACTTTTGAATGAGCTTGACTCGCATGAGGGATCCAAAGTCGCTCAGTCGACCAACGTTGATGAAAGTTGAAATTATAGCATCGGATTTCTGGTCCTTTTCCTGGTCTTCTGCAAGCTCTAGCGGGAGATTCCCAGCACTGACGTACTCGTCCGCTTTCACTTCTGTAGTATGTGTCCGATCATCGGGTACTCCCATGGCCATGATGATGGCTTTGTTGCCCATTCTGGAGACTTTCACTAGGAATTCCATGCTGCTCTGGCCGTGCTTGTAGCGGAAGGCATAGCTGCCACTCGATGCGTTCCATTCTGTTGGTAGAGGCTGCGGCGAGTCGTGGTCTGAGCTTGCTTCAACGCGGTGTTCCTCCCCGAGTCCTACTAGTCGGAAGCCGACAGCCAGCATGGAAGCGTGTGCAGCGAGAGCGATGGCATCGTAGGCGTTGCGCAGTTGTGGGGAGGCGTTGGCGGGGAACGATGCGAGCATGTATTTCGAGATGGTGCTGCCTGAGAGCGCGTTGATTGGGGGAATGTCAGACATGTTCGTTGCGTATCTCTTCTGGACCTGTCGTGGCGGAAGAGGAGGATGATGTTGGGTGGTTCACAGTGGTGGTGTCGATGATGGATGCAAGCTGGAAGTCAAGTTGAAAGGCTGACAAAGCATGAACGTGTTTAGAAGTAAGCTTAAATCAGTACGAGTCTTGGCATTCTTCTCGCTCCGCCCGGATGTCTACCCTCTACCTCCTACAAGGTCCGCCTACGCCGCAAACATCTTCAACCCGAAATACGGCATCTCCAGCGGAAAGAAGCCGATACAGCTCCCGGCTTCTCCTCGACATCGGCCTCCCACCATTTCAGTCAAGATCCTACCAGGTTATTCCAAATGCCGTGCATTACCGATGCTCTCAGCCTCCTTTTGATGGAATGTCTGTTCATCGCAGGCCCGTTCGTTCCTCTCTTGACCGCATTTCTATACCTTTACTTGCTCGCCTGTATCTGCAGAGGCAAGAGACTTCACTTGAAGTTTCATGAAATCAGCAAGAAAGACACAGTTCTACCCCTATATCCGTCGACGATTGAGATCGGTGAGCCGAAGAGAGAGGCCGATAGCGCTATACAGTACCTCTGTACCTGTATACAACTTCACGCTAAGTCCCGTCCTGCCCTAAATTTAGGCATTCCCAAATCGAAATATGTATGTCTCTCGTATTCCAAGCCTAGAAGCAACAAGAACTTGTCGAGACTTTTGTTTTTTTCGCCACCCATAGTCATAGAAGCGGTAAGTAGTCTTGACGGGTATGTGGTATAGAGATATAAACCTATCACTTTGCGCTGCGAAAGGTCAAGTTCAAGAGTCTTCCATCAGCATCTGCTGTATATACATACACACTGATCAATACCACAATTCAATATTGGGCACGACAGGATATACAAGATGATGCTACTCAATAGTGTCTGTGTCCTACTTTCCAGTTACTTGGCCATTGTCGAAGCTGCTGCGGTACCCGCAACACCACCAGCATCATACTCATCATCATCATCATGCACGAATCCTTCAAAACGACCCGAGTGGCGAGCACTCTCACAGGCACAAAAGACGACCTATATCAAAGCCGTACAATGCTTGACAACGAAGCCTTCTCGCCTGGGCTTAAAAACAAGTCTATATGAAGACTTTGCATACGTACACGCTCACCTGAACACAGAGAGTAAGTCACCACACACGCACACGTCGATATGATCCTCCTATCCTTTCTTCATTCCCCATGACAACATAGTTAACTCTTTCTCCAGTCCACTTCAACGCCAAATTCCTTCCCTGGCATCGCTACTTCACCTCCATCTACGAATCCGCCCTCCGCAACGACTGCACCTACACCGGCCCCTTCCCCTACTGGGACTGGGTACAAGACAACGCCGCACCGAGCAAATCCCCCATCTGGTCACCGACCTCCGGCTTCGGCGGCAATGGCAACGGGACAGGTTTTCAATCGCCAGCGCGACCCGGCCCTCTAATCCGCTGCGTCACAGACGGCCCCTTCAAAAATCTCCGTCCCACATACCGCCAAACCACAGTCGAACCACACTGCCTCAACCGCGCCTGGAACGACGGCATCGGCTCAAACCCGCCCGATGGAATCGGGCGAATGCAAGGCGCGGCATACGCTCCCGCCGTAATGGCGAATATCACAGCCAAAACAACTTTTGTCGATTTCTGGCAGGCGCTCGAGAATGGTCCGCATGGAGCAGTCCATCAGGGAATCAGCGGCGATATGGGCCCTTCGACGAGTCCAAATGATCCTATGTTTTTTGTGCATCATGCGCAAATTGATCGATTGTGGGAGCAGTGGCGACAGGCGGATTTGAAGGCTCGAGCTGTGATGTTTGGGGGGAATAATTCGGATGGGTCCAAGGCGAGTTTGAATGATGTTTTGCCTATGATGGGGTTGGCGAAGGATGTGAGGGTGAAGGATGTGATGAGTACGACTGCTGGGGGGTTTTGTTATGGGTATTGATGAGAGAGAGAGAGATCGTGTCATCGGAAGGGAGAGAGAGGTCTGGGTTGAATAGTACAGACTTCGTGTTTTTAATCTCGCTTGCACGACAGTCCTTGCGATCTTTACTACTCACTCACGGTTTGACTTCTTTATGTGCCAGCGACCCCGACTGGCCATGTTCACATCCGATGCAAGAGAGCAAGAACGAAGAGCGGGAGGAAATATATGTAGTGTCCGGCCCGCATGAGAGGAGAATCAGGAGATCGTACAACAAGTGATCGGGAATACTTTATGTATCATCCGCAAATCAGACGAGTACGCCAAGACTTCTTGGCATCATTGACATTGCCTTCAATACCTCCTACCTGCCCTGTCTTCTCGCTGCTTACTATCCCTTACAATACTACAAACGACTTCGCCACCGCTGCTTAGCTACTATTATACCTTAGCAAACGTATACACAGGACCTTTCCAGTTCAGGTACCTTCTAGGTAATACCGCAAAAAGCAACTACCTTTCGAGACTTCAAGCTTTTGCTTCCTTCGCTTCTCTTTTTTGGACCTTGTCCTCCTAAACACAATCAAGCTATCAATATGAAATGTCGAAAAGGGTAAATTCCGCAAAATGGCTATAAGCGAGCGACCCGGCAGACTCCTTACACTACTTAGGATGCTATCTCACTCGAGGGGCTGCATATTGCGGTTTTTCTGTTCATCGAGTAGAGGCTCTTGTGGCAGAGATGGGGATGAGAAAAGATGGACTGATATATGTATTCTGGAAGACGGGATCTTCGAACCGGCTAGCGGCAATTTGGTTTGGACATCCCTGATAGAGGTTGTGGAGATGGATCTTCGCGATGTTGTACTGAGGGCCTTATTCGACTTCGGACCTTAGGTGGAGTCTTTCGTACTTGGATGGACGGACCTATACAAAGTGACCTACGGTATACAATCTGGATCGAATGTCAGGCAGTCTTGACGCGCAAGAGACGGTCTCCGGTTCCTGCGCTTCTCGGGAGCACGCTACTGACTACGCTGTGCTTATAGGCTGCGATCATCGACAGACAATTGGACCAAATTGGGAAAAGACCTACTCAGCAAGCAAGCAGTCGATGATGAGCGAGGCGGACCTGTTGGCCTTCAGATGACTATCGAGATATCGTCATCAGTCTCGGTGCGGTGATTCGTCGCAACTGCAATAATGTTCTAGAGATCTACTCGCCACTCTGCATTCGGGGAGTAATAACAAAGAAGCATCCAAGCTCAGTACCCTTACTTTCTATTCTCATTCATTCAATGGGGCTCTTTAACCCAATCCGGCACTTCCTAGCATCGAAAAAGGCTTTGTCCAAAGTCTTGGTCCTATCCAATGTCTACAATATAACGCATCCCCGAGTACGCGTACCCAGTAGTGCTGTAAAGATACCTACCGTCTACGAGAAGTATATATCCTAGGACTCCCTACCTACCTACAGAGATGCAACCCGCTAAGAAAAGAGGAAAGAGAGGCGTAATATACTTGAACAGTGATGATGAAAATGATGATGAGGCAGCGCAGGCAGCGCAGGCAGCACCAGCAGCACAAGCAGGACCAGCAGCACCAGCAGCACTAGCAGCACCAGTAGCACCAGCAGCACCAGCAGCACCAGCAGGACCAGCAGCAGGACCAGCAGCACCAGCAGCAGGACCAGCAGCACTAGCACCAGCATCGGGTGCATCGCAACAAAATGGTACTTGTGTATCTCAACATAAAAAAAAGTCCCAAGATTCAAAATATGCTAACAACATCTACAGAAGCTCCTCCAGCAACATCTCCTCCTCGCACCTCTCCTCGCACCCGTCCAGCCTCGTCGCCCGATGACGGCATGAGCTCTGAAGAGCGAGAATTAGAAGAACAAGAAGAAGCAGAGAGAAAGAGAAAGGCTCGAGAGAAGAAGAATAAGAAAAAGCCGGGCGAGGGATCGAAACCTACGGGGATTGTGAAGAAGAAGAAGAAGGATGATGATGATGATGATGATGATAGTGGTACTTATAAGGGAAAGGCGAAGAAGGCGTTTTTGTTGTATCAGTCTGGGAGGGGGTATTAGCTACATGTAGTTTTTTTTGGTTTGTTTTCGTTGGAGGGAGGGAGGGAGGGAGGAAGTGTAGATAGGGATTATAAATTTTTACTTGACCCGATGAATTCCCTATACCTACCTTACTCGAGTATCTCCTGCTCTTCAGTCCTAACAAAAGGAAAATCTCTTAATACATCTTCCTAGACGAAAACACTTACCCTTCCCCAAGCAACCTAGGTAGCCCACTCGCAACAGTCTCTCCCCAGCAATCTCTCCGCAAAACGTCACGTAGGTAACTTCAAACTTACCTTTCGGGAACACATACATAAGGTACATACATACCTTTATATCATTAAACAATCAGCGCAACCTCTTCCAATCAGCCAGATACTATACACATACACATATACATACACATACATTATCTCTAACGCACATTATAACAAAGATAAAAATGCTAGTATCTAAATACGGAACTCAAAATATCTCCTCTTGTCTTGTCTATCTTATCGCGGCGGGGGGTTTGCGCGGGCCGGGGGAATCTCAAGGTGAGTACCTATGGTTGATTGATAGGCATACTCGTGTTTGCCTGAGCTTACCTTGCATATTCTGCGAAAACTGAACTTTGAAGATGATGGGGTAGTGGTAGATAATAGGGGGAGGCTTTGGAGTGTAGGATTGATTCGTTCGCTAGGGCAGGCTACGATGGGCTGTAGATCGCAAGGTGTTCTTTCTTGGAAGAGGCTGATAATTTCTTCGAGTATTCGGTCGAGGTCAGGTAGGTACATGTAGGTTCCGATATATCTCCTGATGATGATAGAGATAGGTTTGAAAGGGGGGTCCGGCATCGGAGAGCGAGGGGGCGGCGTGCGAAGTGGGCTGATTGTGAGTTGATAAGATGTGATCCTTGTCCCGATGCTGCTTTGGACGGTGGCGGCATTTAGTCGGCCGTCGCTGCTATTTCTCCCATTCGAGAAACGGACGACACCATTGAAATTGGACCATTCCATTGCGGTGGATCATTCGAGAAGAAGTGACGTGTAAAGACGGGAGGCCAATCTCACTGTGTCATCTTCTTCCACTCTTCGATCTCCGACAACAACAGAACTACCAACAACAACCTCCACCACCACCACCTCGTCCTCCTCCTCCACCTCGTCCTCCTCCTCCACCACCACCGCCGCCGCCTCTTCAGTGCGAATCTCCAACAACAACAACCCACCTTCGACCCCTCCACACCTCACTCCCTGCATCAACATGTCTGGACTCACGGCCGGCGAGAAGTTCCCAGAGGGCGGTAAGCTGAGTGACAATATCAGATGGGAGCATGAGCAAGTGAAGTCTGACACGCTCACCAGTCAAGTTCAAATACATTGCATGGACCACCCCCGACCCCAAAGTCTGTGGTTTTCCCATCACCTACGACACCGACAAGGAGTTCGCCAGCAAGAAGGTCGTGTTGGTGTCGTTGCCAGGTGCTTTCACACCCACCTGCTCGGCCAACCACGTTCCTCGCTACATTGAACACATCGCAGACCTCAGTGAGTCGCTGTTGTGCCTTTTTGCGCCCAGGTCTTCCATCTAACGTCTCTGCAGAGAAGAAGGGTGTTGAGCAGCTCATTATCATAGCCCCTAATGACGCCTTCGTTATGTCAGGTTGGCAAAAGGTCAACCTCGGCTCCACTGATGAGGACAACAAGTTCACAATCTTCGCCAGCGATCTGGAGACGAACCTGGCAAAGCAGATTGGCTGGACCGCTCAAGGAGACGCAAGCCGCAACGGCCGCTTTGCTGCCATCATTGACCACGGCAAGGTCACTTACGCTGGCTTCGAGACCGAGCTCCAGACGGTCAGCGTCTCTGGCGTCGATGCCGTCTTGGAGAAGCTCTGAGCGAGCAATTGTGTGCGGAAGAGAAGCACCGCCAACGAGGCTGACGAAGTTATGGCAGAGAACTCGACTGACGATAGAGGATAGATAAAGAAGCGCAGGCGTCTAGACTGGGCGGTTAGCAGTTGCCAATCTCATTCTCGTACAGGTATTCGCATCTCACTTGGAGTTTCCTGGTAGAATACCATAGCAGTGGGACACAATTGCGTATCAGCTCGATAATTGGGGCGATCGCCGATTTATCAAGGACGGCAGGCAGATCGTTCTTGTTGGTACAGACCCCAGCTCGACAAGTACACCAGGATCCTGACGAAACTGACGTTTGACAGCTGCATTCTTGGCGGCCAGGCAGCTGTTCGATGATTTCAACTCGTCGCCCGCCATTTGAGCAACGTCGGACAGATTCCAACACAGTGGCCAAATCTTGTGGGACGACTCCTGAAGTCTCCGTGAACCGACCTGTCCATTTTCCCACATGCCTGATGCCATTATCAACCTTTGATGACTTCTGTTTTCAGTCTTGTTGAAGATGAGCTCCGGTGATGCCTTGAGTTTCAGCCTAGTTTGGCACGGAAGACTGGGTCGTCCCTTGCAAACCTTGTTGGTGAAACGCCATCAACCTGGGCAGCTACCTCTGCCACACTGCTGACGACGAGATGCCCTCGTCAGTGGCAGATTACGTCTCAATAAGATAATCTGCTTCTTCACGCCGTCTGCCTTTGACCGCCCTCGTCCGCCATCTTCTTCTGCTGCCATCCACGTCAAAAGCTGCATCTGCATCAGCTCACAGACCACCATGATCTAATAACATCCAACACGAAAACGCTGCCTGCCAAATTGCAACCTGCTTCTCTCGGCCTTGTTGACCTTCTGACGGTAATTCCTCGTACGATAGGAATATAAGGTATATCCCGGGCTCTTTTTATAATTGTGCCAACTCATCATTGTCCGCTTCTACTTGTTCAAGATGCCTTCTGCCTGGAAACGCTGGTGGCGCAACAACCTCAACAAATTGAAGAAGAAGAACAAGAACCGACCGATCTTCGACCGAGATTTTAATGACGACCAGCGTGGCCTCCGACCGACGCAGCAAAGACCATACACACACTCGAGCGTAGGCGGCCCTCCGCTACCACCAGGTTCGACCCACGTTGCAAGAGATCCCTTTGATCGATTCGGACACTCGCATCCTGCGCCTCGTCACAATCGAGCTGCATCGTACAGTCGTGTGGGACGACCGAGAACGTCGTACAGCAGCGACAGTTCTGATTCTTTTCGGACTGCGCCACAACAAGACTTCAAGTGTTGAGGGTCCAACTCCGGTAGACTGCGCTGGAGCGAGCCGTGTGTACGCAGTCTGTAACAAGTGAATGATAAGGTAGCGACGACAACGAGACACAATCATGACTGTTTCGACGGGCGCGGCAGTGGGGATCGCGATGGGAAGCCTCATTGCTGGAATCCTCATCTGTGGTCTGGTGGTGGATCTGCTGGGTGGACATAGATACATTCTCAAAAAGAGGCCTGCTAGAGGGGCAGATGGCGAGGATGGGAACCTCGAAGAGTCGATATTCGGAGAGAAAGCATCTCGGTCTCATCGAGGCGGACCCATCGATCCTGAAAGAATCCTCTCGACGCCCGAACAACAACAAAACTCTCCTGTTAGTTCCCTCGATTCCAGCTCTTCTTCCATAGCTACCATTGAAACCCTCGACCAAGAAGTTCGCCAAGAATTCGTCAATCTCAACATTGCAATCAAAGGCCACGCCGAACTGTACTACAATCTCCGACCCATCGAAGATGAAGTCGCCCTCAAAAGCGCTTCGTGTGACACCAACCTCTCCACCCTTGACGATCTCCTCGGTCCCACCGCGCCACTCGATGCCATCGCCATGGACTCCCTCCTCCAAACGCCAGAAACCCGACACGAAGCCATCCGATTGCTGATCGCATGGTCACTCTTCCGATTTATCCAACTCGACGCACCCATTGAAAGAACACTTTTACCTCCCGAATTGGTGCAATGCGCGCAAGCGATGTCGCGACGTCGACAGGATGTTTCGTCGGGAAAGATGATGACGACGACGACGATGATGATGATGGATGAGGAAGCGAAGAAGAAGAGATTGGAAGTTACAAGGAAACCTTTACCCTTGAATTCAAATCCGGGAAGTGGGGCTAGTAATCGTGTGATTTCTTCTCCTCCTCTACCTCATGGTACTAGCACTACCACTATTGCTCCCACGAATGCAGCAGCACTACAAGAAGAACCCGACAACCGGATCCTCTTTGCAAAATGGAGAGAAATCTCCGGAAAATTATTTCCTCCCATTCACGCTCCTCCTCACCACAATCTATCATCATCATCACCACCCTTCTCCTCCTCCTCACCACCACACTCCTCCTCCTCAGCAGCAGCAGCAGCAGCAGCAGTAACTAACCCTCATCCCCACACCCCCCCAAACGAAACCACCACCACCACCACCACCCCTCACGAAGACCTCATCACAACCCTCGTCTGCCTCCTGCAACCCTACATCGCCACAGGCTACGGCGGAGCTCGCGTCCGCGATTTAGAAAACGTCGTGGCAGCAACTACACGCTTGGGATTTCGATTGATGTTTAGTTCGAGAACCGAATGGGAATTCGCTTGGTCCACGCTGATGGCGGATGAATTTGTCGTTTTTCCGGCTCTGGTCAAAGTTGGAGATGGGAGGGGGTGAGTATCTTTTCTCTTTCTTCTTATTTTTTTTTTTGGCTCTTGCTGTTGCTGCTCACACGTAATGTTGCGGGTTTTTGAATGGCTACTAATTTGTGATTGTGAAAATTTCTAGCCATAAACTCCGCCAATCCATCGTTTTAACATGGGAAGAAACTGTCAAATTGGGTGAACCCGTTTTGGAAGCTGTACAGAAACGAGCTTCGGATTTGAGGAATTTGGCGGAACAGATACCTTGAGACTATTCCTGATTTGCAAGCCCGTCCTGAAGGGAGGAGAGTACCTAGTACCTATGTAGTCTCGACTGCAGCAGCAAGCTTCCTTTTGAATGTATTAGATTTTTTTTGATAAGACATTAAATTCATTAATACCTAGAATATTATCTTGCGGGCTTTTTTACTCGCGGGCGCGTTCTTAGGCCATCTAGGCTCATTTTTTTTTTCTCTGCTTGTAAGAAAGAAAGGAGGTTGTATTCTAGTAGGCTGGCTGGCTGGCTCTTATAAAGTAGCAGGCATGTTTGTAGGATATATGGGTTTGATAGTGTGACTTTGGGTTCGCAGTAGCTTTCAAGCGAGGGTACAGAGTCCTTCCACAGCCGTTCGATAGTCTATCCGCACCTTGAAAATTACCCAAGAGGTATAAGTTCCCGGACTTTAGGTGCAGAATACCTAGCGAGGATCAAAAAGTGGAGTAATTACACCTTGCAAGCGGCGAAACAAAGGTGTTTCACGATTTTGACCCCGGTGAGAATCAAAAAACACGTCCTCCTATACGCTGGACAGGGGTGTGCGGATGGACTATCGAACGGCTGTGGGAGGACTGTGTACTAAAAGTCCTTGTGGGGAGAGGCTGAGGCTGGGCTAGGCACCTAGGAGGTAAGGTAAGCGTCGCTTCGGGGGCTGTCGTGCCAAGCGTCGCGGCGTAGTAGGAGACTTGGCAGAAAGAGTCTGGACGCGTCAGAGATCAAGTGCCCGATCAAAACCCGTGCGATCCGTCTGAGACTTCAGAGGAATAACTATGGAAGGCAACCTTGGACGGGGACTGAAGGCAGCTGGCGGAAATCGCATAACGAGGACGAGGTGCAAAGATGCTGTATACGTACTTGATGGCCCCATATACACATTGGTATCTTGAAAATGCAAGCGGCCCCAGCAAAGTCAGACGCCTACCCGCTATGTACTTCAATCATCTAGAGGAAGTAGTCTCGCACTGGATCGTTGCCCGCATGCTGTTGCTGGTTCTGTTGCTCCACCCTGTGCGCTTCGTTCTCCGGTGCAGCGTCAAAAACGTTCCACTTTCGCTCGCCCCCCGGCCCAACTTCCAGTACCGATGCCAGATTCCCACATCTGTAGCAATAGTTTGGTGCACTCCAGACTGTCGAGAGGCGATCGTCAAACATGACCATATACCCCTCATTACACAGCTGATGTGCGCGGAGAATGTGGTTCATGCTATTCACTTCCAAAAACTTCTTGACCACTTGCGCCCCAAATGTGTATCCGGCTCCTCGTGGGCTCAGACTGAACTCATCACGCTCGCCGTCCGGGTCCGACCAGACCAAATCAGCCATGGGTCCTTCATGTGGTATTTCTCGAAACCGGTCGATGATCTTGATCTGGTCAATGCTGTGTATGCTCGGACTCAAGCCACCGTGAACGCAGAAGATCTTATCGTCAATGACGCAAGACAGACTGAGGTAGTCGAACATGTCGGTGAAGTAGTGCCAAACGGCAGGGTTCCCATACTTTCGACTGCACTCGGTGTAGAAGCCGTATGACTGTGTCACGCCTCTACTTTCGTGGTTCCCACGGATTAGATGGACGCGCTCGGGGTAGCGTAGCTTGAGGCAGACCAGCAGTGAGATGGTTTCGATGCTGAACAGCCCTCGATCGACATAGTCGCCTGTGATTGCTTGTGGTCAGACTCGGCTCTTGTTGGTGTTCTTGCTCTTGCCTTTCCACACACGGCCATGCCACGCCATGCCACGCTCATGCTGATGCTGATGCTCATGCTCATGCTCGAGTCGGGCGGGGGCGACTGGACGGCGGGACGTACCGAGAAAGAGGTAGTTGGTGTCGGGACAGTATCCCCCAATGCGAAAGATCTCAATCATGTCAAAGAACTGGCCATGTATGTCCCCGACCACCGTGACTGGTGACTGTACGTGCACGACATTGCTCTCTTTCATCAGCAGCTCTTTGGCTTTGGCGCATATCGCTTCAATGACCGAGTCGGCGAGAAGCTCCTTCTTGTAGAGTCGGCTGATGCATTCGTCAAGGTCCACGCTGGCTACACGGCTCGTCAGCGCATACCGTAACATGAGCGTCCCGCGACCTTGCTGTCGCCGAGAGTGGGTGCATACCGGGCAGGCCAGGCATTGCTCAATTGCCGCAAGGGGATGAGTCCGCAGCGCGAGCGGACGTGGGAGCGGTATTTCTCAGGACGGACGAGCTTCATACAGCGGGAGGAGCGCAAGAATGCTGGCAGCCAACATCGTCATGAATCAACACATCAAGAGCGAATGGACAGACAGTGCTGATTCAGGACATGTGTGGAGGAGGTGGTGGTGGTGGTGGTGGTGGTAGTGGTAGTGGTAGTGGTTGGGGGGTGCGCTTTTGCCGCTGCGGGTGTCGTTGATTCAATCTGGAAGTCGGACCCTGAGCCGGAAAGGCTAGTTCTAATTCGACAGGGACAGGGTTGTTGTTGTTGTGGGCCAAACGTCGTCAACAACAACAACAAAATCGGTTACTCTTCACCCCTACGACCTCCCAGCCGACTTTTCTCTATACCGCTGGGACAACAACACAGGGGCCTCGACTTCCTTGAGCCACTCGAGATGATTGCATGCTGATAGCACTTGGCCTGTTTGCTCGTCTCCGCTCCAAGGCAAATAACACAAGAACTGCAGCACCAACATCTTAGCAGTACACAGAAGGCAATTTTCCGCTCCGCTGTCTCTTTACACGCCAAGAACATCTCTCTCTCCCCCCCCCCCCTCTCTCTACTCCGCTCTCTGTTCCCCCCCCTCTCTCTGTCTCTTCCGCATCAGAACTTCTCTTTGGCAGCACGCTCTCTGCGTCATCGCCTTCAGCTTCTCTGCTTGCATTTCCCCAGCCCTCTATCCGAGGGCTCTTCTTTCACAAGAAAGATACTGCACTTTCTCTCTCCTTCAAATGGACGCCGGTTCGACGGGTTATCAGCGCCCGAGACATGGCCACTCGGCTTCATATGGCGGCGGGTATGTAGCCTCTTCTATTCCCCTCACATTGCTGGCATATTTTCATTCTCTGCCTCCGGCTGACACACGCAGTGGTCCTCCTCCCGCAAAGAAAGTCAGAGGTAATCCAATCATAACGCGATATCCGCCACCTCCAGGGTACGTTCCGCCCGTTCAGCAGCTTCCAACTCCACCTTATGGGCAGTCGCCAGTGTGGTCAGGACAAAGCTATACCCAGCCGACCTATCTCCCAAATCAACAGACTGGTTATTCGACGCCGCAGACCTATGCTCAGGCCCCACCCAGCCACCTGCCGGGCTACCACGATTATGCGCCGCATGTTGCCTGGCAAGCACCAGCACAGGCCATGGTTCCAGACCGACGTTACTCTGTGCCCACCGTACCGAATTCTGATCTCGACGGTAATGGTGATCTCTTGTCGCCTCAGGACCTCAATGTCAACGACAACGCTCTAGAGCACGAATTTGACGAAGAGTGCTACTATGCGCGCCATCCTGAGCAGATCATCGCCTCTTTGAGTCTTGGCATCATCGAACACAAGGCGCCCCTGCCTTCCAGATCTGCATTGCCATGCACTTTCAGGGAAGCTGAACTGGAAGCTCTTGCACCTCGCGCTGTCTCGGCACCTCATCGAGAAGGCGTATCTGCTCTGTGCGTTGATGAGGAAGCACTTCTGAGCGTGAGACAGACCGACGCGTGGCATGACCTCAAAAGCAGTGTCATCTTTAAAGAGTTTCCCAAAACGTGCAACAAGCTGATCAGTATATCTGATTTGCTCGCCCGCTACAAGGAACAATTCGACGCTGAGTGGGCAGCGGGACCGCGCTCCCCAACACCTGCCCTCACACGGGCGTCCACTCCTGCACGACCAGAGTCTCGAGCGAGTAGTCACAGTCATATGATGGAACATGATCAGCACGAAGGTTCCGTTCGGAGGAGTACAGAGCGCCCCGAAGAGTTTGGTGGGCAGTTCAATGCGGTGGACGACTTCGATGCAGTAATGTCTCGTGCTAACCGTCGGTACGCATCAGTGGGACGCTCTCGTGCTGGCTCTATGGCGCGCTCTCGTGCTGGCTCGGTGGCTCATTGTCGAGCTGGTTCTATCAACCAGGTCCGAGCTGGCTCCATTACACACTCACGAGCTGGATCAGTAGCTCACAGCAGGGCCGGGTCTGTCACACATACTCGACACGGATCGGTACAGCCCCACAGCCGCCGACAATCGTCGACAACCAACACCGTTCGCCCCAAAATGCTCCCAGCTATACATGATCCGGTTCAAGACGACATCCTCGCCGCACTCGGAGTGAGCGGTTCTCCAAAAACGGTGTATCAGACTCCAGGACCTGCATTTGGACCGCCCCCGACGAGCGTTGTGACCCGTCATAGCCGAGAGAGCTCCGTCTCCAGTGTTCACTCAAATCACCATCACATACAACAGCCTTCTATAGCAGAAGGATCGGAAGCTTTGGGTGCGATCAAGCATCGCGTCACTCACATTCATGGTGCAAATACACTTCAGCCGCACGACGAAGATAGGGAACCGGATGAAGACGCCACGCCAAGACCACAGCGCTGGCAACGCGATAGTACACGCAAGAGAAGCTATGCCGACTCCCAAGCCGGAGCACAGCAGTCTGATGACGATACCCCCAAGCGGCCGAAGCCATGCCAGCCGAACCACAGATAGCATCTATCACAACTTCGGTGTTCAATACGGAAACTCGCTGGCGAGCGAGGACACGTCACCACACGCAGATACGTCAGACACGCCGAGATCGATAGCATATCCAAGTCTCGCCCCCAACTTCGGAGTCCATCCCTCACACATCATTTTCTCGCGAAGGTATGGGACAAGCAGCAGGTGTGGCGATGCGATCCTGGCCCGCCGTATGCTAGGGAAGTGAAAGACTGGGCAGCCATCTTGGATACTGCTCATATGCAATATATCCTCCGGGTGACGCGTCGAAGGGCGAGGAAACATGCAGAAGATCCCTCCCAGTCCTGGGTGTATAGGAGGTGGCACACTGCATTCTGATTCGGCACATGGTGTGTACAGATCACTTCTGGTGTACATCGCGAAGCGCGATATCCCAGACTGATAGCACAGAAACTACCCTACGTAATACAAAGTCCGCGATGATGAATTCGTTGTTCAGTATACGACCTGTCTCAGATCCCCAGAGCGTGGATAAAGCTCATCACAGCAAGTCACTAATACAGTATGCTGTCTGTCTATCTGTCTGTTCGCCCTATGCCAAAGTGCTCATGGTCGTGCTCGAAGAAGAAGAAATGAGAGGAGGAGCATCACATTGGCCAATTCCAGCAAGATGGAGATTCAGGTAAGGTACATGTAGTGGAAGCAGAAGACGGAACGAAAGAGTTGAGATGGGAATCTTTTAGTTGTAGTTGTTGTTGGTGGTGAGAGACGTTTGAGGTGAGGTGAGGTAAGGTAAGGTAAGGTCCTGTTTCAAAGTGCTGTGTGGAAACGTACGTCCAAGCACACTCCCCGCCACGTTTGATCGTTGGTTGTTTACTATGAAGCAAGCAAATTAGTACAAAAGGTAAATTTTTGTTTAGTGCATGAATGTTATTTCTGGATACCTGCACAAGTGTATCTGGGGGATGGGTGGGTATATGAGGGGAAAAAAATACTTACGCAAGAAACATATTCTCCTCCCATACAAATCGCTCCTGTTCCGCAGTAACATACGACTAGAGTCTAAATTGTGGGGTGGTGTGTTAGCACTGTTTCCTTTTTTTTTTTTCACTCTTGAGATTTTTTTTTTGGAGGAAAAAAGGAATTGCTGCTGCTGCTGCTGTTGCTTACTCCATCAGGACATTCGGGCAAGCAACTCTGTCGCTTGTTGAACATCAAATCGGGAGGCCCGCGAGGAGTGAATTGTAAAGGTTGTGGTACGGCTTCGGGAGTGGCTGTGGCGGATACGACGCCGAAGAGGAGGGCGAGGAAGGTGGAGGTGATGGTGACGGATTTCATGGTGAGTGAGTGAGGGTGGGATTGTGAGTTGGTGTTGTTGGCGTGGATATAGTATGGATGGATGGATCAAGTTGGGAGGGGGGATGCGTAGATGGATGCTCTTGAAAGAAATGATAGAACTAAATCTGCACTTATTTTCTCTAATCCTCGAATTTATTATCGCGCGGCAAAGTAACGGCGAGCTGCTGGGTAAACTACTTGGTTTAGGTTGCCAAGATACGAGATGCGAATACGCCGTGAGGGAGGGGCAGTCGTTTTCCAGAAGATCTTTGAGAAGTGCCTCAATGGCGTTGGAACGTTACGAAGCTGAGACTAGGTAGTCCTGGAAGCCGATGAGGGTCGGTTCGGACGAGATGGATCATGGATGCTGCATTGGCGGGCGGCCTTAGGAGGTCTTGCCGAGTCAACATTGCACCACTTTTGAAATGAACAAGTGCTTATACCAAGCACTTTCGTGAGGTGCTTTGGACCTTCTCGCGCACGCCAAGCGGGACGGACTTTATAGTGCTGTATGGCTCTGCGCGGTAGTGTGTCTCAGTCAATGGCCGAGAATGTAGTACATGTATGTATAGTAAGGTAGTATCCGTTCGCTACATGTGTTGTTGTCGTCGCAGTGAGTTGGGAATCCGGGAGGGAAGGCCCGGACGGGAAGGCCCGGAGGCCAAGTGAAGTGTGACAGTGTGAGGTCATCACTTTCCGCGATGCAGCGCGTCGCTTTCGCGTCGAGCATCGAACTAGTTCTGCGCATAAGCCTCAGGTAAGCATCACGCCGCATCCTCGACCATAGCAGCGCATCTTACGCCATGGACGACGCATACAACGTGCCCGACAGTACCGACTGGCTCTCCACGTCGTTGAAAAGTCTTGCGCCGCTGGAGAATGCCCTCCACTGCCAGATATGCAAAGAATTCTACGATACCCCCATGATCACGAGCTGCAACCACACCTTTTGCTCGCGATGCATACGCACGTCTTTGTCCGCAGATGGGAAATGTCCGGCATGTCGCGCTTCCGACCAGGCCAGCAAACTGCGGAACAATTGGGCCATCCAAGAGGTGGTCTCGACCTTCCTGGAAGCAAGACCGACGGTGCTGGAAGTGGCGAGGAAGTCGAACGAGGAAGTGGAGGCAACAATGAAACGCAGGAAGCGCAAACGTGCGGTAGCACTGGGTGACGACGAGGTGGAAGCAGTCGCAGAGAGCGGAGGTCGCACGACGAGGGCAAAGAGCCGGCGCATAGCTGCATCGCAAACCTCGCAGCAGGACCCGGTGGAGATTGAAGATAGCGACGACGAGGGTGCAGAAGAGCTCGGACCGGATTCACCTGCCAAGGACGGGTTGGTAGAATGTCCTTTGGGATGTGGGAAGCGCATGAAGGAAGCCGACGTCTTCAATCACCTGGACAAGTGCGAGGATGAGAAGAAACAGGCCAGTCGAGCCAGCTCAAGGACACCACGCAATGGTCTTGTCTCCTCGAGGCCACCTGCTGATCAAGGCGCGCGTCCGCAGGATCGCATCAACGAGCTCAACTACGGCATGTTGAAAGAAAATGCGCTGTCGAAGAAGCTGAAGGAGCAGGGACTGCTGGGGACTGGCTCAAAACAGCTGATGATCAATCGACATCGGGAATGGGTGAACATTTGGAATGCGAATTGCGATTCCAACAGTCCCAGATCAAGACGAGAGCTGTTACGGGAACTAGACGTATGGGAAAAGACCCAGGGTGGTAAAGCACCACAAGGGAACGGCCTTTCACACGCCGTGATGCGAAAGGACTTTGATGGAAATGCTTATTCAAAACGACATCAGGACGACTTCAGCCGACTGATAGCCGACGCAAAGCGGAAGAAACACAACCCCAACTCTACGTCGCAACATTCTGGAGCTGCCAAAGACGTCGGCGAGAATAGCGCTGAAGTCGAGGCTGCCACGCATGGAGACGGCAAGAGTAGTCCTTTGATCACTCCGGACTCGCTTCCGCTGACAGCAGACGAGCAGGATATGCAGACGTCGCCTACTGATCCGGACAAGGAGAATCTAGTCGACCGCAGGCCATATGAGACCGATCCCACGGCCCTTTCCAATCTTCAGAAGAAAGTGCAAGCCATCAATGACGGGCAGGATCCCACGCCGGTGTTAAACGAAGGCTTCCAGAACCCGGGAACTGGTATTTTCGTTGCGCCGGGACATCCTAAAGAGTCGCTGTCGTGTGGCAACCCGGAAACACCCACCATGTTCAATGACCCAATCGAGCAAGTCTCCGAAGAAACAGATCCTAGTAGGCTTTCACACGTGCCTACAGCCCCTGCGGAGCCTGTCTCCCTGGATACCACTGAACATGCCGTGAGATTTGGCCGTGCAGATAGCAGAGACGAGCATTTGAGTTCACATGTGGGCTCTCCTTGTCAACTCTCGTCGCATGTCCTACTATCAAGCCAGCCGAAGCGAATGCCCATGTTTGCTATGCCGGAGCAGCCGGTGACCGACGTGGACCTCGACGCCAAATAGTGGATGTGTGCAAGATTATTAGTGTATGGGGAACAAACGGAATACAGAACGATGGTACCTAGCTCTTGGCCAGTGGCCAAGCGAGTGGATGAACACGTGCATAACCTCGCCGTCGGGTCTATGCGTTAAGGCATTATCATTATACGACCGACAGTATCCGCCGTGCCTAGCAACCTCAAACCCAATCTCACGCCGTATCTCCACGGAATCATCCCACGAAAGAGTCTGAAGCTTCCCATCAAGCGTGATGATGAAGGTCGACCTCGGGAGTTCTTGCTGCTTTGCCAAGCCGGCAATTGAGATGAACTTTGATGAATGTCTATGCAAATATGTACGTCTAATTACATACGTCGGAACCCCAGGATGCGCCAGATCGTCATTAGACATGCGATCAACAGCCCGACCGTCACGATACGAACAGGACATGGTATTTTGAGCGCACATGCATTCTACCACTTACTACAAATGGTCGTCAATTGGTAGATCGAAAATGCCTCTCTCCATTCACCTTCAGCAAAAGTCGTCCGGATGACCCCCGAGACATCTTCAAACTCTCGTGCCGAGAACTAGTAGGTACTGGTCGACGGCGCCACATCCTAAATGAGACTACATCTCGTAAATCCCACCTATCGTAGTCCCTTTCATCTGGAAATAGATTGCGCATGGCAGGCCTGCACCATCATCAGTTCATCACCTGGTCAGAATGCCATGCCTCACTAGGATCAGGGATCTACACGAACAACAGACCGCCCTTCATCTAGAGCTGCGTGTAATCCTACAAGAGAACTGACCTGCCCTGCTCTCTGCGTGAAATCTCTTCTTCCCACGAACAAGGACATCGATCGAAACATCAATCTCATCAAACATCAAACAACTTTGATCGCTTAAGCTCAACCAACCAAACCAACCAAGCAAACCGACCACTCGGATAAAAGAGAAAAAGAATGCATTCCACCACCACCCTTCTCACCGCAGCCGCCACGCTCCTGGCCTCCACCGCACAAGCCCGCATCGTCGGCTTCTACGCGCCACAAAACGCTGCACCCAACGCAGATGTCAAAATCGAAATTTTCACCGAGGGCTACCCACAAACGATCAACGATGTCGCCATCTCGTTTGGTCTGACACCTCTCGAGTCGTTGTTCATGGGCAGTTTGGGCACATATGTCAGCACCAAGGCATTGGGTCCTGGTAAGAATATCTCCTCTCCTCTTCCCTCTTTCTTTTTCAAAGAAGTATTTATTGGTGACTAATGTTCTTGGTTTCTATTATTACCTCCTCTGGTGTAGACTTCTCCAACGTCGATGGCAACATCACACACATTATTCACATTCCCGCAACTTTTCCCGTCGGTCCCGCGGTATTGCAGGCTTCGCACTTTTCTTTGACGGGAGCGTCTTCGACGCCTGCGACGGAAATTTATTATGCCAATGTGACGATTGGTGCGGGAAATCAGTTTCCTTATACGACGAGTGCGAGGATTCCGAATCCTATGTAAATGATGGTATGGATTGAGTTGTTCAGAAGAAAATAATGTTGGATAGGGATGGATGTAGGTAGGAGGGATAGGGAGAGGGGCAGGGGAGGGAAGAGGTGGAGGAAAGAAGAAACAAAAAGCCGTATCTTGTATATACACAATACCCCTTAATGCAAATGACTATGAGAATCAGGTGTAACAGGACTAGTGCACATCTATCTGTATGATTTTCACATCTCTATTTGATAATTAAGGTATCTCTTATCCTTCCTTACAATCATCAACTTGACTACTGTAGTCAACAGCTCCCCTCCTCTAGCACCTATATCCGCTTCCACTATTTCTTTCAGTAGGTCAGATTCCGAATAACGGCGAAGACTGCCTACCTATAAATACATACTTATATCCAGCCAAAGAACAAAAGACCAAGAAGCCGCAGTCAAAAAGATAAATACCTACCTTACCTTACCTGTTTGTATACACATTTTCTTCTATTCAATCAAGTCTTTCTTCTTCAGAGTCCCTTACCCCGGAACAATCACTTATAGAGATACGACCGTACTGTACTGTACCCTTGATAGAGCGGAGAGGTTTTACACTACTACTACCTTCTCTCTCCCTCTTTCTTTTTCTCCCTCTCTCTCCCTCTCTTCTCCCTCGTCCAATCTAACCAAATTCGATATTCGCCGTAGTCGTACATGTTACATGTTACATGTTACATATACCTAGGTATCTTTAAATAATATCAAAATTATCAATCAACCACCAGAATACGTCCATCCTTTTACTTACCCCCCAGGTCACTTAACTAAACAAAAAGTAATTTCCAAATTAATCTCCAATCTTAGAAAAGTGTGAAAAAAATTCACTGAAATGGTATGGTATGGTGCCCTTGGAGACATGCAGTAGAGGGCATCGTGCGGAAGGTTACTGCAACCATGACTTGTCTTTTGGCAGCTGGGTTCTTCTTCTCTCTCTTTGCTTCTGTGTTATTGAAATCACTGGTCGGCGGGATGGGATGGGATGGGATGGCGAAGGTATAGAAATTTAGGTACCTGAGCGCTGTATGTAGATTACCTAAGGTACGACTTGATCTGTTTGGCGTAGTGTAGCGTAATGGTGCTATTGTTGAGCTACCACCATCACCATCACCACCAATGGCGTCGATTTCCGGACTTTGCAAATGTATGCAGGAGTGTAATGTAAAAGTGCTGAGGCTGATTGAGGTTATACCTACCTAGACCTCATCTATGACTCTTTAGTTTACCTTTCCCTTCAATCCGTCCATCGTCGTCGCACGTGAACTTTTTCTCGACCCGATGCATCTTTTTTCTTCATACAAGTCGTATTCTTCTCTTCTCGCTTTGCATCCCAAGGGAAATGTTTCTTCAAATGTGGACACTGATCAGACTCGACCACACCTCACCTCTCGCCCTTCAACTCATCGGCGACCTGTTGCACCACGATACCTCTGACCTGCTTCCAATCCGCCTTGGACTCGGTAATGCGTCTCTCCAGCTGATCCAACCCGATGAACTGTTCGGGAAGCACCGTCTCGAAAGTGAAGCCCGGAACGTCCTTGAGCGCCAATTCAACAGCATGCGAAAATTTGGCCGGATGCGCCGTAGCCAACGAGACCAGATGCGTCTCTTTGCTGACATTCTGCGCTTGTCGTAGAGAAGCGGCAACACCGATCGCAGAGTGCGGGTCGAGGATATAGTGACCGTTGTGGAGCATGCCTGTTGTTGCTACCACGGGATTCGAGGCTGCAGGGATGGAGGACCAGCCATAGACTTCCTTGATCGTGTCGATGGTGTGTTTGTCGCTTACTCTCTCACTCTCAAAATCTTGCATGGCAGCCTGCAAAATCTCTTTCTCGACACCAAATCCTCCATCCTTTTTCAGCGCTTCTAGCCAATCCTTGACTTTGGCTCCTGCTTCCATCCTCCGTCTATTCGTCTCTTCTGTCTTGCTCGTCTGGAAGGCGAGATACCACAACAACCGTTCGAAATTGGACGAGACGAGAATATCCATGGCCGGCGCAAAAGTCATCTTCACTCCACTAGGGTCTGCTTTGGCTCCATCTTCCACTTCTGCGCCTCCACCCTCTGCTTCTCTGCCATGCTTGGCTTGCTTCTCATAGTATCCTGTCTTCCAGAAGCGGTGTAGGATGTCATTTTCGTTCGTGGCAATGACCAGCTTGTCTGTAGGTAGGCCCATTCGAGTGGCAAAGTAGCCTGCGAGGATGTCGCCGAAGTTGCCAGTGGGGACAACGAAGCGGGCGGTCGGATCGGTAGAGCCAGTCTGTTTGGCGAGGCTGAAGTAGGCGTGAACGTAGTAGGTGATTTGAGCGAGGATGCGTGCCCAGTTGATGCTGTTGACGGCGCCCAGACGGTGGGTCGCGTTCAGCTCCGAGTCAGCAAAGAGCGTTTTGACAATGTCCTAAATGCAATAGTGTCAGCAGCCATCCTGGCAGAGGAGCAAGGCAACGTCCTCATGAGGGAGAGAGATGGAAGTCGCACCTGGCAATCATCGAAAGTGCCCTCGACTCTCAAATTGTGCACATTCGCGTCCGTCACTGTCGTCATCTGGGCCTCTTGAATGGGGCTGACCTTGCCCTTGGGGTACATGATGAAGACGGAGACATCCTTCTTGCCTCGCAGTCCGTAGATGGCCGCTGATCCAGTATCTCCACTGGTGGCGCCAATGACAGTCAGATGTTCTCTGGCATCCCCCTCTTTACCCTTGTTGCGCCGGACGAGGAAGTACTCAAACAGGTTGCCCACAAACTGCAGCGCAACGTCTTTGAAAGCAAACGTCGGCCCGTGGAACAGCTCCAGCAGATGCAGCTTCTTCTGCGCGTCGAGTGTCTGCAGCGGCGTGATATCGGGGGCGCGGAAGGTGGCATAACTCCTCTGGATGATGTTCTTCAGGTCTGCCGAGGGAATCTCTCCGGGCGATATGTAGAGAGAGAAGATCTCGAAGGCCAGCTCCTGGAACGACTTGTCCTTCCATTGGGCCAGGAAGTCGGATGGCAGCTGGGGGATCTCCTCGGGAATGAAGAGGCCGCCGTCGCTGGCGAGTCCTTTGAGCACCACTTCCTCAAACGAGAGCTGCACCACTTCTCAGCGTAAGCCCCAATGCTACTGCGCTTCCGTCTCCAATGGGAAGGGGAAAGCCACACTGCCGTGACGGGGTATTGTTCGAGGAGCACATACGTCGTAGGAACCACCTCTCGTGCTGAGATAGCGCTGCGAAGGACTGTGAGCCACCATTGTGTTGGTCTGCAGCCTCGCTTGTAGAGGAAGAAGAAGAAGTGATATTCGAGTCGGAGAGAAGTTGATCAAATTCGCACAAGAACCACAGAACTTACTGTTTTCTACATGACTCGCCATGGCTGGACTGGACCCCTCCAATCGCGGCAAGCGGCCTCCGAGAGCGGAACAGGCAGTTTTGGTATTTTTATCTCTAGAGTCTGGACTCCGCCAAAGATCTACAGAAACCAGAACCCCGACCTCACCTCGCCCTCTACAAGTCCTGATCGCCGCAACATTGTCTGGCCCAAGAGGAGGATGTATTGCTAACTTCTCAAACATCCTCCTCGGACAGAACCTAGACCTTCCAGACCAACTTCGAGTCCAAGATCTCAACTGTCATGAAGTCAAAAATGCAAAATGACAGGGTTCCCATTGATACATCTCCAGGGAAAGTGGGAAACCATCCTTCTCCTCACCACAATAACCTCCTTTGCGCAAGAGAAGCACCCTGCTGGTCGTCTGACTCGCACCATCAGAACAGGGATGGTTGTCAGTTGGAAAGCTCCTCGTATGCGGTTGCTGCAGGGCAAAAACCTGGACAAACATAGGTGCCTGTAGTCTAGGCCATGGAAGAAGCAAAGTACAGCTGATCAGTACACTATCTGAATGAACCATTGCCAATGTACTACAAATGAAGGGTTACTTATCACTATAAGTGCTCTACTATGGAGAGTCTTAGGAGAAACTACTACTATTACTACTACTACCTATGACTTCGTACAGGAAAGTCGGGAGTCTGGAGAAAATCTGATCATGCATAGGTAGCCTGGTATACCTTGCTAACTATGTGTGTTCGACGTGGGTATGTGAACCCAGCCTCCGAGTATTCCGTATTCGTTGATTGTTTGGTGTTGGCTACAAGGGGCATTTGCGTGTCCTCGGTACCTGTAATTCCAGTAACGAGCTTCATAAAACCTCCCCTCACAACCTCACCCACCTTCAGCCCTTACTTTTGCTCTTCCCATCGAACATCTTGCTCTTGCCAATCAAAGGGATCATTACATCTACGACAAGCAGAACCGAAGACCGAAACTGTTGTTGAGCCAACCCGACAGACTCTCCCGGATTCGATCAAACGACGCATACAGGAGCCGAACTACGAACTGCAAAGACACCTTGCAAGTAATCGTCAACAATGTTTCGATCGACATTTCTCTTCATCGGAATCAGTCTCCTTGCCATGATCACCTTGGCTTCTGCAGATGGTCCTTCATTGGAACCTGTCTCTGGGCGTGTCAACACATGTGCAAATCGCCATGTATGCAGCTGCTGCAAAGTAAGCGCCCTTTCAATTTGTGCAGAACCAGGGAGCCACATATAGCTAATGGAAACCAGATTGTTACAAAGTTTACAACACCTGGTGGAAAGGAAGTCGTACAAGAACACCAAGGCTGGTGCCACACTGTCAGCGGCACTCTCCAATGTGTAAGGAACCCTAACACGTGTGGTGTCTGTAGCTAAAGGCAGAGGGTGTGTCTACCTTACTTATGCGGGCTTGAAATTTGAGACGTGGTTATAGCATCCCGGGGATGTGTTGGGTTTGGTTTTGGATATAACAGCCTAGGATGCACAGGAGATGGAAGGTGAAGATGGAAGATGGAAGATGGAAGATGGAAGATGGAAGATGGAAGATGGAAGAGGAAGTGGAAGATGAAGTGGAAGATGAAATGGAAGATGAAATGGAAAATCAAGCTGGAGCTGAAAGATAACAACGAAGGAAGAAAAAGCTAAGAAATAAAGAAAACCGAAATAAAACAACATTTCCTTAGGTACTTACAGTGCATCCGCAAATCATCTATCCTCTTCTCTATCTTTCTTCTCCTCCCTATAAGAATTTCGCCCTACAAAAAAATCGAACCGAATCGCACCTACTTCCTAAGAACATCTACTATACCAGGTAGACTTATGTAGGTAGGTAGCTCTTAGTACCTGGTAGGTAGGCACTACGACGACGACGATAACGACGAACTTTGGGGAAAAGAACTCCAACTCCAACTCTACAAGACGATACCTAGAGGGAGAATTGTAGGGAAAAGAGAAAGAAAAAAAGGAAAAAAGAAGGAGAGGTTGATACCTACCTGTACCTAGTACTCGTGCTAAATTGGTAGGCCGCTGGCGAGGGAGGAGGATTGTATGCCGACTACATGTATAATATATAATGCAGGAAGTCATCGAGGTGTCGAGATGAGAGAATTGCTTTTCTGTTGCATACAGCATGTATCTTCCATGTCAGCGCCTACTGTATAGTACTAGTTATAGCCAAAAGAAAAAAAAAGCTAGATAGAGGTGAAGAGGTGACTTCTCCGATTCCCCGGCACGATTTCAATGGGCGCATGGCACCGGGCCCACGTATATGCATGAAATGTTCTACCACCAGCTCCACCACCACCACCCACGTTCTCCATTGATTGGCATTAGTGATGCTTCTTGGTAGTGGAGAGCAGCGTAGTCATCCAGCACGGACGTGGCACGTCTGTCGCTTGTTCCCGTCCAATGTCCCACTTGGGATGTATGACTAAGATACTGTATTTCGCAGACAAAAGGAGCATGAAGCCACTTGTTACCCTGATTGGTAAATCTTCGCTTGTACTGACTGTATACAGTACCTACCTTACCTAGGTAGTACCTACAGATCGCTGCCAGACCAAGCAAGGAAGGAGCTGCAAGCAGGCAGATAAGACAACTCCTATCTGATCTGATTTGATCTGATTTGATCTGATCGGGGCGTCGTGTATATATGTATCCTATATTGGAGGCGTGGGGGGCGCGACAGGAGAAGATGCCCTCACTCTGCAGGCTGTGATCCGTGGAGATGCAGGCAAGCAGGCTGTATGTAGGATTGTAGGAGGTATGTGGATGCGAAGGGCGGTGGTGGTTCTTGGCAGGCAGGCAGGCAGGGTGGGCTTGAACTGCCGGGACAGAAGTGGCAGATCTGCCCAGGGGCAGCCATCGTGATGCCTGTGGCGGGAGGGCAGAGGGGAGGTGTATTGGGCCCTTTGGGGCGGTCATGGACTCATGGAACGCATGTGGGCCAATAGAAGTCATGATGCAGCACTCGGTGCCTGGAGGCTGGGAGAAATTAGAATGTCCCGATGATCACACTACGACTAGGAGGTATGTAGATGGTACCTCCAACTGTCCGTGCAACATGTCATGGAGCGCCGGCAGTGTCATCCGAACAGCCTGAGACGACTAGAATCGTCCTAGTCCTGCACTTCTACTTTGCACCTAGCGTCAAGCGTCCAATGCCTTCGAAACAGCACACAACGTGCTCCAATTCGACACGCCCGTCCGACTGTCCTCCCCTCCCCCCCCCCAACAACAACAACACTACCACCACCATACCCTCCCGCCTCTCGAGCGATACGAACCTCTCCGACACGACAGGCTCTGCAGCTGCTTCCGTGCCGCCCGCGGCGACAGACCACCAAGGCCCGGCCCACGTGAAGAGAGAGCTCTGCGCATCCCAGTTCCTACTTAGCTCCGTCATATCCAGCCCAGTCCAGAACAAGGCCAAGACAGGACAGGAGGATTCCGCTGCGCTGGCTCAATGGTCAGCCTTAGATGGCACCCACGAATGGCACGAGGGAGAGATCCAAGCGCCTACAGGACCGATATGAGTCTGCGCGGCACCACATAGGAGGACATGACGCCGCCACTACTGCCCAATATCCTTGCTCCCCGAGTCCGACTACCGCTCTCACTTCCACTCCCACTCCCACTCCATCTCTCTCCGCCGCAGCCTCCTCGACTACCAACCGTCCAGGCAAGTCGCCATCGCGCCAGCGACGTCGTCGGTCGGGCCCCTCAGCGCTGCACGATGTTGTGCGACCCCAGATTAGCGAACGGGACAGCATCTTTGCGACCTCCTACGCCGGCTCTTCCGTAGCAGGCAAGTCCTCGCCGTCGCCGGACTACCACACTGCGCCTGTACCGGAAGGCGCCATCTATTACAACGAGGGCGGCAGAAGCAGCAGGCGTGACATGGCCACCGCGACTGCCACCGTGCCCGCTTCATCTGCCAGAAGCAGTGACTCGATCGACTTTACGAGTGCTCGCCCGAATGACCTTCACGTCTATCATCACCACCACCATTCACCACCGCCAGTAGGTTCAATACGTGGCCGAACAAGCAATAATGCTCGTCCGCCGCCACCACAACACCACCGCCGATCTTTATTCGATATGCATGACTTGAACACCCTATCAGTCTCACACCATACCCCAGGCATTGTACAATCAGACTCGCGCCAGGACTCTCCATTCCGACCAGAAGACAACCTCCCGGCGACGCCAGACTCACTACCGAATAGCCCCAAAGCCGAGGAACTGCAAAGTGCTGAGCGCCAGCAGTACCGCTCGTGGAGACTGGGCAAGGCGAAGATGTACGGTATGACCATTGCGCAGTCGCAGCGTCAGGCCAGCGGTACCTCCCAGCAGGATGTGGAGAAGGTCATTGACGCTCATTTGCCACAGCCTGAGCCCGTTGCAAACCCTCGATCTCGCAAGGCCAGTCATTATCTGGGACTATTTCGAGAGAATGAGCAGGAGGAGAAGCGAGAGATTGAGCGGAAGAAGTCGGGTGGTAAGGGTAAAGATACTGGCATATCGCAGATCTCGCGCCACCGCGAAGAGCAAGCAGATGACTCCAGCCGAGAACAAACAATAGTGGAGGATATTGAAGAGGAAGATGGCAACCATGTTAGTGTGTCGGGAAAAGAAATGGCACAGCAGCTACCCACGGGGTTGCTGGAGGACATACGTAATCACCACCATCTGGCACCGCGCCAGTCGAAGAAGATCCCACTGGCAAAAGACTCTCAATCGCATGACCACGACTGGCGCATGCACGAGCAGCTGAAGAAGGCTGTGGGAAAGACGGACGAAGAGGACGAGTCAGATCGAGAGCACATATCTTCTGCCACATACTTTCCACACCAAGGCGTTCAACTTGGTGATTCTCCCGCCGACGAGCAGCTTGCAGAACGAGCGTCCAAGATCAGAGCAGCAGACGTAGAGGGTGTGCACGCGCAACCAACAACGAATGATGTACAGGTGTCCCTGCAGGGTGAAGGTGCGCCAGAGTTCCTGCAAGGTATGTCCAAGGCCACCTCTGCCGCCAGCCTCAAGACTTTGTCGAAGCCTGTACCTTCGCCAGAAGACTCCGTGTCTGATGTGGAGTACGAGTCGGAGTCTGGATATTCGGCCGTCTCTGAAGAAGACCAGGACCAGATTGAGACCACGCCAACGAACACGCCTCATATCAAGCCTCGATCGGAACGTCGAGCTTCACATGGACGAGATATCGACGAGCCAGTGGCGCCTGTAGGCGCTGTAGAGCTGACACCATACACGCACCAAGTCGGAGGGCATACATCTATTTACAGATTTTCGCGCAGGGCTGTCTGTAAGCAGCTGAACAGCAAAGAAAACATGTTTTACGAGACGGTCGAGAAGCATCATCCGGGCTTGCTGAGTTTCATGCCTCGGTACATTGGAGTGCTCAATGTGACGTATCGAAAGGATCAAAAGAAGCGCAAGCAGACCGTCTCAGAGGGAAGCAGGCTGGATAGTGACGGCAAAGCGCATGATGGCAAGTCAGAACATCACACTCGCATGATCAGTCATTCCATGCAGAACAAGTCTTCTGCCGGCATCCCGCAGGTGGAGATTGCCAACAATAGACATCTGATTCCTGAAAACTTCTTTGGGTCGTCCGGAAACTTGTCAACTTCTGAGCTGCAAAGGACGTTGTCGTCGCCACCGAGAGCTTCAGAATCCGAAGAAACTAAAGCTGCTGGTCGTCCTGCGCTGCAGTCGTCCCAGAGCTGGGGCTTCACATCTGTCAATAATCCTCTTCGTGACAAAGTCTTTAATGAGGTTTTCAAGGCTCCTGTCATACACAAGACTCATCGCCGCGATCGCGCACATGGTCGTTCGGTGAGGCAAATACCAACATATATTCAAAAGGAGTCGTCTTCAGATTGCCACAAGTCGCTCGACGGATCATTGCTACACGGCGATGACAAGAAAGATCTCTGCAATGGATGCTTGCAGGTCCCATCGCTGAAGCACAGACTACTCAACACGGAGAACAGATCCACTTCTGACCTACAGCATGCTGTCAGAAGCAGCAATGACGCTCTCAGTAAGAGTGCCGAGACTTCTGAGATGGATGCTGCAGCGGAAGGTTCTGCTGATCGGAAGTTACGTCGGCGTCCGCGTCGCCACTCCGGAGGAGGTCTCATGAGGAAACCCGCTGATATCGATGGGAGTCGAGGCGATCTGGAGTTTCATGAGGAGGACACCGGGGAGGACAGTGTCTTTGCCATGGATGATCTCAGGAAAGAAATGCCCACCGACGATGGAGCTGCTGCTGCGACTGCTCCCAGGCACGATGCTAATGGTGCCGCTACCAAACATGGTCAACCTTTGCCTCGCTTAGGACCGGCCATCGATCTTGCGCCAGGGCCGCGCAATCCGGAGACGTCACTGGTGCAGCAGGACGAGCGTGTCGAGCACTTCCTCTTGCTTGAGGATCTTACAGCGGGCATGCAGAAACCCTGCGTCCTCGACCTCAAAATGGGCACACGTCAGTATGGAGTTGAGGCTAATGACAAGAAGCAGCGATCCCAGCGCGCAAAGTGCAAGTCGACGACCTCGCGCGAGCTTGGCGTACGCGTGTGTGGCATGCAGGTGTACAACGTCAAGACGCAATCCTACGACTTTGAGGACAAATACTTTGGGCGCGATTTGAAGGCTGGCGAGGAGTTTCGTGAAGCGCTCAAGCGCTTCTTCTTTGACGGCATCGGCCACGCACAGGCTCTCAAACACATTCCGACGGTGCTGGACAAGATCAATGCACTGGAACAGATGGTGAGCGATCTGCCTGGATATCGCCTCTACGCTAGCAGTCTCCTCATGATCTACGATCGCGGGAACGCGGATACGACGGGCAAGATCCGTGCCCCAACGCCGAGTCGACATGCACCCAGCAGTCCTGTCGCGGGGGTCAAGCTCAAGATTGTCGATTTTGCCAACTGCGTGACGGCGGAGAGCTTGCCGCACATACAGCATAAGCCGTGTCCGCCCCGGCATCAGGACGAGGTCGATCGCGGGTATCTGCGCGGCTTGCGCTCGCTAAGGTTGTACTTTCAACGAATCTACGCGGACTTGCATAACTTGAAGTTTGTGGAAAGAGGTGAAGGTGAGGGAATGGCGAATGATCAGAGAGGCATCGCGCACGGTGCAGTTACATCGAAAGGCTGGAGTGAGAGGGTCATGGAGGACGATCCGGGAGAAGTCAGCGTGTGAGCGATCGATCGAGCGAGCGCGTGAGCACACAGAGAGGGTAAAAAATGTCGCATTGTGGGTGCACGTGGAGCACCTGGAACAACACATGGATGGGACGGACGGTGTCATGGATTTTTTTCGAAAAAGAAGAGGGCACCCATGGTCTGCTCGTCAGGTGACGTGCATGGTTACGATTCTTTGGCTGGTTTGGTTTGTTCCTTTATGGGAATGCTCTTCTCTTAGCATGGCGCTGGTGGTGTTCTGTTCTGTTCATTCACTCTGCTGTCGAGACTGTTACCACTACACTGTAGGATGGAAGGATGGAAGGATGGATGGATGGGATGGGCTTGGCATCATTTTTATGTGGTGGGATTCGTTCACCATTAGCGCATATACCACTTTTGCTTAGTAGCTTGCGAAGATATGGGCATGTATGAATGCAATGGAAATGCTGCTGCTGCTGCTGTGGCAGTAGTAGTAGTAGTTATTGTTTCTTAGTCCCCCTTCACTATATCGTGATGGTGTGAGGATGACATTTTTTTCTCTTCTTTCCGTGATTGGGAAAGTACCTCCTAGGTGGGTGACTGGAGTGCTTTTTTTTTCGGCCAAGGAAAGAAATGAAGATTACCTTATCTACCTATTGATCCATCCGATCGATCGAGGAAAAAATCGAGCAAGCAAGCAACCAAACAGACCTGGTCACCTACCACGGGCCTCCCGGATTAACGCAGGACTTTTCGCTTGGATAACATTCTAGCAACAGGCAACTCCTGTCGCGGAACACACCCTTTTTGTCTATCAGGCAAGGCAGATTTGACGATTGTGGGAAGTTGGAGGATGCGCGCAATACGATGCGATGCGATGTGGAAGCTTTGCTGGTGTCGCTGCTGCTGCTGCTGCTGTGGCTGTGGCTGTGGCTCTAAGTTATTAGACGAGAACACGGGTGCTGGATTGTGGGGATTCGGATTTCTATGGTATCGCCTTCTTGACGTTAGGCGAGGCGTGGCGAGGCACGTTTTGGACTTTGGTAGGTTTGAGGGATGAGACGATGAATTAGTGTTCGTTCGTTTGATGGATGCGGACGAGGGAGGGAGGGAGGGAGGGTTACGAGGTGGCTGGGGGCGGCTTGACGAGCCCAAAAGAGTTTGGAAAAGATTAAATTGTGAGGACATGTCGAATTTTTCTGTGGTCTGCTTACTTCTCGAGGTGGTAAGCTGTCTGTTTTTTCCTTTTCTGGGTTGTGGTCGAAGTAAAGTTTGGGGGATTTAGTGGTAGATTTTGAAGTTTATGGGATGTAAGCAAATATTTGGGTATGATCCAAAGTTTTGCGGGTGGATAGGATATGACTGTTAGGTAGGTAGGTATATGTATATGCTGTGGTAATGGGACTGGAGAGGATTTTGCATCCACACAGTTACCTTACGCAGTTACACGGTTACACAGCTTCGACGAACGTACTCGGATATTGCATCACACTTGTTGAATACTGCTCTCTGGTATAGTACGATTATATCGACATCGGACTAACACGATACGACTTCGTACTTATCGACTACCGCTCTCTGGCACAGCACGATTATATCGACGTCACAGCAGAACGATACAAGTTCGACCTTATCGACTACCGCTCTCTGGCACAGCACGATTATATCGCCATCACAGCAAAACGATACGACTTCGAACTCATCGACTACCGCTCTCTGATACAGCACGACTATATCGACGTTACAGACAGCAAAACGATACGACTTTGAACCCATCAACTACCGCAACAACAATGTCCACACCAACTCCCACCAACGGGCAACTCAGCATCACCCGCACCAACATATCCTCACCACACCTCCCCTCCCCTCCCAGCACCCACGAAAGCAAATCCCTCGCCTTCCTCATCCAAACCTCCATCCCCCAAGAAATCTACGATCAAATCTACGACCTCACCATCCTCAACCTCGACGCCATCGACACCGACACGGCAAACAAAACCAAAATCGTCCACATCACCAAAACTTACACTCCACCCTGGCAACTGACTTCCCTCTCCACGCGTCGCACCCGCCACGAATTCGCCCAACTTTTCTACACGGAAGCGAATTTCTTGCTTCCGAATATCCATTATCAATCTCCTGCTATTACTAGCCCCATCAACTCCCGCAACTCCCGCGCCCGCAACAACCCCCGCGAATCCCGCAACAAAAACCAAATCAAACCTCTCGCGCACAAATGGCTCCAAAGTCTCCCACCCAGCCATCGCGCAATGTACTGTTCGCGACCACAAGGTTTCATTTTTCAAGCTTTGCCGCATGCGTATTTGAGTGTGATTCCGAGAGCGCGGTTGTGGATTCAAGGGCTTGAGAGGGAGGAGGTTGAATTGGTGAAGAAGGTGTTTTTGATGAGGTGTATGGGCAAGAATGTGGAGATTGAGAGGGAGAGGGCCAGAGGGGTTTGGAGGGCTGCGAAGAAGAAGGTTGTTGTTGTTGGTGGCGGGGGGAGAGAGGGGGAGGGGAAGATGGGTTTTAAGAGGGGGGTTTTGAAGGTGGCGATTTTGAGTAGGAAGGGGGTGGAGAATGGGGGCGTGGTGAGGAGGTGGATGTGGGAGAGGGAGAGGGTTGTGGAGGGAGTGAGTGAGTGAGTGAGTGAGTGAGTGAGGGAGTGAGTGAGTGGGAGGGGAGGATGGAGGATGGGGATTGGGGAGCATAGCTTGGGGGAATTTGGTCTGTCCGGAGTACGTACACATGTTTGCAGAATACACATGCTTGACGCAAAATTGAAATTCGCTTTTATTGGATGATGGGGTACATGCCTGTACTTTGCCACCTCCCAAGAATATACCTCTCACTCACACACAATCTCTGCCCATTCCCATTCCCATCATCTTCATCTTCATCTTCATCTTCATCTTCATCATGAATCCCAGCACAACAAAACCACACTGCCCACTCCCTTCCTCCCTTCTACCTTACTTCCCCCCAGCAGCAGCAGCAACCTCCTCCCCCAACGGCAACACATCCGGTACAGGCCCCACAGGCGTAATCCCAAACGGATTAATCTGCTGATGACTCCTCGTATAATGACATTTGATATGCGTAAACTCCGTCGTACCCTCTCCAAACGAGTCAGGAAAGTTCCAATACAAATTCCGCATCCACGCGTGAATCGCCGGATATCCACTGCGAATGTCTCGAAGGTTGCATTTGAAATGTTGCACATACACCACGTCGAAGCGGATGATGGTTGTGTAGAGTCGGATGTCGGATTCGGTGATTTGTGGGCCGTTGTAGAATGGTCCTTTGGAGTTGATGGCGCGGAGGTGGTGTTCGATTTTGTCGAGGGAGGTGAAGAGGGTTGTGACGGCTTTCTCGTAGGCGGATTGGGTGGTGGCGAAGCCGGATTTGTAGACGCCGTTGTTGACGTCGTTGTAGGTCCATTCGTTGGTGGATTCGATGTCTGCCTTGAGGTCGGTGGGGAGGAGGTCTACCTGGGCAAATTTGGGGGGCAGGAGGTGGTTGAATTCGGTGTAGAACATGCGGATGATTTCGCTGGATTCATTGTTCACGATTTTTTTCTGCTTGATGTCGTACAGGGTCGGGACGGTGAATCGGCCAGAGTAGTTGGGGTCTTGTTCGAAATAGATGTCGCGCAGATGCGTGTATTCTTTGTGAATGGGGTCGGGCTCGGTGTGGGCTCCGGGGATTTTTTCGTCGGGGGTGGCGAATCTCCACGACTTCTCTCCCATGTGCCAGTGCACGGAAGTGTAAGGGATGAATTCTTCGAGACCTTTGAGCTTGCGCACAATCAAGGCTCGGTGCGCCCAGGGACAGGCGTACGAGACATAGAGGTGGTAACGACCCTTTTCAGCGGGGAACTCGGCATTGGGTTCCTTGGATATCCAGTTGCGGAAGGCGGATGATTGTCTCTTGAACTCGCCAGACTTGTCTTCAGGGTTCACCCAATTCAGGATGGAGTTCTTGTCGGACTGAAAAGGGGAGTCAGTACATACCTGTGGCAATGACGAAAGCGCCATCTTTCGGGGCAGCACTTACGGACGCCATGGCTGAGCGTGTGGTGGAGAGACGTTGGACTTGTTGACAGAGTTGTGATATTCGCCTGCCCGGTGCACTGAGCATCGATTGTTAATTGGGATAATGTTGGAGGTGATGTTGAGATTTAACGGGGGAGATACTCGAGGTGATGTCCCTCGTCGTTGATGATGCCAAGTCGAGAGGGCGATTCATTACATCATGCTCCCTTGGACTTAATGCTTGATAATACTGCTTACAATGAATACTAACTTGCGGAATGCCGATAATTCCGAGCTAAATGACTGCTTTTGGCACAATATCAAAGTCTCGGCGCCGAAACTAGCTTGCCCGTAGTGCTGTGTATATTCACGGCCCTCGAAGTTGCATACGATGACTATGACTGATCGGCGGCAATTGCATCGGCGGAACGTCCAGATCGGCCTGAGAAGCATTGCTCAGCGGACTAGGCGCAACAAGAGGTCGGACTCTGTCCGCCTCTCGGTAGAACAATCGTAATTTCTCCTCGTCTTTGCAGAAGGCCTTGAAATCCTTCTGCACCGAATCGACAGTCACATCGGGTCGATCATGCTCGGTCGTGTGTCTTGCTGTAGCAGTCAGCTGGCTCGTAGCAAGTCTGTTCGGCAACAGGAGAAAATCGGCAGTGTCGTCGGCGACCACCTGAGCGAGGACGAGACCAGACTTGTGCACAAACTGGGTGTATTGGTAGGAAGGTGGACCAAATGAGTAGCGGACGTCGAGAGAAGTGGTGAAAGCGCTCGCTGCTTCGTAGTCGAGCACAAAATCGAGCTTCTTCAACAGGCGTCTGTGGTAGGCCATGGGATCCTCGATCATGCGAGGCGAAAAGGTGTGCGGCTCCATATGAGGCGTGGCCAGGATCTTGTCTGGCGGTCGGACGGTAAGTCGAATGGGCTGTGGTTGATCGTACGGGTGATGCTCCCGGAACCTGCACGCTTCCTCCAGTGGCAGTTGCATGAGCTTGAGTCCATAGCCATCCACGTAGCTCGACCAGCGCGTGATGGCTTCCCGAATCAACTTGGCCGACGTCCCGAGCCATTCGAGTTGTATGTGGTAGCAGTTCTCGGGGTTGTGGATCCGGTCATAGTGCAAGTCAATGATCTGCATATGATTGGACTTCTTCTGGGGATCAACATTGACCTGCATCGCTCGACTGAGCAAGATCTGTCGCGGTTCTGTGGGGTGCAGCCAGGGGGTACCTCTATCGGAGGACGAGCTGGAGTCAGTCGAGCTAATGCCACTGAGTGGTCGCAACATGGGCGATTTCAGTGACTCCGCCATTGGCGTAGGAGGAATAGATCGCCACGGCACTTTACCAAAGAGACCCATCGAGTCGGGGTATTCCGTCGTTCTGTACGCCGCGCTGATCTGGTAAAAGTAGTGTCCATCTCGGAACTTGTGCTTCTGACGCACGTGAGAGAAGACACCACGACTCATCAGCTGGTTACCCACATTGACGGCATCATCGCGCCCTTCGAGGTCCTTGAAGACACCAAGCAGCCATGTAGTCATCTCATCGCCTCGAAAGCACTTCATGTGAGTGACCGTGAGCCATCTGCGATCCCGGACCTCGACGCCGTATGGCGGCTTCTCCTGCATCTGTTTGACCAGTTTGACAATGTCAAAATTGCTACTGTGGAATTTCTCGGCTTCGGAGAACAACGAAGCATCGAGATCGCCCTCGTGAAGCTGGCTCGATAGAGCAGGACCATGTGCATTGACCACAACAGTCGGGTCACGCGTTTGGTAATCGATTGCCAAAGGATTCGGATCTCGTACAGCGGTGTACGGTGTCGATGCCGCTTTCTTGACAGACATTTGGTGCGATTGATCCTCCGCCGAGAAGTAGCGTTGGCGCTGCCACAACTGCGTCAAGCGCTGGATCCCCTCGATACGTCGTTCTTCATCTGAGAGTCCACCAAGATAGTCGCCCCTCGGGATGTCCACAGGTAACAGTACGAGGCGCACTTTGAAGGTGACATTCAGGTCTGGCAAGGGACCCAGGCGAAGAATATGTTCATCAAGCTCGGTCCAGTCCGTGAGGGGTGCCTCGGAGTGATAGCTGATTTCTGGCTTGATGTTGAGACCCAGGATCGTACGCATTTTGGGCTGGTACGTGGTCACGTAATGTCGCGACTCGGTGCTCTCGCTGCCAATGCCTGCTTTCGGCTCATACTGCACAATCTGCACCTCAAAATCGGAGATGCGCTGAATCTCATGGTATCGCCTACCGAGTGAGAGCAGGATGGGCCGACCTTTACTCTGCACAGTTTGCTCTCCGCCGCTGTTCCTGATGGCTACGATCTGAAAACCGCGGATCAGACGGATGTCGATCAGTCGCTCCACAAGCATACTTGCAGATTCCTCTTTGAGTCCTGTAGACTCAGAGATGATGTGCCGCTTGACCTGTTTGCGATAATAGAACTCCAGTTCTGCGGGCGACGGTTTATACTCCGACGTCAGCGGAAGCGCAGCCGGAGAGCACATGGACGCCCATTTGAAGGAACCCGTACTGACTGGTCGAGGAAAGACGTGCTGCCACTTGCGATACTGGCTCGCCACACGCATATTATCTCTTCTGGGGTTGCACGGATTAAGTAACATGACCCAAGGCGACAACATATCTAGCGCCTCGTGCGTGGAGTCGTGACGGCTTCTGCGGCCGAAGCTCGATTTGCCCCGTGGCGTCGTCGACATCTCGGTCATGGCTTTCGTGACTGTCGTGTCCTCCATGTTCCGTTCCAAAATCTTGACCAGCTCATCAGTATCTTCGCTTCTGCCTTTGACTGGTGTGTGTGAGTGTGTCTCTGCCGGAATTTCAATGGGCCTCGACACATGATTGTGGTCCAGCTCACTACTGAACTGTGAGGATACCATACTTTGCTGCGAAGGCTTCCGCCGCAAACTTGCCTGAAACGCCTTCGCGAGCCCGCTCGATTTATCCCCTGATGCGATGGGTGCCAGCAAAGCGCCGTAGTTGATATCCTTTTCCTTTTCCGCGTGCGTAGCAGATAGAGTCGTACTCGCAACACCTCTACTAGGCGCGAGGCCCTTGGGCCCAAGACTGATCTTTCTTCCGGTCTGCATCAATGGATGGGGTGGCAGACGCGTACGTTTTGCGCTGTATGGGGCCGCTTTACTCGAAGCGCCATTGCTGTCGAGAGCAGGAATGTCAATGGGACGGCTTTTTTCCGGGCTGGCTCTCTTGGGCTTTTCATGGCGCGGAAGACCTCTTACGGTGTCCATGGAGCCCATAGAAGGCTCGAGCGATGCTACCTTCACCAGTCCGAGCGAGCGCGCAGGCTCTTCCCCAAAGACTTGATTGTCGTGATGGTCCATGACCCCCGTGTCTATGTCACCGAAGTCAGAGGTTCTCAGGAACGGCAGCGCGATTTCATGTACGGGCTCTTCTGTGTCCGGAAGTGTCCAAATCGATGCGTCCTCGTCCTGAGAGGTCCGCCAGAATGAAATGTCCACCCAGTGCGGAAGTGCAAACTCGGCAGTACCATCATGATCGTATCTAAACAGTGGTACGGGATGCAAAGGCTTCGGCGAGAGTGCAACGATGTCTACACCAATGCTGTTGCCAACAAGAAGGTCTGTCGTCTGCTTGAGTAAGGTATGATCAGCATTGAACAAGCCAGTGCCAGCAGTGACCGCGATGATAGAAGTGCCAGTGCTCATCAAATGCGCGTCATTCTGATCATCTGCAAAGTCCATGGCGGTAAGGTGGATGGCCTCGAGTATGTTGCTCTCTGCTGCCAAGCATACGGATCTGGACAAAGTCAGGTCGTTGAAGGCCCGTCGGATCTTGTTCAGAATATCTGCCCATGTGATGCTGGTGACTTCTGACACTAGTAGAATATAGAAGTCTTCGCCATGCTGGTGATTGTGAGAATCGCGCTTCGCCGCGCCATCTGCCCCTGCTGCACGTCCGTACAGGATCACTGAAGCCAGATGCCGAGCTTTGTCCCTCTCCCATCGCTGGAACAGTTCGTGGAGTAGACCGTCAATCAGTCTCTCGTACATGAGTTCGCCATGGCTCCAGCCCTCGAGCATTTCTCTGGAAACCTCGATGAGGATAGCATAGCGAGCACTCCTACTGCGAAAGATGGGTTTCGTGTATGGATGTGTGACATAGGCCGATTCTTTCCTTTCGCCAGAGATCCAGATATTCTCGACCTCAGCAATTGCAGAGCCGAGGTATTTGAGCACCTGGCCTTCGTACACGACCGTCTCCTCGAGACTTTTCATGAGCTGCCACATGTCTGCTCTCGACAAGTATTGATTGCGAAAGAAGACCTCCACGTGCGTCGCCGTGGCGGCGTCGGTATCATCGATGAGCTCGATCTTGCCTGAAGTTCTGTTTTCGAACCCAAATTTAAGGGCCAGAGAGACGTGGAGGGAGACTTCAGTGGTGCTAGTGGTCTGCCCAGCTGGACATATGCATAGGCTACGAGCACCAGGGGCAGACAGCCAAGCGACTTCTCCTACGTGCATGGCTCGAGTGCCGGCCAGCACGTCGACAACCGAGACATGATCATCGTGAAGGACAATCGTGCATGACTTTTCCATACCGGTGGAAGCCATCGTGGTCGCCGCGCTCCTGGAAAGTGGTCAGAATGCCGGTATGAGGAGAATGTCGGCTCAAGAACGACGCCTCGCCCTAGCGCTCGCCCTCGTCTCACTCGCAACACGGGCACTGGTGACGGTCTGTAATGGCGAATGTCGCAGAAACACGGTCATGCCAGCCTGTGGTATGGCAGACAGGCAGGCTTCTTGACTGCTGGATGCTGCAGCATGGCCGCTCATTTGCCAGAGAAGGGCTGTTCAATCTTGAAATGCTATAGGAGTCATCATTATCGAGCCAGGAGTAGGAGACTGGTGATGCGCAGTCTAGTACACTGTTGCTGCAAGAAGCGAGATGAATGGATAGATAGAACTAAGGGATACTTATACACTGTACTGAGGTGTAATTGTAGGAGGTGGCATCTATTTATCCCGGTATACTGTATCGAGTTTTGCCTCCGAACCCAGATTTAGAACTAGTCAATTCTCACCCTCAAATTTGATGGGACATTTTAGTTATCGAGGTCGATACTTACCCCTTACATCCCACATTCGATCCACTCCTGGGCCCAGGTAGTAAATACACTCGTTCGCCATGCTCTACCTCGTCATTGCTCCAGTGGTCATCGGCCTCGTGCACAGTGTGCAAGCACACGGCGACAATGCCCATTCGGCACCTCCTCCTGTCGATCCGAACGCCGACTGGGCTACAAAGCACATGGCCGGTATGCTCCCTCCCTCCACTACCTCCTCGATAACATGTAATGAACCACTGCTAATCGATCGATCGGTCGCGTAGAGGAACACCACATGGCTTCCTTCGATGCCGGCTCCTTTTTCAACTTGCACGACTACGATTCTTCCAACTTCTGGACCGCCGATGACCTCCTCAAGACCTACGGGTTGCGCCACGAATCCACTTCCCATGTCGCCGAGGAAGAGAAGCGGGCCAGTGTCCAGCGCGTTATCGACATGTTTGATCGCGACAAAGACAATCGGATATCCTTTGCCGAGTATACCATTGGTGTTGGCCAGGGACTGGTGTTGCCAGACTTGGGCTATGGGCCAGGACACCACGGAGACGACGAGTACGAATACGAGATTCATCACTGGGAGAAATACCACAATGAGAATACCAAAGAGGAAGACTTGACCCACCCCGAGGACATTGAACATTTCAGGAAACACGACGAAATGGAAGAGAGGGAATTGAGACAGGAGCGGATGGACAAAATGGCCATCATTGAAGCCAATATTCCCCAGAAGTTTCGGAGGAAGGAATTATGAGGTTTGTCTCCTGCGATGGGTGCGATCGACCTGGCAGGCCATATCAAACCGGATGGAAGATTCACATGCACATACGCAAAAGAGCTGTGCAATCAGCCGCAGCCTGTCACAATGTCTGGCCCTCTCGGCGATCGAGCGGGATAGACGCTGAAGAGGTGCCTGCATAAGCCAGCACTAGGAGGTAGCTCCGAAAGACCGTGGTACTGGACTATCATGTCGATCCTGGCGTCGGCATATTCTGGCGGCTGGTAGTCTGGCAGATGAGCAAACAGGGATCCGTCTAGGAGGTAGATCGCGCTTTGGCATGGACTGGCGGTGCTGGTCGCCGTCATGACTGCCTATGGCATGTAGATGAAGCGAGAGACGAACATATAGCCAAGACAGCAGTAGTTACGAGTAGCTACCTGGTAATTCTTGGCCTTGCCCGCTGATGGACTCCATCGTAGACCTGCTGGTAAACTGTCTTTCATGGTCATGGGACAGATCTTCACTTTGATCTGATTGGTTGTACGGAATACCATAGGGACAAAACCATCCAGATATTGCTGACTCAGCATCTCTGACTCCCACTTCACTTTGCGTCTTCTTTCTGCTTTCAGTCGCGCCATGTCAACAACGAACATGTTCCAGAGCCCGCTTGCCCCTGGCGCGTGATCTGCGCTACCTAGAATCCAGAAATACGTACATAGGGCTCGCTGCGTTTCCGCACATGGATCTTCGGCGCCCTTCGTTGACCTGAAATCTTCATGCATCCGGACTCCGGCAAAACAGCACAAGCACACATGCCCTCCTTGGGGCTTTCACAAGAACATGCTCTCAGGGCAATATTGGTCGAAGAGAACTCTAGGTCAGGCGAAAGATGTTGTTTCCTGTTTGCGCGTGGACCAACGTGCTTGACAGATGGGACAATGCACGAGTTCAGCATGAACGAGCATAACAAACCGACACGGGACGTACCAAAGGCTCTAGGTGAGGAGTAGGCGCTAAGAGAAACTCCATGCGGATTGACAAGGTGTACCGTTTCCCTCTTCCGGGTTATGGTTTTCCGGACTGAAAATGCCAGAGATCCTCCATCTCGAACTCAGGGTCAGCTGCGACGTGGCGACATTCACCACCGTCCTTCCCACCAAGTCTGCGGAATCATGTGCGGGCCGCGCTGTCCGAACCTCCTCGACTTTGGTTGTTGCGCGCGTCAAATGAATGTGAAAGGAGAAGCGCGCCCCGACCGTCCCCGGGTTGACAGCTTCATTCATTCATTCATATCGATTCAACAGCCACAATAGCAGGACCCACTGCTCGCAACAATACACTGTAATATCTGCTTTCCACTGACTTGCAGGCACAATCTAGTCTTATGTCGGATCGGTGTCATTGTTGGCCCCACTTTTGCAAGCACTTCCGCCATTGTCGCCGCACATTTCGTCCGAGCTTTGCATTTTGGTATTGTAAAGCACAATAGCTTCATTTCGACAATTGATTCGAGGATACTGCAGTGGCTGGTAAGACAGTATATCAACATCCAAGATGTCTTCGGAGAACCCCAAACCTCTTCTCAACGCACCTCGCCATCGACCACCCTCCAAACCTCACGAAAACACCCTTCGACGCTGGACGTCTGACATAGCCATCATCACACGCTTCAACCCTCCACGAGTTGAACAACACAAAGAGCGCCGGACGTTCTCAGATATCGCCCCTAATTCAAGACTCGCTCCGCTACACCTTCACGGCGCACGCGCTCGTTCCTTCCATTCCAGACCGAAGCTTCCTGTCTTAGAACCCAGTACCGCAAACATGTCCACCTCACAATACTTCCTCGAGCTTTATGGGGACCTCTCAGATCAAGCGATGTTCACACAGCCCAACATGCCACCGCAGCAACCGCTGCCTTCACTCCAGGCGGGCGAACAATACTTCGATGGCAACGAAGATCTGCCAAGTGCTTCTTTCAGTAACGCCTTTTACGATGGTCTCATGCCAGAAGGCAACATTCACTCTCGTGACACACAGCACACCGGTTACATGCCACAGCGCAACTGTGCGTTCGACCTGTATCCAACACAGCCGAGTAGCCAGAGTTACTCCGGACAATCAGAATTCACCTATGCGGCGCCTCGATTGTACAATGGTCACGAGACCTTGCCTCAGGATGCTCGCAACTATTCAGCTATGGCAGCACAACATCAGACCCCTCCTCAATCACACCAGAATGGATATCGGCCATATAACGCTTTCAACGAGACCTTCTACGACGGCTTCCAATTGACACCGCAGCTGTACGATCAGCCTGTGACTGCTGCCGAGAACAACACTGCTACCCTGGCTGATGACCTCGGTTGTGCTTCCACTTTCCTGCCGGTCACCCCCGATAGCCCTCTACTGAACATCGAAGGTAACAAAGAGCACGTCGATCCGTCTGGCCCACGTTTGCATAAGCGCAAAATCGCCAAGGCCTGCTCACAGAGCTCGAAATCAACATCTTCTATTCCCTCACCTGGCGACTCGTCAATTGCCCCCCTCAGTCCACGCGCAAAGAACGACAATAATCTCGTTTTCAACGGCTTCGCCGAAGCCGAAGCAGTTGCGTTTAACCGAGCTCGGCCCACGCTTCGTGATGATGACTGGACGGATGTGAAGAGTGCCCCACACAAACACGTACACACGCTTCTAGCCGCCTTCGGCAAATCATATGCCCAAGCTCCTGAGCAGTTTGCTCTGGTCAAGGATGCTGACAAGAGTCGCTGGATCACATACCAAGAAGGCCACGTCGAGAAGATGTCCAAGTATGATGACCAAACCCTCGAAGCTGCCTGCTGGGTTTTACTTAAGCACTTGATCGAAGCTCACGAAGTTGGCATGAAGACTCTGCGATACCACAAAATCGAAGGCAACATCAAGTGCTCTGATCATGTTGACCTCGTTGCCTCAGCCATACGCAAATACGCCGTCATCCGCTACGACGTCGTCCGCCTGCAGCGTCTCGATGAGTTAGTATGCTGCACCACCAGCGCAGTCTCCCGCAAGATCGCCAACTTCAAAGGCAACTGGAACAAAACAGAGCGCGAGAACGAAAACCAAGAAAAGGCCGAGAAGCTCGGCATAGACTACACTCCCGTACTAGGCGACAAGAAGCGCAAAGCTGCAGATGGTGGTGCTGGTGCTGGTGCTGCTGGTGGTGCGACCGCGACGACCAAGCCCGCGAGAAGAAGGGTCCGATCTTTGAGGCCTACGAGCGAAGACACTTCTGCGGTGAACTCTACCATCAAGCCCACGCTCGTATCCCCCACTACATCCGACAACGATGTGTCGCCGACAGAAGCAACCACGACCGCCGCCACAGAGCTTCACAACCCCGTTGCCAACAAAGCGCCCAATCCTGCCCCGTCGGAAACCGAGCAAGCAGCTGGTCTGGTGCCTTCGAGCAGTACCGATTGAGTACTGCCAGGCAGCCATCCATTCAAGCATACAGACACTTCCTTGAACCAATAAAACGAAGAAGTACGAAGAAAAAGAACTTTCCATCACTGTCGCGCTTCACGTGATTGTATACTAGGGCGGCGTTTTCCAGGGTACAAAAGTACAAACCAACAGGTTGGATGGTTTACATAGACGGCACGATGGATGGACGCACGTAGGATAGGACAGGGATGAATGGACGGGACATTTTCGCATGAGGCGTTCGGATGGGTCGAATAGATGGACGCAACAAGACGGTTGGGACGCATTGGGATGGATGAATTGAATGAAAAATGGGGCAATGCGAATGGATGCATGGATGGATGGATACCCGAATGCATGAATGGGCGGGATGGGATGGGATGGATATCCAAATGAATGGATGGCTGAATCACCAGAAGCAAAACCCCCGAATGGTCGGGTCTGTCCAATGGCAGGCAGGCAAAAACGCATGCCATATGGGCATGGGCAAAGAAAAGGACAGAAAAAGGCAGAAAAAAAAATAAGGCATTGAATCACCCATCTTCTGACGAACGAGAGAGAGAGAGAGAGAGAGAGAGAGAGAGAGAGAGAGAGAGAGAGAGAGAGCGTAGATGAGATACTTGCCGCTTGACTTCCCCAAAAGATTAAACCAAAAACAATTGAAAGCTGCTATGATCATTCACTCATTGACCTGTAGTGACTACATACTAGTGACCACCTCAGTGACCACCTCAGTGATTAGTCATTAGTGACAGACAACTAACCCTCGCAATGCCAGCCAGCTTTTAAAATGAAAATAAAAATTCAAAATTCAAAATTAAAGAAATAAAGAATAAAGAAATAATCGAAATCGAAATCGAAATCGAAAATTGGAAAAAGAAAAATCACCCACTCATTTTCAGACCTTTTCTTCCCCAAGATAGACTTTTTTTTCTACAACAATGTATAAAATGCAGTCTTGATCTTGATCACTGTCATTTCGACAATGAAAGTAGTCAGGTAGAGTGCCCTATTTGCACTAGACTACGACTACTACTACTACTACTACTACTACAACTACCGAATTCGCATCGATTGGGTAGGTTTGAAGTGTGTAAGTGGTTTCCTTCCACCCCCATGTGCGCGCCACCTCGCCAATGTGCCAAGTTCTGTTCATGGTGTCCTTGCACACATACCAAAACGCTACGAGAAAAAAAGCCTCCCCTCCATGTTGGGATGTTTCGCCAGCCTGTGGCGGCAGATCTTGCTGTCTGGTTACAAGGGAAAAGGTAGTAAAAAAACCATGTGTCCCGTTCGCGGACGTATGCATGAAGTCGGCATGCCTTTTGAAAAGTCATGTGCCGACACGGATGAAAAGGGCGCTCTGTACCAAGCGATTGCACTCCACCACAGCGTTCGCTCGACGCCGGAGTGCTCGCGCCAGGAGCGGCTTTGTGGCCCACGCCAAAGCTGGTGCTTGGCGGGAGTCGTCTGTCGGGACGTGTATATGGAATTATGATTGCAAAAGAATCCGTCGTCTCTTCACCCGGCGACCTCTCCCGTGACGGGGTAGAACCACGCGCTGATGGCAATAATGAGGTATGTGATCATCAGCATGACACCCTCCAACCAATGTGACTTGCCATCGTTGATGAGGTAGTTGACCAGCCAAATGGAGAGGACCAGCACGACCACGAGGAAGCCATCAAAGTCGAGGTTCAGCGTCGAGTTGGGAGGATCCACATTTGCGCCCACGCCGAACCAGCTGAGCAAGACCATGATGGGCAGGACCAAGAGGGCAATCTGCAGCGAGCTTCCCACCGCAACACCGATGGAGAGATCCATCTTGTCCTTGATGGCGACCGTCACTGCGGTGGCGTGCTCCGCTGCGTTGCCCACAATCGGCAGTAGGATCAGTCCGATGAACTCCTGGGAGACCGACTTGGCGACCGCGTTGATGGCGCTGACCATGTACTCGGCGCAGAGGGCGATGAAGACGGTCGCTATCAGGAGCGTGATGATGGCGCCAATGACACTGAGCGAAGGCGTCTCCTCTTCTTCTTCCTCTTCGTGGATGAGGTTCTCTGCGTTCACTCGCCCACCGGCAGAGGCGGCACCAGGAGCAGCGCCCATGACAGCCATTGCTTTGTTGGCTTCACCCGCATCCTTCCTGCCGGTAGAGCGCTTCGGCGTCTTCTTCGAGGGCTCGTTGTACATGCTCTGGTGAGTCTTGAGCTGGAACAAGAGGTAGGCACCATAGACCACGAGAAGCAAGACTGCAGTGCCGCGCGATGCTTGTGTCACTCCCGAATCCGTGGTGGGCACGCCCGTTCCATTTGCGAACAGACCAAAGGCAGTAGGAATGATCAGAGAGCCAATGGCAAGGGCCAGGAGAGATGAGGCAGTCTGCGCGACGGTAATGTTGAAGTGTTGCTCGGATCGGTTGATACCACCAAAGAAAAAGCACATGCCCAGGACCAGCAGCAAGTTCGAAAGCATACTGCCGATCAGTGACGTCTGCACGATCAACACTTTGCCTTGGATGAGGGCAATGATGCTCACAATGAGCTCGACGGCATTTCCAAAGGATGCGTTGAGGAGGCCACCCAGAACCTCTCCGATATACATGGCCAATTCCTCGGTGGCGTACGACAGCACCGCGGCGAGCGGAATGATGGCGATGAAGTTCATGACGAAGATGATGATTCCATTGGTCTTGGGGGCGTCCTCGCCATGAGGCAGAGCATAGTTGAGTGCAATTCCCACGGGGACGAAGACGAGAAGAATGTTGATCCACGAGCCAAAGACGGCCTTGACCTGGCTCATGAGGCTGAGCTTGGGGCGCTTCTTTTTGGACTTTTCTGACTTTTCCGTGTTCATGCGCGCGAGCTCCTCATCTTCCTCATGCTTTCCTTTGCCAAAGGGCAGAAAGGCACGTAGCTTGCGTTTCCTGGGTTTGCCATCGGTGCTGGCAGGTCCAGCGGACTCGGCGATCGTGCTCGGTGGGACCGTGTCCGTCTGGCCCGAATTGGCCTTTTCCGAGGGCGTGCTTTTCTGAAACGTCTCGATGCCTCTGTTGTGCTGGTTTGCGTGTTCGTCTTCCGCCGTCATGGGGAAGGTGTTGTGGTGGTATTGTGTTTGTTGCGGCCCGTTGTCCATCGACTTGCCGTGGGTGTCCACAGGCGACGAGGCGTGCGGCGCACTCTGCACCTGTCGCAACCCATTTTCCTCATCCCCTGCGGCGCGCGCTCGTGGGTTCGTGTTCATGCGTCCGAAAGGATTGTAGGTGGAGTATTTGGGGTCGCTGGGATCGTTGTGCCAAGCGGATTTTCGCGCGGCATGCTTAATCCTGTCTGCGCTCCACATGTCTCGTTAGTATGGATGTCGGCGGAAGGGCATGCGCATGCTAGGATGGAAGGGCAGCGAAAGCAACAAGTAACATACGCATAATGGTGGTGTGTGGTGGGAGCGGTGCGGTGGCGTGCTGCGCCTCCTTGCTGTCTCCGCTGTCGCCGCGGTCTCCACCTGGGCTCGGTTGAGGGAGGGCAGAGTGTGGGCACTGGCGCAGAGAGAAGGGCGCAAATCAAATCAGGGTAAGTGGGTGATGGAGGAGCGTGTAGGAGGCGACGGTGTAAGCTTCAGCTGCTGCGCCCCAAATGCGAACGCCGGCCGAAGTAGGGAGGTAGTGGAGTGGCGGTAGGAGGTACGATGGTGAAGCTGAGCTTCGGAGATGGGGGGGATCCTGTGAAGGTAGAGTCCCGAGTGAAGTAAGTGGTGCAGCCTGAAGGCAGAGGCAGAGGTGTTGACGTCGGGTGTGAAACAGCAAAACGGTCAGAGGCCGCCGTTCGTCTCTTTATGAAGCTTCGTTGCTGTGATCGTCGTTGTAGAGTAGTGTGGCGCAAGGAGGCTGACCCGCCAATTGCGATGGCAGATCAGGAAATTGGCAGGCGCAGCAGGTAGTGGCGCATTGACTGCTCAATCGTCATCAAATATGCGTGGGCGTGCTGTCCAACTGCTGTGCCCACTACCTAACTGACCTGTACTGACCTGCCTTACCTAGTACACCGAGGTACATATGAACCTGGATGTATGCCCATGTTCATTACTACGACATTACCTACTTAGTACCTCCCACCACCTCCTATCGTGAGTTCAGGGAGAGGTGAGGCGAGGTGCGGCGGCGCGGCGGCTGGCAGCTGGCGGTTAGGATGTGGATGTCCAAACCATCAAAGGGCCAACGGGGACGGGAAGGGAGATCTAGCTCGGCCTGATACTTCGACGCACCAACGGTGGATGGGAGCCTTCCCCGTAGCCACGATCAAGCAGGTTGGTACCTAGGCCGGTAGTGGTATGCGACGCGATGCGATTGCCAGCAGAAAAAACAACAACAAACCACTATCTCCTAGTACGACCTGTAGGTACATGCACCATCTCAGCCTTCAGGTTTGTGTCTGCCGCTGGTCCACGTCACAGGTGAAGCCATGAATTCTATCCATCTGGGTTCGCAAGCGCCATTGTTGGACGGAGAGGCGCCTTGGCAGGACGATCGCAACGACATGAGGATAGGTACTGTACGGTATGCAGTAGGAGGTAGTACATTGGTGGAAGATGAGGGAGCACTGCTGACGATTGTTGTGCGAAATAAGCACATGGCTGTGGGACTGTATCTGTATTGGCACCACGACCAAGCTTTCGCCGTGCAGTGGCATGCTTATTGCTGGCATGTCCACGGCGCTGATGAGCCTACACCCGTCCGACCGACCGACCGATCTTGGCACGCTCATGACGACGATGCGGTGAGCGTCAGCGCAGGGACTTCTGACACCAACGCCACTCCGTCGTCGTCGTCGTCCACGGGTCGTTGTCGGGTACATAGGTCGTTCTCTCCACGATCATGTGAAGGAGACAACTCCGTAACTTGGTAGCATCAAACTAGTTCAGAACGGTTGCAGGCCAAGTTCTTCATCGCAGGAGGAAAAGCGGTAACCTACACTCGCTAGGCCCAGCACATAATCTCCGAGAGGCTAGATAGTCGATCGCTCTGCCAGATAATGTATCCAGCATCATGAATACAGTAGAACTACATGTACCTGTCAATAGGCCCCCTGCATGATTATTATTTCTTACACGCGACACACTGCCTCTAGACAGCTTCCGTGAGACTGCGTGTGTCCTGTTTGCATCCCAGGCGATACCAGAACTCCCATGAAGCCGGCTACGACAAGTACTTTCGACCGAATTAACGAGCAGCTCTAACATGATACAGTAACTACTGTTGAGATGAGCCTTGAGAGGTCGTCAACTGCTGCGCCACCAGTGCTTTCGTGCTCTCTCTCTTCAACACCACAGCAGTACGCGCAAGCGTCTCGCCGCTGACCGCGTGCTTCCCGGTCCACGATGAAGCTCCACGGTGACCGACAGACAGCTTGCAGGTACACGTACTTACTTGCCCTGGCCCAGAGGGGACGACGGCCTTGTGAAGAACCTTTGCCCAGCCCTCCGGTCCAGCGTCGGAAAACGAACGATACAGTGGTCGTGCACAGCAGAAGACCAGATCGGGCGATCACCAACTCCGCACCACCTCCTAGGATCAGACATGCGAGTACCTGTAGGAGGTACTGTGCGGTGGTGGCAGGGGGTGGGAGCTACCTGTACTGTGCAGACATGAAGTCACCAAGTAGACGCAGAACAGCAGTAGTGTGGTTGATCACGCGGGGGGAGCAGTCTGGAGACTCGCACCAGTCCGTGTACTCAGCACTACTACTTGGTCTGCCCTTTCCACATCACAAACTCCCAGGAGGTCTGGAGCTGGCAATTCTGCAGTGAAGAGTCTGGCCGTGGACGGTAGTGGCTGGGAAGGGTGGGCACCGGAGGTGCTTCGTAAGATGGATCGGGCGGTAGGATACTGTTATACCTACAGACTGGAGGCTTCGAATTAGGTTCGCGGCAGCGGCACACGACGGGAATCACATGGGATGGGCACATATAAGGCCTGTCTGCCAATAATGCTACGTGGAACGACAAGACACAACACGAATCGACACGACAGGGGCCTCCGTTGCGCGATAAACCTACTTTGTGAAATGACGACTTTTTGGATGGAGCGACAATTCAGAGTGATATCGCTGCACGGTGCAACACCGCGGTCGTTTCACGCTGCTATTAACAGCGCCCGAGCTGCAACAGTGCAACATTTCTGTAACACGCCAAAGAATGAGACTTCCTACAGTTACACCGACCGACGATATCTCGGCACTCGTCGTGGCCGCATACGAGCCCAAAAACGAATTATGCTGCCCAACGCTATTCACGCAAAAGCCTTGTTTTCATGCCCGTCGATACACCCCTTTGCCAGGGATATCCTGAGGAGCTCCCGCCAGACATCGAATCAACATGCGCTATTCGGCGCCAGTGCGATGTCGCTGCACCATGGTAGACTCGATCGAGACCGAGTCGAAATCGTTGAATAATACCGACCTCTATGGACTTTGGGGTCACCGGTCACCTCTCCAAGCACGTACCGCCAGGACCGACCGTTAGTCCCGAAATCATCCTGACATCTTTGTGCATCCCAACATCATTCTTACTTATCTTATCCGAGGGCTAGTCAATCTCAGCCATACATCATGGCAAGACGCTCCGACGCGCATCGCGCTCCATCCTTTCTCTTTGCGCTGACCGTCGTTTGCGTCTAGGCCGAGGGATTCAAGCCCAACATGAATTACTCTAATATGATCGAGGAGAAGAACCTCAAAGTGAGTATCGCAGCTACCGGTACGAGGGAATGATGATGAGGATGAGGATGATGATGATCCTTTGCTCCAGCACTGACAGAGACATGCGCACAGAAAACATTCATCATAGCAACATTGGCATCCACTATCATTGGCACTTTTACTGCGAGTCTGGCGCTGCATGACAAGATCAAGGAGCGAGCGGCAAAGAACAAGCAGGAAGCGACAGATAAAGGACAGAACGAAGAGCTCAAGGCATTGAAGGAACAGATCGAGAAGCTCAATAATACCAATGAGGATGCCCGGAAAGGGGAGAAGAAGTCACGCCCATCGCGATCGAGGTCCCGATCCCGGTCCAGATCCAGACGACGGTCACGGTCGCGATCCAATAGCGATCGTCCCAGTCGACGACGACCCCGCCGCGACGATTACGACGAACCCGAAGTCAGTGCCCGAGTCCAACACGTCGTCGTCGGAGTCATCCGTGATGCCATGTCCAAAAACCCCAACCTCACTGAGGCAGATGTCGCAAAACTCGTGGCTGCTGCGGAAGAAGCCGCTCGAGATGGCACAGTCGATACGCTACGCGATCACTATCAGCGCATGATACTACCCGCAGCAGCACCAGCAACGAAGCCTCTCCCGCCTGAAGAGCAGCATCGAGCACTGCCTGCACCATTGGATCTGCCGCGTGGTCAGCGACCGAGCCAGGACCGACCTCCGATGAGTGTTGCTGCTGGAGTACGACAGGATCAGACCAGATCGTATACCTCCAAGAGCGTTGCTGGCTCGAGACATGACTCCTACTTGGCGAATTTGCCGAATGATGACTTCCAACATAAGCCGGGCCTGGGCCGCCACCTGGAAGAGAGGAATCCGATGGATTACTCGCCGCCGCCGCCACTTCCCCAGCAAGCCGCGCCTCAGAGGACCAAGTCTGTATATGCGGCCGAGAACTCCAGAGCGTCTGTGGGCGGAGGTCGGAACCGATCAGTGCATGCCGATGAGTTCGTGGCGACATCTCGATCATTGCCTATGCAGAGTCAACGGCCTGCGGAGAGAGACAGTAGATCTACCAAGGCAGAACCTGGGAAATCCCGAGCGGCATCACAAGGACCACCGCCGCCACCACCAGCAAGTGAACCCAGACCCTCATCAACCAAGACTGAAGTTCCCAAGGCAAAGTCTTTACCGCATCAGGCCGATTGGAAACCTCCGCAAGAGAAATACGACGATCCTTTTGGGGGAGCAAAATCCGTCAAGGCGTCCACTCAGGCCGTCAAAAGTGTAGTGCCTTCCCGAGCAGAAGGCGTCAAATCCGAAAAGGCATATGCACAGCCCGCAAGAAGTGTCGGTGGCGCAAAGAGCGCAGCGCCAACACAATCTGTCTATGCCAAGTCAGAAGCACCAGTGTCCAGGTATGTATATACGCCCATCCACTCGCAATAAGTTGAGCTATCCAACTCTACCTGAACTAAACATCTCCAATAGACCCGCCCCAGCAAAATCCGAAGCCCCTCCCAAATCCACCAAAACCGAACCTCCCAAATCCCGCGCCCCCTCTCGAGTAGCAGCAGCAACAAATGATAATCCCGGCTTCATCGCACCCATCCCCATTCCCGCCCCACCCCTCGGACCCTCACACATCCCCTCACCACCCCGCTCCTCCTCCGCCAACAACCCTCGGCCCATCAAAGAAATCCGCGAAGTCCGCGAAGTCCGCGAAATCAAATCCCTCCCCGCCCCTCCCAACGACCTCTTCTGCCGCTACGCCTCCGACCTCCAAAACAGCCATCTCCCTCTCCATCCCAATTTCAAATCCTCCGGCTCTCACCGCTGTCCCACATGTTCCCACACCATCCCCGTCGACACGCGCGACGTCTGGGTCCTCTCCACGCATTCCCCTTCCAGTAACAATAATAATAATCACAGTAGTAGAACAAAAGACTACCGCCTCGACGCGCGCTTTATTACAAAATGCCATACGCCTCAACGAGGCGAATTCGCGTGTGTGCTTTGTGATCGATTTCGAGATCGCGATTGTTTGTGTCGGGGCGTGGATAGTTTGGTTGCGCATTTGGGGAAGGAACATTGTGCGGAGGAATTTGAGAGGGATGACGATTTGATTCGTATGGATGTCGATGAGAGGGGTGGGAATGGTGGTGGGAGGATGGTGGTTAGGGGGAAGGCGGGGAGGGAGATGGCTTTGGCTTGAATTTTGTGAGGGGGAAGGGGATGGACTTGAGGTACTGAGAGAGAGAGAGAGAGAGAGAGAGAGAGAGAGAGAGAGAGAGAGAGAGAGAGAGAGAGAGAGAGAGAGAGAGAGAG
>NW_016017392.1:295600-446097 GCF_000320565.1 Sphaerulina musiva SO2202
GAGAGAGAGAGAGAGAGAGAGAGAGAGAGAGAGAGAGAGAGAGAGAGAGAGAAAGGGAGAGAGAGAGAGAAATTGCCATTGGCTCTCGTTGGAGCAGGAGAGAGAGAGAGATAAATACATAAGAGATACCCCCCTATTTTTCTGACTGATGGAAAAACCCCCCGTCCAGATTGAATACCTGTACCTCAGTGAAAGGAGCCAGCCAAACAGACTCTCTCCTTCCTCTTCTGTTGTGATCTGATTCTCCTGTTTCAAACAAACGCAGTCAGAAGAGAGATTCGAGATATCCATGATATGGTGTTGTGTGACGACACGACGCGACGCGACATGGCTGATCTATATAGGAGGTAGTCACATTACCTACATCGGTGATCATGAGCATTACTGACCCTACCTAGCTTAACCGTCTCTACACAAGTTTTCAGAATGGCGTGGAAAAGTATTGGCGATGTGAAAGCCTATCGTAAGTGCACTCACTCACTACATGTATACAGCATGCATGTGTTACGACATCAGCGAGAAGCTTTCTGAGAACAACATTTCTCTGTCATCAGTTTCGTCCTACGACAGCGGCTGGACAGTTCCAAGTTGCCAAAAGTGAATTAGAGATGCACGTTTCTTCATGATGCAGTACGTAAAAGGGGCGAGCGTTCTTCTGCAGCGCCAGTAGAGTCTACTACTATATCTCCTTCACTGTGGCCTTGACCCTGCATTCGCTGATTCCAGAACACGACAGCCATTCCCAGCAGTACAAATTGAAGAAGTCCAGTGACAATGTAGACGAGCCACGTCGACCATCCTATCCAGCTGACACGTAGGAACAGACTGTAGGCAAATAAAAAGGCGCCAGGTGCTTGTATCAGCAGTGTACCCACACTCAAGCTCTTGAGATCCTTGATCTTCCAGGTAAAGTATATTTGGGGCAGGTATTGTACGGCAGCGAGAAGTCCCGAGACTGTTCCCAGCAGATCCGCCCATCGTTGAGTATGGTCTGGATGGCGGAGAACAAGGATGAGTGAAGTAAGGGCGACGACGAAGAGCGAAAGACCAATCACGGTCCCGACAATCAGAGGGTCGCGAGGTCGACTGGGAGGTGGAGGCTTCGTGAGGGTCGCGACTGAGGAGGAGAGATCTACCTCGTCCTCTTCTCGTGGGGCAAAGGTGATGTAGAGGAATACACTAGCAGTCCGGATCAGCATCTGTGGAGGCCGCGCAGTATTGGAGAGAGAGGTAGAGAGACTCACATGATCATAAAGCACGAGAACTGCACGCCAATCTGCATCACTCCCAGCAGAGCAGCACCACAGGCAAACTCGCCAATTTCACGACAGCACAGCATGTCGGCTCGGCTCGTGGGGAGGGTGACAATGTTGCCGATGGCGGCGATGCTGCTGAGTCCACCCAGTAACACCCACCATGGCGAGATGCCTTCGCTGGATCTGCGGCTGATGATTTTGAAGTGTTGGGGCAGGTAGCTCACGAGAATGCCGGCGACGAGGACGGCGGCGAGCGTGACGGGGAACCAGTGCGGGTGTTCGAGTGGTTGGCAGTGGTGAGAGAGCATTTTGTGTCTCTGTCAAGTGATGGAATGGGGCATGTTCTGTTCTCCGTCGGTGGGAGCAGAGCAGGCTGAGGACGTATGAGACAGAGACAGAGACAGAGACAGAGAGTGAGAGACGCGTGAGCTTGACGAGTGACGCGATGAGGACCGTGGACGGACTTCGGGCCGGCCCAGTCCCCGGCTTCCGCTTTGGTGGGGCTGGAATTTGACGACCCTCCATGGAATTAATTGACTTGGCCTTCCACTTCCTCCACCGACATCAATGACTTCGACATGAACTTGCTGGACTTGCCCAACGAGGTGCTCCAATTATGGCATGCACATCGGCCAGAACTGCTACTGTCTGCTGGTGTTCTGCTGGCCATTGTGCGTCTCGTGTTGCACTGGAGAAGCACCAAGGCCAAACCGCTCCTCACCCCGCCACTCGGCACTCCCATCGACGAAAAGCCCTTTCCACTTCCTGAGAAACAGGCGCTCCAGGATCAGCCTGTTCCTGAGACGGCCGCGACTCAGCCCACCAAGAGCAAAGGACCCAAGCGCGTCAAAGGTGTTCGCACTGTGAAGCGCAAAGACAGTCCCGTCCAAACCATCAGCCAAATACAGCCGTACGTCTTTTACTATTCCTTAGGAGGCTCCACACAAGCATACGCGGAGAGACTGGCTGCGACGATTGAACCCAACGACCGCGTGAGGGCTCCTATCGTCCATGACTTGACCGAGATCGACTACGATGACTTCTTCATATCTGCGCCCAAACTGGTGACAGACGGTCTGGCTGCCTTCTACTACGTCCTCCTCCCGTCCTACAATATCGATACTGAGCTGTCCAATTTTCTCTCACACCTGGATGAGACTCACCATGATTTCCGAATCGACGACCAGTCCTTGTCTGGTCTTGCGGGCTACAGTGTCTTTGGCTTTGGAGACAGGCAGGAATGGCCAACGGAGCAAGAAGGATATTGCAGTCAAGCTATCGAAGTGGACAAGTGGATGGCCAAGCTGACGGGGAGAAAGAGGGCCTTCCCACTAGGCATGGGAGACGTGAAGGGTGACGATATCGAGCTGAGGCTGGAGGAATGGAGGAGAGGTGTGTATAGCATTGTGGAAGATCTGAGTACCGGGCAAGGATTGGGAGAAGGTGCCGTGGGGAGTGGAGATCCTGCAGAAAGTGGAGATGAGATTTCCGAGGATGAGGATGATGGTGAAGTACTATTCCCTGTTCAAGGAAAGATCTCGAAGCGCACAACCACCGACGATCTCGAAGATATAAAAGCCCCAATACCAGTCGATTTCACTACCACCTCTACAAAGAAGGCCTCTGCGCCAGCTGTGCCGAAGGCCATGGTGCCCAAAGAGTCGCCGACATATTCATCTCTCACCAAGCAAGGCTACACCATTGTCGGCTCTCATTCCGGCGTCAAGATCTGCCGCTGGACGAAATCTGCCCTCCGTGGCCGAGGCTCCTGCTACAAGTTCTCATTCTACGGCATTGCCTCTCATCAATGCATGGAAGCAACGCCTTCCCTCGCCTGTGCCAACAAATGCGTCTTCTGCTGGCGCCATGGCACTAACCCTGTCGGGACGAGTTGGCGCTGGACGGTCGACCCTCCCGACCAAATCTTCCAAGGCATGACAGCAGGCCACTACCAAAAGATTAAACAGCTGCGCGGGGTTCCAGGAGTGCGGGCAGAACGATTTGCAGAGGGGATGCGAATTCGTCATTGTGCACTCTCTCTCGTCGGCGAACCAATTTTTTATCCACACATCAACGAGTTGCTTGCTATGCTCCATGCGCAGCATATATCTTCTTTCCTCGTGTGTAACGCGCAACATCCTGATCAACTCGCCTCTCTCGGTCCCGTCACACAACTATATGTCTCCATTGACGCATCAAATAAGGAGCAACTTCGAAAGATTGATCGTCCTCTTCATCGGGATTACTGGGAACGTTTCACGAAGTGCATGGACATCCTTCGAGAGAAGCGATTTACCCATCGTACTGTCTTTCGACTGACCCTTGTCAAAGGCTTTAACATTGATGAAGAAGCGCAAGGGTACGCGGATCTCGTTGAACGCGCCCTACCGGGGTTTGTCGAAGTGAAAGGGGTGACATATTGCGGGACGTCCACGTCCAAAGGGGCAGGTCTGTCGATGGAGAACGTTCCATTCTATGAAGAAGTTCAATCTTTCGTTCTTACACTTGAAAAGGAGTTGAAAAAACGAGGACTGGATTATGGGATCGGCGCCGAACATGCACATTCCTGTTGTATCCTGCTAGCAGACAAGACTCGGTTCTGGACTCCTCTGAAGAGCAGTGAGGATCGGCAGAGAACCGCATATGAAGGTCCTGGGCGTTATCATACGCTGATTGATTATCCCGCGTTTTTCAAGTGCGTCGAAAGTGGCAAAGCCTTTGGCCCTGAAGACTACAGGGGAGGCGAGACTGCTGAGTGGGCTCTATGGGGAAATGGAGGGTTTGATCCGAGAGATGAGAGGGTGGATCGGAAGGGCAGACCGAAGGATGTACCGGAAATCAAGAGGGTGGTCGAAATCTGAGATCTTTTAATATGGGAACCATACTTGAAAGAGATCGGACTGACAGCGATGTTTGCTACCAATCCAGTCAGTCTTCTACGAGGGCTAATGTGACACCGAACTATGGAGGAACCTATGAGTACGCCTTGAAAGATAGGCCTGCTCCATCGCCAATTCACGCGCCGCAGCCCGCTTCTGACCATCATGCTGAAGATGCAAGCAACCCACCCTCCGCCCCATGCAAGGAATACGAACATCTGTACTATCCCTGGTATAGAAGACGGGACCTCTCTAGAGAAGAGGAAGCTAGCTAGCTATAGGCCCAGTCCTACATCAGACAGGTACCACCTTGCCCCAGACTTCACGACTCAACCCTATCAGCGCTGCTTAACAAACTGCAAGCTACAGGTATCGCTCCCGCTCCACCGCGTCCCTCTCTTCTTCACTTTCTTTCTTCACTCTCCTCACTCACTCGAATCAACATCCCTATGACTCAACCCCTGTCTCGTCGTTATCAACGTCGTATCCCAACTCCCCTCCGGTTGCGACACTTCACTCCTCCGCATAAACAACGCCGTCGTACTCTCCAAAGGATCATCGTTCAAGAGTTCCGTTTCGCAGACTACATATATAAACAACGTGTACATCGTACATCAATAATCGAGATTCGAAACCCCCCAAGAAGGTAGGAAGGAATAGGGTTAAAAAAAAGGGGGGTTAAACACGTACAATAAAACACAACCCCAAAATCCCCCGTAGTATAATAATTTCACAGGCCCATCCACAATACTAATTAATCTGTTTGATTCTCATCCAATTTTCCTCTAATGTCAAATCCGACCGAAATAGTAAAAGACTTGTGATGATGAGGGAAAACCCGCCTAAGTGGACTTTTTGTATATGTCTAATAAAGAAGAAGAAGAAGAAGAAGGGGACCTTTTCCCTTTTCTTCCTCTTCTGATGATGACACTTCTGACGATGACACTTCTAACCAGCTCATAATGTCCTCCTTCCTTTTTTCCCTACAAAGTTGCGCATATTAGCCTTCTTGAGCTGCTCTGCTCGGATGGTTATATGAGAGGAGAGTAGGTAGTAGGTCACAACCATATCGCTCGCTGCTTGTGTCTTTGTTGCTGCTTTTTGTGGGCAGGTGGTGGTACGTGGTGGAAGGATGTGTTTATTTGAGAGGAGATTTTAAGAAAAAATTGATAGGGAGTGATAGGTGGGCCGAGAAGTTTATCTTAGAATGATGGTTATGGAATGGCTGTAGTTTGTGAGAGGGCCTTTGGCAGAATGTTGAGGTCGATGGGATGTAATTGCAAACGAGAGAGAGGAGTTGAGCGGTGGGTTCGAATTTGGATTATGAATCTTGGTATAATTATGGCTGACACCAAGACAAAATACATCTAATCCGGCTGAATTGGATATTTTTTCTTTCGGCAATAGACCTTTTAACCAGGGTATCAACTTTCAGGTGAATGAATCGAGTGAAGAAATGTTATTCAACAGCTCGAGTCGGCGTCATTATTAAATTCTTTACTTCTTCCCAGGGTTCTGGTTGAAACTCATACTATACCCTCCACTCTTTTCATCCTTCACAAATTGAAAGTTATCCGTACTCATCCCAAACATGCCCAAGACACTATTCCCTAGTCCCTTCAACTTGTCCATCATCTCACCCATTTCCCTTTCTTTGGCCTCATTCAGCCTTGGTGTCAGCGCCTTGCTGGCTTCCTTGACACTTCTCAGATCCGTGGGTGATAAGAAGCCTTGCATGGTAGGAGACAATAATGTTCTGTAATCCTCGTCTGCACCTTGCAAGTTTGCCCAAGTGCCCAACTCTGCTTTCGCCTTGGCACGTCGCATCAGAAGTTTGATCTGTAACTTGCGAACTTCGTCTAATGTTCGACCGCTTTTTTGGAGATTCGCTATCCTTTCTTCGACTTCCTCACTCACTTCCTCAATGCCGTCGCCATTGGCTTCCTCGACAGCATCCTTGCCTTCTTTACGTGAATCCTTGGGCTTTGGCAGTGTCGGCAGAGGCTCCAGGTTTTCGAGATTGGTAATACCCTTCTCAGCACTCTCGACGGCTTCTTTCCATTCCTGCAGCTTGAGGTGGCAGGCTGCTACGTTGGAGCGGAGAACGGCCAGTTCGTAGTCGAGGTAGTTTGGACATGATGACAGAGCTCGGTCGTATGTTTGAATTGCATTTTCAAAACTGCCTTTGCCGAAGAGTTGATTGGCCGAGCCTTTGAGGCTGTTGGACTCGGCGAGGAGAGTGGCTTCTTCTTCGGGCGAGAAGCGTTCGATCACTGGTTTGGTGGGGACGGCTTTATCTTTCGAAAGAGACGACGGCTGCGGTCGAGGATGTGTCGATATGGGCTGTTCGCTGTCGTCGCGAAGGCTGTGGAAAGAGGCGTCCGAGTCGCTGTCGTCGCCGGACTGGTGCACTCGACTGTGTTTGGTCATTGTGATGGTGGTTGTTCTCTAGAGTGAAAGTGAAAGTGACGACAGCAAGGTTTCACATGCAGATCACAGGCGGAGGACGGTCCGCGCGCCAATCAGATGCCGATCGCAACCGTGTTGGTGTACATGTTCAGTCGTATTCTATGTTATACTTCTACCACCATTCTCTGCCAGCAAGGTAGATATCTCGACCATGGCCGAAAGCAACGATAACCGATTCGTGGCCAAGGTGCCCGACGTCGAAGACCGCCTCAAGGCCGACACGGTCGGTCTGGTCACGCTGGACGACTTCCGCAAGCGTCGAGCGGAGGCAGCAGAAGGTGGGAGTGGAGCGACCACGCCCGATGGACGGTAAGACAGACACGACCCACGTATGGTATGAGCGGGGACTGACAGCACAAGTACAGCGAAGGCACGCCAAAAGCCTCATCCAGTGGGAATGCTCCTTTCAAGAAGCGCAAGAAGGCAGCAGCAGTGAAGAAAGGCGGTCTATCCTTTGGCGGTGACGACGACGATGAGGAGGAGGAGGCTGGACAACGAACAGGCGAAGATGGCTCGGTCAGAGTCAGAGCCATATCGGCCAACACACTCGCTGGTCAACCGCCTGGCGAAGATTCGGACACTTCTGCGACCAGCGCTGCCTTCAAGAAGAAGAAGAGCCTCCGACCGAATGCGTCCGTCGGCCTGCAACCGAAAGCGCTCACCAAATCGGCACTGCTCAGGGAAGCTCAGCTGAAAGATGCGTTGAGAAAAGAGTACATTCAGATACAAGAGGCGGTCAAAGCGACCGAGTTCATCCTGCCATTCGTCTTCTACAATGGCAAAAATGCTCCAGGCGGCAAAGTCAGACTGAAGAAGGGCGACTTTGTCTGGCTATTCTTGGAGCGAGCCAGGAAAGTTGGTGCTGAGCTGGGCAAAGTAGGAGAGCGAGGGCGGAAAGACTGGGCCAGGATCAGTGTGGACGATTTGATGGTCGTCAAGGGAGACTTGATTTTGACACATGTGAGTAACAATACGCACGACTGTATCGCGGTGCTCTATATGCTGACTTGCACCAATCTAGCACTACGACTTTCATTACTTCTTCCTCAACAAAAGCACCGGCTATAATGGCCGCCTCTTCAGCGACTCCTTCTCCGCCGAGCCCACGACCGCAACACCCAAGCACCTTCTTCCTTCCAAAGACGCCAGCTCGACTGACGATGCTCCAGCCGAGACTGTGGGAGTACAAACCGCGGCGCAACTCCGCCAACAAAAGGCTCGTGAATCCGCAGCCGCCCTTCCCGACTCTGAGCTGGAAGGCTACAGCGAAGATCCGAGTCTGACCAAGGTCGTGGATAGGAGATGGTACGAAAAGCACAAACACATATACCCCGCCAGCACCTGGGAAGAGTTTGATCCCGCTCGAGAAGAGGAATACAAAAAGGGCGTCAGGAAAGATCGGCAAGGCAATAGCGTCTTCTTCAACCGGTAATCCGTGCGTAGGGCCTCGTTCCCTCGAAGAGTCTCCCGATGTGCTTCAAATAGCAAATCCGGCGCCTGAGTAGCAGCACAAAAGACCGCACCCATTCCCTCGAAGAAAAAAACAGCAAGCAAGTTCACCTTTTCCCCACTCATTTACTCACTCACTCAACCCCACAACATCCAAACCCCCACCACCATCCACACCATCAAACTGATCGGATTCAAGAGAAACAAGACCAACGGTGTCGGCGAAAACAGGATTGCCATGACCACACTCTGTCCACATCTCCCCATGTACACTTCGAATCTCTTCCTTCTCGTTTTCAGCTGCTCTGCGAAATCTTCCAAACTCAATTCTCCTTCTTTGCTATACCAGCCTGGACTTGATCTTGAAGAAGCAGAACGAGAAAGAGGAGGGGAAGATCTTCTCGAGCTAGATCGGGACTTGGACGCGGGAGAAGCAGGTGGTGGTGGTGGTGGAGATGTGATGATAGTAGCGAGAGAGATGATGGAGAATGTTGGCGAGGAAGACGTGGAACTTTGAAGCGGGTGTTGAGTATTCGAGGTTCGGAGAAGATGGTGTTGATGCGTGCAAGCAGCGACGAGGTCTCCTCGGTGAGAACTCGGTTGAGAGCGAATATGGGCCAACGTCTTGCCGTTGAGGACGAGAGAGGTGGTATTCATCTTTTTCTCTCTTTGGATTTTCTTCCGTTTCTTCTTCTATCGTTTTCTCACGACGAAGGTAGATTTTGCAGCAGCAGCAGCAGCAGCAGTAGTAGTAACAGTAGTAGTAGTAGTGCTCAACAGAATGACACAGCTCGACTTCAAAAAGTAAAAAGCCCCAGCAGCAGCATGCAGCAGCAGCAGCAGCAGCGGCAATAAACTAATTCTTCTAGAAAGTACCCACCTCAAGGGAGGTATAGCTAAGGTAAGGGTATCTTAAGGTACCCTACCCTACCAGCTACCTACATATCACTTTTTTTTGCCCCCAAAAAATTAACAAATCAACTAACTCAATCAATCTAAAAAAGTTGCTGTAGTATATGTACGTACATTTGAAGCTACCTAGGGAAGCTTAAGGTACTTGTATGTATGTATGTATCCTACCTGCCCGTAAGGTAAGTCTATAAGGTCGTATTTCCTATCCATCCATCCATTTATTTATCTATCTATCTATCCATCAATGTCAGGTAAGGTCAGGTTAGATACCTAGGGTAAGGTAGGTTAGATATACTACTCATCAACTAGAAGCCAGTCCCCCCTCCGAAAATCCCGCGCGCGCGGGGGGCGAAAAACGGAATTTCATCGGATAGAATTGCAAACAGTATCTCTTTCGCTGTCTGCTATATACAGTACAAGTGCTTCACCCTACTGCTACTACCTACTGCAATTGCTCGCTCGGGTAGATTAGGACCGTCAGCTACCTACCTCCTAGTAGCTACATGTGACCTAGGAGGTAGGTAGGTCAGCTAGGTAGGTCAGCTACTAGGAGGTCAGCTAGGTAAGCTCAACAATCCAGCCAGCCAGTCCAAAAGTATCCAAGGCCAATGTGGGCGAAATTCGCTTCGTGATTGGATACTTCCAAACAAAAAGAAAAAAAAGTGTAGGTGTTTGTGTGTTTGTTTGTTTTGTTTGTTCATGTGGACTGTTTAGGTTGTTTCTTGATTGGAAAGAGTTTGGTATCTTTTTTTTGGAGGAGGGAGGGAGGAGGGAGGAGGAGGGGGAAGGATTGTTAGGAGGGAGGTAGTAGGTAGGTAGGGGGAGGCTCGAAGGGGGGAGGGTCGATAATAAGAGAGAGAGAGAGAGAGAGAGAGAGAAGAAAAAAAGGAGAAATCGGGCTGGGTAAGGGTTTTTTGGGGGTGCTTTTTTCGCTCAAGGGTATTTATTGGTTGGATTGGATTGGATTAGATTGGTTGGGAGGTTGATCGAGGAGGGGAGTTTTAGGGACTAGGGGAATAGATAGATATTGCCGAGTCTTTTTTGGAAGGGGTTTGATCTGCTAGGAGGAGTGATTTGATAATACAATACCTATACGGTATGCCTAGGGATATTAGGTCTAAGGAGCAGAAGAATATTCTACTTGCAGTAGTAGCCTATTTCTTATTATAATGATTGTATCTTAATATGTCCTACGGGCCTGCCCGTTGGTGGTACGGATTCTACAGAATGTGTGCCAATCTCGATTTTCGCGCGCGCACCGCGCGCACAGCGCGCGCATGTATCTATCTCTATCTCCATCTCCATCTCCATCTCCTCGTCCTCGTCCTCGTCCTTGTCCTCGTCCTTGTCCTCGTCCTTGTCCTCGTCCTTGTCCTCGTCCTTGTCCTCGTCCTTGTCCTTGTCCTTCTCTTCTCTTCTCTTGTCTTCCCTTCTCTTTGCTTCTTCTCTTCTCTTCTCTTTGGTTCTTCTCTTCTCTTGGTTCTTCTCTTCTCTTTGGTTCTTCTCTTCTTCTTGTCCTTCTCTTCTGAATTTTAGGCAAGGTGGCCCGTAGGGGCCCGTAGGGACAGGTAGGTAGGTAGGTAGGTAGGTAGGCAGGCAGGCAGGCAGGCAGGCAGGTAGGCAGGTTGGTAGTCTTTCCGCCTAAGGCGGGCTACCTATGGACAGCAAAAAGAATAATGGCACCCCCGCACGCCGATCTTCCGTCGCGATTTTCTCTCTCTCTCTCTCTCTCTCTCCTCTCTCCTCTCTCCTCTCTCTCTCTTAATAATGACTCCACATCTACAGACACCCGAGAAGAGTGAAATCCGAGGAGCGAGGAAAATCCTTGAATTCCTAGCAAGAGAAGGAAAATACGACGAACCTAGGAAACTTACGACGCTCGCGGAATGTTTTCAAGTAAGCGAGAATCGAGTCTCTACGATATACCGCTCTCTACGAAATCGCCGGCGATATTCAGAAGGAGAGGATCCTAGAGGAGGCTACCGCGGAGACGATGTTCTAAGACTAGGAGAGGAGAATATAAGCGACGCTATACATGCGATTAAGGACAACGACTACGAGGGACATGACCTAGATTACGGCGCTTTACGCTACGAAGCTACTCTCCCTAATGTTTCTACTAGAACAATACGATATAGTCTACGTAAAGAGGGTATAGGACGCTATATCGCGCGTATAGAGGACGAGCTAGATTATAAACACGTACAACTACGTATAAAATTCGCTCTAGAACAACTAGAAATACGACCAAAATCTATCGATTAGCGTAACGTCTTATTTACAGACGAATTCTACTTTGGATAAGGACAAGAGGAGAATAGGCACTTTATTTTCTAACGCCTAGGACAGCGTAATAAACCAGAGTGTATACGCCGCGTTTCTAAGAAGAAAACAGAACGAAAAAAAGGCTCTAAACGAGACGAAAATCCGTATAACGACGAGGAGACAAAGGACGTTTACTTCTTTGCTATAATTAGTATAGAACGACCTCCCTAGCCTTCTAAAGCGTAGCGAAGGTTAGGCGTAGAGAGGGAGTAGAGGCCAATTAATTAGCAAAACGTATATACCTAAATATAGCTGTATATAGCTAGAAATTCTAGAGAGCGTACGCTCTAATTAGCGTATCCTTTGTAGTAGAGTATGCTAAATCTACTAGACCTAATACGTTACTACCTCAAAAAAGCCCGCTATAGGTACTAAAAAAAAAAGCTCTATATAGTAGCCGCCGGAGGTACCTCTACGTAGTTCTATAGCGAAGCGAAGGACTACTATACCTACTAGAGGCAATCTACTGTACGCGTATTATATATAGTATATATTGCATACGTTACGACGTATACGTCGCTATATAGGTACGTAGCGCGTAGCGCTATATAGTAAGGTAGGTATATAGAGCGCGGCTTTCGGAGCCGGAAAACCCTTATCTAGTATAATATATTACGATAACGTAAGCAGACTTGAACTTTCTACTTCGACTTCCTAAACTTCCTTCTATCTACTTTATATTAATACCGATATTATACTACCGATACCTATCGCTACGACGACGACGACGACGACGATATATACCGCCGCTATAGATATCTACCGCCGATATGCTATCGAAGAAATCACGTTACCGACGATACGCCGCCGCTGCCGATACGTTGTCGAACCGAATATCTACTATAAGATCTAATATACGATAATAATAGTAAGCAACGATAGCGATAACGAGCCTTACCGCCGATACGCCGAAGAGACATTCAATCCGCCGCCGCCGTACGACGCTATCGAAAAAGTTACTCGCTTAACAAACTATATACCTTCTAACAAAGTATCTATTAAACCTACATTTATAAAAAGTTTAAAAACTTAACAACGCTAATCAACCTATAGAACTATATACTACGAACTATATATACCGAATCGATACGCCGAACTAAATTGTAGAACCCTACGCCGAATTAAGAGAAGTTACGCCGAATCGACAATTAGTATTAAACTATAGAACTCTATACCGAAATCAAGACAATTCTATACTAAATCGATACGCCGAATCGAACTATAGAACCCTATACCGAAATCAAGCGACGATAGCGATAACGAGCCTTACCGCCGATACGCCGAAGCGATATTTACGCCGCTACCGCCGAACGATACTATTAAAAGTTACTTGCTTGCTAAACTATATACCTTCTAATAAAGTGTCTATTAAACCTTCGTTCGTAAAAACTTAACAACGCTAATTAACTTACAGAACTATACTATATACCGAACCGTACAATACGCCGAACTAAATTGTAGAACTCTATACCGAATTAAGACTAATTCTAGCCGATCGACAATTAGTATTGAACTATAGAACTCTATACCGAAATCAAGATAATTCTAGCCGAATCGATATACCGAACTAAACTATAGAATCCTACGCTAAAATCAACCGAATCTAGCGACTATACGCCGAATCTACCCGAATCGATACTACGGCGACGACGACCCTTACCGCTAACGACTATACCTATCGCTACCGATACGCCGCCGCCGCCGACGACGCCGAGATAGTTATACTATCGCTATACGACGCCGTTAAAGAAGTTACTCGCTTAACAAACTATATACCTTCTAACAAAGTGCTTAGCAAACCTACGTTCGTAAAAACTTAATATACTACTAACTAACTCGTAGAACTATATACTATATCGGATCTACTACAATTAAGCATTACGAAGTACCTACTACTAAACTGTACTTGCCTTATTCTACCGTATCTACCCTCTACCCCCTCCTCTATACCTGCTAATCTATAGCTACTATTTAGGACAGCGCGGCCGGTAGCGGTAACGAGGAACCTCCGAACAAGCGACTACCTAAGCGTACTATTCTATAAGATCGAGTTGATTTTAATCTAGAAGACGAATTCGAGTCCGACTACGACGCCGCCTATCTAGGTATAAAGAGGTATGCCTACGGCTACTAGCGAGCGAAGAATTACTTTGTAGACAAGCGCGCCGGGCACCGCAAAGCGGTTATAATATATACCGATTGTCGACGGATACCGCCTAGTATGCCTATAACTTAGTATATACCTCTAGCTAAAAAGACTAAAGTAATATCTCCGAATTATCTCGTACTACTATAGCACTAGTACTAGTACTAGGACTAACCGCCTCTTTGTCGTCGTTAGCGCTTCCGACGAATATAAACGATCTACGATTTACGATACAGTACTAAGCAATTACGAGCTAATTCGGTATTAGTAGCCGTTTCTAGCTACTCGCGCCGTACGCCTCGCCTGCCGCCGTACCTATATTTAGTATACTAGAATTATTAATGCCTACTAATACGAACGATCTACGATTCGATACTTAGTATTAATTAATTGCTAGCCGATTCGGTCTTAGTACCCGATTTGAACGATCGGTACTAAATCCGAACCTAACCCTATCTATAATAACGGTCGTACCGAGCCCTATACTAATACCTATACCTACTACATCCGTATCTAGCCTCCGCGCTAAGACAGCTATACTAATCGGTACTAGATCAAGCTCTACTATATTTACCGATACTCCGCTAGGCGACACTAAACCGTCGCTATCGCTCCTAAGCAATATAAATAACCCTCGATTTCGTTAGCAATATAGGTTAATTGCTAACCAATTCGGAATTCAGACGACGTCTTCCGCGATCCGGAGTTATTTAGAATTCCTCCGACGACGCCAAATGCTACCGCTACCGTCTCGAAGTAGCCTGCCTATATCGTCTTAGACCTTAGACTACGATCCTATTTAAACCCCGGGTAAATCGATACAATACGAATTCGGCACTTCGAGCTTCTAATTTACTAAACCTAATACTATAGCCGACAATTACGATACTACAGATAATAATAATAATGATAATAATAATAATACTCCTTAAAGCTTATAGGGCTCGTACTTTTCGTAGTCTACGTAGCCCTCGAAGCCTACGTAGCCCGCTCGTCGTCGACAACGAAAGAGTTCCGCTAGGGCTAGCGTAGTACAACGAGATTATAAATACTGTATTATACGCCTTCTAACTAACGAGGGCAATAGTCCCCCTCTGTTTAATAATTATAATAATCTTGATTAGCCGGTATTGTCCGCTTATAACGAGACTCTTTTAACGAGTTTCAACAACGCTCTAGATTCAGACATAATAAGTATATACGATATATATAATAAACGCTGGTTTAATATAGATTTGTAGCTGTTCATTGTCGAAGGTATAGAGTACACTAACGTCTACAAGCTATACTATAGTAGGAATCGAGAAGGGGGGGCTTAGAAGCGATAAGGCGTACCTCTACTTATATCTGCTGCCAACAAGATAGATCCTAGACGAATTAATTATAGACTTAACGAGCCGATAATAGTTAAAGAGATGTTGATAGTACGTATATACATCTAAGTAGAGTGCTTCTAGATCCGTAGACAGTAGTAGAGTTATCGCGGTTATGTTGTCTTATTCTTAAAGGACGTTATTCAGGTATACAACAAGCTCCCTCTAATACCGGCAGACCTCAATATTGTTGTACTCAAACCTACGGACGCTAATAATACTAACAACGCTGATCGTTACGCTCGCTAGCTCCAATTTACGCGGGAATTTACTGTTCGTAAGGACGTTGTTCTAACCTAGCTCCGCTTTTTAAAATCAAATCACCCGGGCTACCGAGACGTATCTATTAACTACTAGGTTAATCTACTAGACAATGCTAACGTTATAGACCAAGTCGCTAATAGGCAGTACCGAGCTAGTAGTAGTAGTAAAGAAACTACCGGTAATCAACGCCTACGTACCTAGCTAGAAGCTAACCCTACTAATTCTGCCGAAGAGGAAGATACTCCGGACGACGAAGGATTTGATAGTAGTACTATTCCGGCAATGAATGTAGACAACTTAGATAGTAACCTAGACGAGCTACGCCGTCAAGTTAGCGTAGTACCTCTCGGTAGCCGGCAACTATAGCAACGACTAGCTCTTACTTAGCCTAATGTCGAAGAACGTCCGCTTACGGAATAGTTAGAAACGTAGCCGATTCTTTCTCTAGCCTTCCCCTCTCTATACCCCCGTAGGCTTGTAGAAATCAAGCAACTACGCGATCGTTATATATTATACCGAGAACATACTGTTCATCTTATAAAGTATAAGGACGGCCGCTTTACTAGCTACCTACGCTAGCGGTATATAGTATTCAATACTAAGATACGTATACAAACCAAGAACAGCTCCCGATTCTTTCTTAGACTTAACCCTTAATATTAAACAACTACTTTAGAGGATATCCGAGCTGCATTTGAAGCGCCTAATAATCTAGAAGCCCGGCGATTGCTTAACGCGATTACTCGTTCTGCCTTTGCCCTCCGAGGTATACCTATATACTATACTAGTATAAAGCGTAATCTTAAGGCATACTATCGATTCCTAGGTATACCTGATTTCTTCTTTATATTTAGCGCCGCTAATTTGCAGTAGGATTCATTAATAAAGCTTATACCCCCTAATCAATATAGTAACCTTTATACCCGCTAGAAGGCCGGCGATTCTTAATCTCGGATTAAGTTGTTAAGAGCTGCCTTGCGGGACAACCTATATATTGCTACTATACACTTCTAGCGACGATTGGATTGTCTAATTAAGATAGTAATAAAGCCTAAGTTCTATATTCAAGACTTCTAGTATCGGTTTGAATTCTAAGGACGCGGCAGTATTTATACTTATAGTTTCGCTTAGTTATACGCCCTAGGCTTATTTAATATAGAGAACGAGAACGAGCGATACGACTTTACTAACGTATAGCGCCGCTATCTATTCGCAATCAATCCTGAACTATATAGAACCGCTGCTCAAACCGACCGTAGTACTATTAGTTTCGGTTTAGAAATCTCTAATAGCCTATATAATCTCTCGGATGTTATTAACCGTATACAACGTTACAAATGCTCGGAATATTGCTAGCGTAGGAAGAGAGGGCAGAATCCAAATAATTTACGTACATTCTGCCGATTCTACTTCCTCCGTAAGATTTAACCTACCGCCGAAACTAGCAAGAAGCGGAATCCGGCTTATTTTATGTTCTACGTACAAAGCAATCAAACCCTCCTTAATTACTACAATCTATTGATCTTACTAGCCTAGCGTACGAATACGGATTACGGACATATCTCTATATACCGACTTATAGGCCGTAGTAGAATACCTAGGCAAGTACTATACTAAAGCGGAAGTAGCATTATTCTTATTTAAGGCAATACTTAGGGCTCTGATTCCTATAGTATCCTCTACTAATCAACCTATTGTCCAACTAGCAGCTAAGGCAATAAACAAGATAATAGGTAGCCGTAATTAGGGTGCCTAAGAAGTGTGCTTTCTCCTCCTTAGTCTATAGCTTTAGAAGGGTACTCGTATTGTACTCTCAGTTGACTATCGACCTCTATCTGCCTAAATCCGGATCTTAGCATTAAACGATAATAATAATAAAGCTCTACTATAAGAAGATTTCAAGAAGGGCAAATCCTATTAGATTAAGTATATTTAGCGACCCCTATAGTACGAAGATATTACCTTTTTCGAGGCTCTAACCTATTATAAACTAAGAGGTATAACAATAAGAGGTCTCCTCCGAGGCTCTCCGCGGCTGTTAAGTTACTACCTAAAGTATAAGAATAACCCTCTTAATTCAATATATAAAGACTACTATCGCACTTAGGTAGTACTACTAGAAGGTCTATAGCGAGCTTACCTAGTACTCCTAGTTACTCTTCGAGACTTATATATTGCCTTCTATACCTACTCTAACGCCTACCGCTAGTGTCGACGCTATTACGAACACTACCCCGATCTATATATAGCTCTACTTTAGAAGCTATTATAGGAGGTATAGGCTCGGATCGACGTAGAGGATTTCGAAGAACGCTTAGATAAAGAGGACGCTGATCCCGTATATTAGGATGAACTTAATATCCGACGTTCCTAGTATAACAACGCTAATGCCCTTAGAAACAGAGACATTGACGTTAATGCGGATTGGTCTAGCTTTATTGCTAAATACGCCGCCCTGTTCCCGAATCTCTATAATTACCCTTAAAGAGACTATTAGAAAGAAGAAATAGCTGCAAATCTAGTAGAGTTGCGCGTAGATTTACAATCTACCGGGTAGAAGGAGCTTCTTAATCCAGAGCAGCGTCTAGTATATAATATAGTAATTAACTACTATATTAGCTTTCTAGATAGCCAAAACCCTCCTTAACTGCTTCTTAATGTTAATAGGCGAGTAGGAACTAGCAAGTTATATATAATTAACCTTACTTCTGCTTATCTACAAACTAAAGCTAGATTCCGTAGGAACCTAGTACTCCGCTTAGCTCCTACTAGTGTTGCTGCTTATACTATTAATAGCTAGACTCTTTATAAACTCCTTAAGTTGCCTGTCGGTAGTAGACGCCAATTTCAAGAATTAGCTAACACTACCCTACAAAGCGTCTAAGCTAAGCTCTATAGTATTCAGTATCTTATTATTGATAAGAAGTCTATAATTAGTCTTCCGCAACTCAAAATAATCGAACTCCGCCTCTCTTAGGCCTATAGTAGTCTATTACCGTTCGGCGGAATAAATATTGTCCTTCTCGGTAACTTCTTTTAGCTCCTACCTATTGCCGGTCTTCTACTATTTAGCGCTAATCTAGAGTATATAGTCGATATTAGTAGCTATAATAACTATTGCAGCTTCAATCGTACTATCGAGTTAATACGACTTATACGACAGCAAGGCAATACCTAAGCAGTATTCAGACAATTACTAGAAGGCCTTCGTAGTAGTATACTTACTTACGAGAATTAGCGCGTACTTGTAACCCGGGTTGGCTCCGTTCTTCCTATATACGAACGGCACTTATTCGATAATACTACTCGTATCTACTTTACTAATAGCAGCGTACGAGACTTTAATAACTAGCGGTTAACAGTATTGAATATACCTGTTCTTAAGCTTAAAGCTAAGTACGATAATAAGACAATTAGACAGCGCGCTTCTGTTAATAAGTACGGTCAATTGGAGGCAGAGATTAAGGTATCTATTAGCTATAAGATTATACTCCTTAAGAACGTATAGACTAAAGCCGGCTTGGTTAATAGTGCTACTAGATTCCTATATAATATCGAATAGCTACTAGGCACTACAAACCCTCGACAGACGCTGCCCTATTGCCTTATTATAAGAATCAAGAAGTCCGACTATACGGGCCCTTAGCTTTAGGAAGCCGGAACTAATATTACTATACCTATCTTTACTAACAAGAGACCCTTTTATCGTAGTAGAAACGAGTACTATCGCAAGCAGTTTCCAATTCGTATAGCGTTCGTAATAATAGTATACAAAGTATAGGGTATAACCCTCGAAAGAGCAGTAATTGACATTACCTCTAAAGAATTCACGCCTAGGTTGCGATATATAGCAGTATCTAGGGTAAGGACTCTTAACAATCTTATATTTAAGAAACTATTTGACTTCTTACTCTTTACTAATCGACTTAGCGTTACTACTATTGCTCGCGAAGCCGATATCGAACGCCGTAATCTAGAGCGCCTTCTTCCTAAGAGCGGTTATAACACTTCAGATACCTATACCCGATCGCGATAGACGACTCGTAGTACGTCCGGCGGGCCGCGGTCTTAATACCTTACAACAATACAGCTCTATTAATAAGATTATAAATTAGTATCTTGACGAAGATTACGCTGTAGGGCTAGGCAATACCGGTCTCGAATTCAATAAGGACGACTTTATTCGGTTAGGTAGGAGAAGCAGACGCGCTACGCGAGATAATAAGGATAAGTTAGTAATAGCCGGAGGGCTCGGTAAAGAGATATAGCATAAAGAGACATAGTAAGAGCAAGGATATACAGGTAGCTACTCGCTGCAATTCAACGAGGATAACTTTATTATAATAGTTCTATAAGCGTAAGGGTATACATAACAGAGGTTCGAGGTATAAAAGGTATAAACAATATACGGCTTACTATCTAAGGTATAATAACTCTACCCTTCCTTCCTAGAGGAGGGCCCTCGCTATATATATAAGCTATTCTATTGTCTACTCCTCGCTACCGGTACCGCCTCCTCTTAGGTAGTAGCCGATAACCGGTTCCCTTAGGAACCCTCTTAATTTAGAACGTCTCCGATCGGTAGGGTATCCCTTCTATACCGGATCGCCGGAGGTCCGCGAGGGCTTCCCGGCCTATACGGTACGCCCCGCCTACCTCGCCGGGGGTTCGCTAGGGCTTCTCTACTCTAGCGTATTACAGACGCCCCCTCTTAGAGCTAATATCCCTAGTAGCGATAGGTTATTAGTCCTCTACGTATTCGCCCTACAAACGGAGGTAGACGTCTACTCTTATCTAGGTACCGCGTAGAGCTAGCGTATATCTGCGGAATGTCTATACCTTAGTATTAGTAAATATTGTATATAAACTCCCTCTTATATTCGCGCTATCGCGAAGCGTCGCTAAGAATGTTTGCTTATAGTCGCGTCGCGAATTCTATAAGTAGTAGTCGGGAGTACGCGGTAGTGTCTCTATAGAGATAGAGTATTTTAATAGGTTCGTCGCGCGTTCTGCGATCCTCTTATTCCTTTTCTGTTAATAACCTACTACGTACTAATATCCTTACCCGCCTATAACTCTATTACTACTACCGTATTCAGATAGCTATACTTCTACTTCTCGTTCTTCGTTTACTCTTTATAGCCCCGCCTCGTCCCTTAGTTTCCCTTGCCGGTTCCGCCGCTTTATTAGGCCCCTTCGACTATTATAGCGTTTACCCGGGGGTATATAACGATTCCTTTCTCCGCTACGTATATAAAGGATATAGTACCTAACGACTAGGACTATAGCTAGTCGGACGCCGACTAAGACGAAACCGGGTACGTAGCTATATACCTACGGTACGCAAAGTCGATCGCTATAGGGCGAGTGTATAATACGCCTACGTACCGCGTATATAATAGCTACGCGAACAATAACAAAGTAGGCTATAATAGCGTAGGAAGGGTAAGTGTCCGTCTGCCTCGCTAGGGGTTCGCCTTGCTAACGAGTTTGTATATAGACCGTACTAAGACTCTTAAACAAGGTAATCGCCGTCTAACGCTAGAAGGATACCTGTAATAAGATCTAGAGAGAGATTTCGGCTAGTTACCCGGTAAGCTCCGTAGAGGACGCGCGCGCCCTCGTAGAGGGCGATAAGGAGTACTGTCGCTAGGTAGTACGCCTCTATCTTATAGCGCGAACCCTTAATAGAGAGATCTATACTATTAAGGTAGCGTACTACCGTACGGAGACTACCGTAGATAGGCCTACTCTCGCGCTATAGTCGACCTAAGACTACTAAGGCTTGCTGCTCTTAGAGCAGTTGCGTTTACTAGAACGCTATCCTATATAGGGACCCTTAGAACGCCTCTAAGGGTCGTTAGCGGTAAGTCTTAATAACGCTCCCCGTTCTCGGGAACTAGCTAACTATATTATAGCGTCCCTCTACTACTATAGTAGACGCCTTTAACTAGACGCGTACGAGGTTCTACTAGGTAGTACCTACTATAGTATTATGCCTAGACGAGGCCCCGGCGGTTCCCTACGTATCGCCCCGTCCTTAAGCAACCCTACTAGTACCCTCTATAGGTCGGAGTTACCGTCGGGGTAGTTGCCCTATAGTATATTTGTCTAACGATAAGGAGCTTCTAGCTATAGTACCGACGCCGGTAACCTCTCGTCGGCGCGGCGAGAAGGTACGCGAGGTTACCCTATCCCTAGAGCGGGGTCCCGTATTGCTAGACTTTGTTCGAGATACCCTTCCTAGCCTACGTTGACCTAAGGCTAGTATCGTTCCTATATCGACTAATAATACGCTCTCTCGTCTATATAGCGGTCCTATAGCGACTACTTGTCCTACTGCTCGTCCGGCGGTCCCTATCCGAGACTTACTAGTATATACTCCGGTAGCTCGTCGCTAACTAGTAGCTCGCGAGACCCTTCGCCGTTCGACGGCCGGTCGCCTAGTGCCTCGTACGCTATATAGTAGTCGTACTTTAAACACTATATACTCTCTATTACCCGGCTATATAGCTAGGTACGATTTTAATACTTCCGAGAGGATCGCTACGGCTACCTTAGACTAGGTACTATATCTACGCCGGATATCTAGCTGTCCTACTCCGATATCGCTATCGTTGCGCTTAATCCGGGGGACTCCCCGATTATCCTACTATAGCGGTCGCTCTATTAAGAACCCTTAGCTATTACGTCGGTTCGATAATAGATACGACGAGGAGGATGTTAGCGATAACTAGGAGATAGAGGACGCGCCGCCGCTAGAGGTAGAGGCCCTATAGGATAGGGACCTCCTTATAACGAGCGCTCTCCGAAGTGAATCCCCGGCGCCTATAGTACTATCGGTCCTCGTCGTACTGCCCGTTCTAGCCTCTTCTCGTGTCTCTACTAGGGCGCCGTTATTTCGAGCCTTCTCGCTCTTACCTATAGAGCGCGAGGCTTCTCGAAGCCTATTACGCCTAGTATTATATCTAGCGATTCCCTTTCGCTTTACTAACTCTCTTTCTCGAGAGTCTGCCTATACCTCTCTCTTAGCAACTATACTACTATCGCGTCTATTACCTCCTACCGCCTTTAAAACCGCGCTATCGTCGCCGACTCGTCGGCAATTAAGCCCGACGGCCGAAACTTACCCTAGCCTACCTCTGTTCCTATTACCTCGCTACGAGTTTGAATCCTCTCTTAACCTAGAGGAGTAGGGTCGGGATATCGACCTTAGTAGGGACTAGATTCCCGATATCGATCCGCGGTCGATATCGAATATAGGTTATAACGGGTTAGTAGCCGTTCTAAGAGATATTCGTCGCTTTCTTCTAGACGCGGAAGTCCCGGTACTACTACGTAAGATTTATTAGTTACCTCCGTACTAGGCCCGCTAATAGGCTATAATATAGGTAGATTATAGGTTCTAGCGAGAGGAATACCTAGACAACTACGAGTTCGGAGGTCTTGTTCGGTATATAGTACCTAAGGTCTCGGAGGGTACCCGGGACCCTACGCCGGTACTAGTTAGCGACTACGCTATAGCCGAAGCGCCTTCGGCAGAGGGTAGCGTCGGTAGTTCGTAGGTAAGGAGCGGGATATTTAGTATATTTAGTAGGAGGTAGCCGGGGGTCTACTAGGGTTATAATAGTTTGTCTTATACTATATACTTTTCTTTTGTCTACTACTTGCTCCCTTAGGGGATACCTACGATAATCTCTACTTATCTAGCAGCTTATTTATATTTTCGAAGTTGTCCTTAGGTTCCTAAGTATTAAAGTCCTTATCGTACCCTTTCTACCTAAGTCGGTATTCCGTCTCTCCCTTCCTTTTCCTTTTGTCTACTATCTTATCTACTTCCTATACTTCGGTACTATCGGCGGCGATATCGGGGAACGCTATATTCGCTAGCGGAGCGCTAGGCCTTTCGTAGAAGGGTCGTAGGAAGGAGATATAGAATACCGGGTATATACAGTAAATATTTAGTAGGATTAGCCGGTATACCTACTAGCTATCGCCGACTACCTTATTAACCTAGAATAGGTCTAGGAATTTAAGGGACAGCTTCTTACTAGGCTAAGTCAGTTTTAAGTTCTTTGTACTTAGGAGTACTAGATCTCCTTTAGCAAACGTCTATAGAGTATAGTAGTTATTATACTAGCGCTACTGTCGCCTCTACGCTTATTATATACGAGTCGCTACTTCTGCTCGTACCCGTTCTAGTAGCTAGACTCTATCTAATACTACCGGCGCCTCCCCTTTATAGTAGACGTCTACGTCTAACGCGGACTACTAGGGATGTTTCCTATATACTATTATAAACGGCGTCTCGCCGGTAGTTGCGTATACCGTATTGTTGTATACGAATTCCGCGTATAGTAGAAGGGACGCCTAGTCGTCCTATCTATTAGACGTAAATATCCGAAGGTAAGCTTCTATCGTCTGATTCTAGCGTTCCGTCTACCCGTCTGTTTAGGGATAGTACGCGGTACTTAGCCGTCGTTTTATCTAGTATTAGTAATAAATCTCGGTCTAGAATACCGAGGTAAAGAGCGTACCTCGGTCGCTAACGATTCCCTTAAAGAGCCTGAATTTAGTACCTATATACGTTATAAACACTTTAGCAAAGTCCCTTATAGTCTACGTTTCTTAGGCCGGAATATATAATAATATCTTCGACAGCCTGTCGACAATAACTAGTATAGAGTTATACGTTACCCTATAGTACTTCGCTAGGGGTAGCTTAGTAATAAAATCTAAAGAGATCTCCTCCTATATATTTCCTAGTACCGGAAGCGATTTCAGCTCCTCTAATAGTATCGTCCTAGGTACCTTAGCCTTTTAGTATATATCGTATATCTTGTAGTATTCTCTTATATCCTATCGGAGCTCTAGCTAATATAACGAGCGGTAGACTAACTTTAGTGTCTTATCTTCGCCGAAGTATCCTACGAGGGCAGAGTCGTAGAAGTTAGCTATAATTTCTACTTAGACGGCCGGCTTATTTAGGACGTAAAGCCTCTCTTAGTACTATAGTAGGTTTTTGTTATCGAATATCTAGAGGTCTAGCTTACTATAGCGGGTTCGCCGGGCATCCTTCTACTCGTTCCTCTTATAGGCGACGAACTCGTCCCGTTACTATAGCGAGGCTACGAGACTTCTAAAGGGTTGCCCTACGTCGCTGCTTATAGTCTAGCTCGCGAGTAGGATCCTTACTATTAAGCGTAGTACGTAGTATATATATTTACTAGTACTAGCGACCGGAGTTATATCGCGTAACGGCGCCGGGGGTTCGCCGGGCATATCCGAAATTTCGGTCGTAGACTCCTCGCTACTTGCTATACTAACCTTACTATTACGGATCTATATAGCTATTACCGTAATACCTAGGTCGGCTAATTTAAGCTTGTACTAGAGGGTTAGTAGCAATTAATTAACCGTATCGTTCTCGGTCTAATAGTCCGCTCGTCTCGAGAGGCTATCTACTAGGTTAGTCTTCTCTAGCCGGTAGTATATCTTAAAGTCGAATTAGCCTAGATATACCGCCTATCGGGCTTATTGCCCGTTTAGCTTCTATACTATCTAAATACTCCTTAGGTTGTGATAGTCGGTATATACCTAGAGCGGGGTATATACGTCCGCGAAGAAGTATCTCTAGACCTTAAAGCTATAGACGACCGCGAGGAGCTCTTAGTCGTACGTTTCGTAGTTTCGCTCCGCCGGCGACATCTTTCTTAACATAAAGGCGATAGGGTACTACCGGTTGTTATAGAGCTACGTTAGGATTCCGTATAGGCTATAGTCGGACGCGTCGGTTTCTAGTCGTAGGGGCTTCGCCGGGTCGTAGTAGCGGAGTATAGGGGCGGAAGTAAACATCTGTTTTAACGCCTAAAACGCCGCCTCCCCGGCCTCCGTCTACTAAAATTCGCCTTTCTTTAGGAGGTTAGTTATCGGGGCTATTACCTTCGCGTACCCGGCTATAAAGCGGCGGTAGAAGTTAGCGAACCTAAGGAATAACTGCAGTTCCCTTAGATTAGTCGGCGAGAGCTACTCGGTAATAGTAGCGACCTTCTTAGGGTTAGTATATACGCTCTTACAGTTTACTTAGAATCTAAGGAACGCTACCTCGCTTTATATAAAGGTACACTTCTTTAGGTTAACGAACAATTCCGCCTATTCTAGCCTAGCGAGTACCCGGCGAACCGCCTCCTAGTGCTTTTCGATGTTATCGTAGTAGATATAGATAAGGATATTATCTAGGTATACTACTAGGATATTATCGAGCAGCCCGGCGAGGGCCCGGTTAATATACGCCTAGAATATAGCTAGGGTATTAGTTAGCCCGAAGGGTATTACCTTATACTCGAAGTACCCGTATCGCGTTCTAAAAGCGGTCTTCTATTCGTCGCCTTCGTAGATACGGATTCGGTAGTACGCGTCCTTAAGATCTAGAGAGGTAAAGTACTTAGCGCTAGTAAGGCGCGTAAGGCTTTCGTCGATAAGGGGAAGCGGGTATCGGTCCTTAATAGTAATCGAATTTAAGGCGCGGTAGTCGACGTATAATCGTAAGGTCCCGTCCTTCTTTAGTACGAATAGTAGTAGAGCCCCGGCGGGGCTAGTACTATATACAATCCGTCCCTGCTCTAACTCCTTATAGAGGTATTCCTAGAGGACTTCTAGCTCCTACTAGGAGAGATAGTAGAGGGATCCGAAGGGCGGTTCCTTACTATCTATTAGTTCGATAGTATAGTCGGTTGCCTTATAGGCTAGAAGGATCGCTATAGAGTCGTTGTCGAATATATAGTAATATCCTTCTAATATAGTAGGTAGGGAGACTTGTTTTGCCTCGCCTTAGTTAATTACGTAAATCTAGAAGGTCGAGCCCTAACCTCCCTAGGGGTTCGCTAGGCGTAACTACCCTACTATATAGATAGAGGAGGAGTCTTCCCTCGATTCGCGCTTTAACCTCTTTAGGGAGACCCTTTCGAAGCTAGAGATCGTAAGTCCCTATCGCTAGGTACCGGGACCGTTCTAGATATCGATATCTAGAGTCTTTAAGGAATATCGGCTAAGGAGGATAGATAGACCGTTCTAGTCGATACCGTAGGCGAGAATCTTCGTTATTCGGGTATCTCCGCTAGAGTCGCTAAGTTTTAACTAGAACTCGTAGGCGCTATAGTAGTAAGTTTCGTAGGTCGATAGCTATCTAAGTAACGGGAGTTAGGCCTCGATTCGGGGTAGGCCTATTTCTACCGCTACCTTCTAGCTAATCGTAGTTACCTAGGCGTACGTATCGAGGGCGACCTATATAGGTTTTATACCTTTACTAGTAATAACAGTTCCTACTATTTCGACAATGTCCCTAGATTTAATAGGTCGGAGCCCTATCGCGTCCTAAGTGTTCGCGACGAGCCTAATTAGTTTTTTAGCTAGACGGGGGTCCGGTTAGGATTACCGCGCTTTAACGGGTAGTCTAGGCGAATATAACCTATCTTGCCGTACTTGTAGTACTTTAGTCCTAAGTAATCCCCTTTGTCTAGGGCGGCTTTTGCGGCCGCGCCCAATTTTAGGGCTTTAGCTACGTTAGTACGCAGTTCCCTAGCGTCTCCCCGGCGATCTCGATCTTTAGATTTTAGCTTATTGCTACTAGTCCGCCCTTTACTGCCTTAGGTCCTCGGGTAATTCTTCTTAATCTAGGTCGCTAGGTTAACTAACTCGTCCCGTGTTTTAGGGATAGAATTGTAATCGACGATCCGTCGGCGGGTCTCCGGGTACAACCGGGCGAAGAACTAGTATAGCTACTACTCTAGAGTATACCGTTCTAGCTATACCTCGAGAGTCTCTAGGTATATTAGGAACTCCCTAGAGGACTAGTTAGTACGTTGTTTAGCGGACGTATAGTCTAGGTACGCCTAAAGCAATCGAGCGTTAGGATCGTCTAGGAGGTTAAGTAGGAACTACTTAAAGTAGTCCTAGGTCGTATCCTCTCGTTCGGCCTCGGTTATCCGCTACTAGTATACGTACTAGCGATCCCTTAGAGTATACCCCTTAGCGAGGTATTATATTACCTAGGTATACCTCTCGGCTTCCCGTTAGAAGGACCGTAGATTCTAGAGGAATACGACTTCGTATAATATTACGAAGTCGCCGTATTCCTTTAAGGACCTCCCCTCGTATTCGCTAGAGGCTTTTACCGAGCGTTTAAGAGGAGGGGCAATATCGGTTTCCGTAGTATATCGCTTATAGCCGCAGCTATTCTAGAGGTCGGCTACCTCTTAAATTAGTAGTAGACGTTCCTTTTCTGCTTATAGGCAGGCGATATCTTTCTGAAGGTCGCTTAGCTCCTTATATTCGATAATAATTTCCGGCTCGGAATCGTTCGCGTCCTCTAGCTAGATACTAGCGAAAGCTTCTATAGATTCCTCCTAGTCGAGTAGTTCCTAAACTCGTCCCGCTTCGATATCCGTAGAGGAAGATTATTTAGTAGAGGCCTGTTCTAGTATAGAGGGGTTCCCCGGCGAGTTGCTAGGATTCTATCTAGTAGAACGTCCTCCTACTATTATTCGGACCTTTCCCTTATAGTTAAGGTACGAGAGTTATTATATAATAGTTCTATAAGCGTAAGGGTATACGTAATAGAGGTCCGAGGTATAAAAGGTATAAACAATATACGGCTTACTATCTAAGGTATAATAACTCTACCCTTCCTTCCTAGAGGAGGGCCTTCGCTATATATACAAGCTATTCTATTATCTACTCCTCGCTACCGGTACCGCCTCCTCTTAGGTAGTAGCCGATAACCGGTTCCCTTAGGAACCCTCTTAATTCAGAACGTCTCCGATCGGTAGGGTATCTCTTCTATACTAGATCGCTAGAGGTCCGTAAGGGCTTCCCGGCCCGCGCGGTACGCTCTGCCTGCCTCGCCGGGAGTTCGCTAGGGCTTCTCTGCCCTAGCGTATTATATTTATTCGGTTAGGCAGGAGAGGCGGACGTACTGCGCGAGATAATAAAGACGAGTTAGTAATAGCTAGAGGGCTCGGTAAAGAGACATAGCGTAAAGAGATATAGTAAGAGCAAGACAATAAGCGCGGAGGGGTACGTCTATATTTATTAGCGTTATTCGGACAGAGTAGTAAGGATAATAGTTTTATAGCGCCTACGTAGCGGACAGAGGACAATAGTAATAAGGATACTACCGATAGTAAGCTTTGATTTGATAGACTAATAAGAGGCTAGAGATATGTCCCTAGTTGTGTCTATAAATACGGAGATAGCGCTAATCGGCTTAGAATCAAAAATCGTACTATATAAAAATTGCTAATATATGACTTTTTGATATACAGTAATTTATACCCGCCCCTAACTTAACAAAACCTAAGGTTTATGCCCTCGGTAAGCAAATAGTATATAGGTATAAACTTATTAGTATAGGTATAAACTTATTGTTATAGGCATTAACTAATATAGGTACTACTTTCCGGAATAACGATACCGCGTATACGTATTGCTGCCCCTCTTGCCTACGAACTCTTCTATACCCGCCGCCGAGTATATACGATACAAAAAGCCCTTCGCTATATACCTTACGTAGGCTAGATTCCGAGAAACCCCTATATTAGTCTCTTTAATCCTACTAACGTACGAGAATAGCGCTCTTCGCTTTGCCGAGCCTACCGCCTATAAGGCCTTACTACGTACCTCTTTACTTATAGAGTAGTAGCTATCCCTAGCAGTTAGTCGTCGCGCTGCTACCTTAGCCTACGTAGGCCTACCGCTACCCCTACTCGGCGTGCTTAGTACTGTCTCCGGCTCTTCCTTATTATTATTATTAGGTATCTTATACAGATCGAGCTATAGTACTATAGGTAGCCGCTTTATAAGACGTAGGCTCGGTCGACGTAGCTGCGAAGAACTAGTAACCGGAGAAGCAACAGCCGGTAAACTAACAGCCGGTAAACTAATAGCCGGAGAACTAATAGCCGGAGAAGAAGCGTTACTTAGCTACTCGGGTACAGTATAATACTGCTCGTATTCGCTATTATTATCGATCGGCTCTAGCGTCGGCTCTATAGCTATCTTGTTAATCGCGTCGTATATCTATTAATTGTCGTCGGCTATACTTGAAATAGATTAGCTAATTAGAAGCTAGAGAATCGCTATCGATTCTATACGTAAAATCATACGTATATAGTACTAATCAACTCGGATTAATATATATATATATACGCGTCGTATATATAGAATTCGTAGAATTCCGACGTTTGCGTATATTTAGGTATAGTATACAATATACGTAGCGGGCATAAACTAAGTTCTAGCGGAGAAAAGATTAGCCTCTACGTTAGCAAGATTAGCCGACGTTCTATACTACTAACGGGCCTGCCTATAGGATATATTAGGCTACGATTTTAAGAGGTTTATCGAATATAAGCCTAGGAATTCAAACGGCAAGATGTCTAGTAGATAATATATCGACGAGTTTCTTATACCGGAAATTTTACCTCTTATAAAGGCGCGCCCGGATCTTGTTCTAGAAGAGGACCTAGACAGCTCGCATACGTCTAAGGAGGTTATTAAATTTAAGAGAGAGAACGATATCTCTTATTATTTAAACGCGCGTAGCTCTTCCGACCTTTCTGTTGTCGAGACAATAGTAGGTATATCGAAGAATTCGTTTAGAAAGCGCGCGCGCTTTATAAGAGAGGACGTACGCGTAGAAGCACTACGTAGTTTTGATTCTATTACTTTTAATCAAATAAATAATAGCGTAGATAGTATGCCTGCACGTCTACATGCCGTTATAGATAATAAAGGGCAAAAGACGCAGTATTAATAAAGTAAAAGGTATTGGGGTACTAAGAGAATCTTATTATTCTTTTTGCTTTCCGGCGGTAGGCGGGCTTTTTTTTTGAGGTAGTGACGGATTTGGCTTATCGCGCTAGCGCGCCCCACCGCCAAAGTTCGCGCCAATCAGCGTGTGCGCTCCGATTGTTTTTGCACCCTATACACAGATTGATTGGCACTCTACTCCCCCCTTTCCCTGACCTACGCTTCGCTTCGGAAGGGAAGGAGGTCGTTCCGTACCAATAATTCTCATCGCTTACAGGTAACCCGGGCGTTTGCTGTTCTTCGGTAGGGGTAGATACAGGAAGCATCGGGAAGGTTTTTTCTGCTCTTTTCTTACCTAGTTGTCTTGTTTTCTTTTTTCCCTTTACAAAAATTCTTTCACAAAGCATAATATAAAATCCAACGTCCTTCAATACCTTTTCCTAACATGTACTGTGGTCCTACGCTAGCTAAAGTACCGCCTTCGGTATTTCCCCAAGATTCACCGAAGCAATATCAGATTGAGCACGTGAAGGTTGTAAGAAGATGGTTACAACTCGTAGGAAAAACAGAAAGTCCCGTCGTCTCGAATCTCTTACTGACTTTTATACTACCGCAGGTACCTGAGGTAAGGTCTCTAGGGGTATTTCCCTTCCTAGTATAAAGTACCTAGGCAAAGTCCTCTCCTACCCTCCATCCCATTTTCCACAAATCTCCAAATGGTATACAAGGGTATCTCGCAAAATCCTCAAATACCCTTCGAATTCGCACTATAAGACTCCGGAGTTGACGACGTCGCCGTCGACGTCGAAACCGACGACGATAAAGTCGTACCCACCAAACAAGAAGTCACAGTCGAAGTCCCCGCGCCATCAAATGTAGTTTGGACACCTCCGACACAAACCTATAATTTTTTCGGGAAGAAAAAAAAAATTAGCCTCCAAAAAGATACAAACGGAAAGTAAAAAAAGAGGAAAAAAAAACTTACAGGACAAATCCCAAAAGCCCGATGATACAACGTCGAAGTCACCAACGACTCACATCTTTCTCCATCTCCTCCATCTCCTCCACAATCCACACTCTGCGTCAAAGTCGTCGCGTATTCTGTTGTCGTACATCCTCCACAACCGGGTTGATTTTCCACTGTGAGAGTTGTGGGGCAGGATGGTGGTGATGATGTAGATGATGTAGATGATGTAGATGATGACAACGATAAAGGCAGCGGCGGGGAAGTAATTTTTGCTGAATTTCTTCTCGCGGCTTGGACGGCTCGTGCGGTGACGTGGGGAGGTCGTTGTTGTTGTTGTTGTTGGTGTTGGTCGTTTGGGGCTGCGAGGGATTGGTGGGTGAGGAGGAGGAGGGGGGCGAGGAGAGGGTAGAGGGGGGTCATTTTGGGTGGTGAGGTTGGTGAGGTTGGTGAGGTTGGTGAGGTTGTTGATGGTGTGATTCTTTCTCGCAAGTTTGTCGGCGACGAGGATAGAGAGACGGAGTGTGCAGAGAGAGGGAGAAAGAAAGAGAGACAAAGATAAAGAGAATGACAGAGATATGTCACCAGGTCGACCGGTCAGTGTCGGAACGAGTCGAATCAAAAGTAGACAATGACTCGATTGGAATGCTGCTGCAAAGGTAACATCCAATCCCCAAAGGGATATTGGTACCTCGTTAGATGCATAGCTCTTCGGTTAGAGTACAAGCTTACTCGAAACTAACCAACCATTTATAGAGGTAGCTTATGGATAGCTAGTGGTACTCATAATGTATATATTAGAGTATAATTCTACCTATCTCTCTATCTATCTGTTACCTAGGTACCTAGTAGCGATGGCTACCTTATTGTTAGAAATCATACCAATCGTACTGGTTGTCAAGAAAGAGAGAGAGAGAGAAAGAGAGAAAGAGCCAGAAAGAAAAAAGATCGCAAACCAAACTCATATATCCCAAACCGTATGCTCGAGACTTTTCCGTTACGTATATCGTATTAGCTCCCTCCTCTAACACGAGATAGGTATTTACTTATGCGGGGTATAGTAGAGTATAGAAATGTAGAATGTAGAAAGGTAGAGGGTAGAGGGAGAGGGAGAAAAGAAGGGAAAGAGTGTATACTATACCTTAGGTCAAGAGTTGTAAAGTTTAGGTAGGTAAGGTAGTACCTGTAGGCCTGAAGGTTAGTTAGTTTTGTAGGTAGGTAGTTTTATACGTTTCGTAGGTATAGCAGCGGCAGCAGCAGCAGCAGTAGGTTCATATAGGTAGGTCCCTCCGTTCCGTCTATACATGTAGTAGTATAGTATAATAGAGAGGTATAGTCATACATGTAGTCATATAAGAGAAAAGAGAAAAGAGAAAAAGAGAGAAAGAGAGAAAAGAAAAAGAATACAACAAAAAAAACGCTCCAACTTGTTCGCTTGCTCGCTTTCATTAAATTCTTAATTAAATAATCAATTATATTCGATCTCGCTCCCGATCTCGAAAAGGCCTGCTGCTGTTGTTACTGTTACTGTGATTGCCATTGTAACCACCATTGTTGTTACTCTGAAAAGGAGAATTATTCGTCGTAATCGTCCGATTACCCAAATCAATCGTCGTCGTAGCAGGCACATTCTTCTCCTTATCCCCACCAGGAGCTTTCATATGCGTCGTAAATCTAAACGCAGATCCCACAGGTTGACCATCCAGTTCCGAAATCGTCTCTTCGTGCATTGGTGAAGACAAGCTGGTGGTGGTGATGCTGCTGACAGCTTTGCTGTTGGTATTGTTGTTGTGATTCATAGCAGAATATCGTTCGGCAAAAGAGTGCATGTGTGGAGGAGTATCTCTGCCTTGCGCAATGGGCGAGACGACGGGGCTGAAACTTCGAAGGTCGTAGGCGGGTTTGACGCCGAAACCGCCCTCTCGCGAGGATAGGGAGCGGACTGCTGGGTGCGCGGGAAAGAAGGTGGATGGTGGAGGTTTTCGATCGAAGAGCTCGTCGTCGGGTAATTCGTACATCAGCTTGGGTCGGCGCTGATGTTCTTTTCTCCAGAACATGAATGCTGTGCACACGGCGATGAATAAAGGTATCCCCAATCCCGCGCCGAGTCCTGCCATTTGGCCTAAAGTGTAATAGGGCCCATTTGCCGCGTCCGGACACGAGGAGATTTCCGCGGAAGGTTGTACAGATGTTGTAGGCAGAGTCGTTGCGCTGCTGCTGCTGCTGCTGCTCAGGATGGGCGCTACTAATGCAGATACTTGGGCCGGCCGTAGTATCAAGGAATTAGTTCCTGACAGCGTGAATGTCTTTGTGGAGTCTCGGCAATGTGTGTTGTTGAGACCACACACGAATGTGCTCCTGCTTCCACTGGCTTCGCATGGTTTGATCGCTATGCTTCCTCCTGGACTCTCTGATCACAACAACAATGTTGATCAGCGTGGCTCGCGCTGCTCGTGCCCATCATTCCAACTTACCCTGTCTACAATATCCGGCACATGCCTCGCTCTCCCATGTCTTGTCGGTACAGCTTCCCCTCGTGAGAATGCCTTGCTCAAGACACAGTCCATTCTCCAAACAGAATGCACTCGATGCGCAGCACGCAGAAGGAGATCCATTGGAGGCACATGGCGTGTGATCCGATTCCGTTCCGCCAGGAAAGTAACATTGCTGTCCCGTGCAGCAAGTGATGAATACAGATATAGCAGCCAGAGCTCGGGCCAGTCGATGGGAAGATGGCATTGTGAACGCGTGGTGGCCGTTGCCGACCGTGATGGAGAGAGGGAGGAGAGAGGGAGAGTGAGGGAGAATGAAAGCGAGCGCGGGGGGGGAAATGAGTGTCAAACGAGTGTATCAAGACATGAAGAAGAAAAACGGTTAGCAAACAGTTGTGATTTACAAGAGGGTATGGGAACCAGAGAGGGAGAGAGAGCGAGAAAGCGAGCGAGAGAGAGAGAAGAGAGAAAGGGCCTACAAGAGGAAGAGGAGAACAAGATCCGGCGGTAGTAGTCTACGGAAGCATCGGGCCTTCTTCCCTCGATGCATACTGCCACACCCAGGCATGACGGGGGGAGAACGCCAGCGATCAGCCGTTCTTGAAGGTGAGAAGCATCGGGAGAAGTTCTGACGCAGATGGGAGGGACGTGGAGTCGTGTGTGTAGGTCGCGGGAGATGAGAAATAGATCGCTCGGCCTGAGCCTATACCTTTCGGGTACTGTACTGAGTCGTGGATCCGTTTCACGCTTGTCCGTCTTGACCTTGTGAACATGTCCATGTGAAATGAAAAAAGGGTCTTAGACTTCTCTCTCTCTCATTCCTCCCTAGAAAGTATACTACTGTGCTGTAAACCTACCGCTAAACGTCAGTAGCAAGATGATGATGAGCAGTAGCACTTATCAAGCATACCATGTAGTGTACCAACTACTTTTTCTCGACACGACCTACCATCTATCCATCCATCCATCTCAACAATGATTTCTTTTGCTGCGCCAACCTGTTCAATGAAACAGCCAGTCGCATGAAGTCGACATCGAAGCTGCGAGGGGAGAAAAATCCGGTTCAGGACCGTTTCGACTGCATACACGCGCACCACCCGATACAAACCATATCATCATCATCGAGGTTTGTCGTTGTAGCACAAACGAAAGAGAAATGAAATGAAATAGAAAAAAAGTGTACCAGGAAAACCTCTCGGCAGCCCAGTTTCTAGCTAGGAGGTACCTATGTAGGTAGCTGTGCATTCTATACAAGAGAGAGAGTAAGGGAGAAGTCGAAGATCCTGGAATGGAATTAGGTATAGGTATACTTAGAAAACAAAAAAGGTCTGTGCATAGAGCGGAGGTCCCGTCCCGATGCAAAACCACAAAAACACCACCTCCGTGCGCCTTTCCTACGAATCAGTATATATGTACCTCAAAGTTTTTTCTTCAACACTCACTTACTCACTACCTACCTACCGCGAATCTCTACTAATAACAATCAAAGATACATCTACCTACCTACCCCAAATCAAATTCCACCCTAATCCCTCGAATCCAGTACCTACCTACCTGGTACATAGTACCCACCTTACAGGCCCTCATACCTACCAGTACTATATACTCATATACACAGGGGTCCGGGAGTCCGCAGGCAGGTAGTGTACCAGACTGTAACCGCAACTTTAGACTTTTACAAGGGATATGACTCGTCGTGAGCCGGTAGAAAGAAACATCGTACTTTGTATTCGTATATATATACATACATGTATACAAGCCACGCCCAGGCAGCCAAGCCCAAGCAAATGCGCAGCTACATGTACCTATGATAGCCTGACGGGAATTATTTTTGAATTTCTCTCTTTTGTTATTTGGTTGGTCTTTGAAAAATGTACCTACATGTACATTAGTTTTGTGTGTGAAAGCTGCTGCATCAGCAGCCTTCTGCAGCTTTTCTCATTAGATCGATCATGGGCGTTTATTCCAATAGCAGCAGCAGCAGCAATACGGTTCTGCGATGGAGGTTTGTTTCCTATCGCTATTCTTCGACATATGATGAGGGGGTTGAAAAAAGAGACTATGTTGGAGGCATACAGATTGACTACAGATCTACTACTGTATGTACAAGCTCGTACTAACCTATGCAAACTTTTGATCTCATCAACATCATCCGCCTTGGTCTGAAGTTCATTGCTACTTGCCATCAGCCGCAAACAATGGATATCCTCCCTCTATGCCCAGGAATGTTGTGATTGCCTGTGCTCCACGATCCTCATCATTACGATTATTGAGGCGTCACTGTCCCCGTCTTCATGCTGTAAGGCGCCAGGACCTTCTTCGCATTACATATCCTCCATGCCAGGTTCCTCACATTCCCATCCGCTCGAACCACCTCGGGTGCGAACTCGATACCGAACATTTGCTGGACTGCATAGACCACGCGCTTAGCGTACTTGCCTTCGCGTTCCAGTGTAGGTCCAAACTGCTCGTCGACACTTCTGGGAGCAACGTTGGGGTCGCGGTCAAAGCAGTTTTGCACGATAGGAAGTAGTGTATCCTCGACGGCGCTGCGTGCAAGCCCTTCGTGTGTCGCGACGAGAGCTTCATCGTCCACGCGGCTGATCTTGATTTCAAAGGGCAAGGAGGTGGCCATGACGTTATACTTGCCATCGTGATGGTAGCGGAACTCAAAGACACCCTGTGTCCACCAGAGTTTGTCTCCGGAAAACTCAATCTCGCCCTGGAGGAAATCCTTCTCGCCGCCATCGGTGCGCTTTGCAGCGGACAGTCTCTGATCCGCAACGAGAATTCCAGTGTCAGCCATGTTGTAGTCGTGCATTCCAGGACTGACTGCAACCCAACGACCTTGGGAACCAACTTTCGTGACCTCTCGAGATGCATTGTCGCCAACACGATAAAGGCCAATCCAGTCGCGCTTGCTGTGGTTCAGAGGTGCAGTCCACTTGATCTTGATAGGAGCACCATACTCTACCACGAGTCGTTCGAAGCTATCGGTGCGCTGGAGTGGCTGTTGGCCAATCTCACTTTCTCTTCCGCTATGCGCGGCTTCGGCTTTCAATACTCCAGAGTCCGTCGGATCGATTTGGATAGAGTAGTCCTTTGGATCGAAACCAGCAAGATCTGGAGCAAGGCGTGTCACTGTGAGCCGCGCGGGAAACTGCTTGAACAATGTCTGGGAGTCCTGCACGAAGGTGCTGAAGCCAGATGCAAGTTTGGGGCCGGCTTGGTCAATAAAGTCCTCGAGAGAGTCGAGAGTGTTATCAAGGACTTTGTCAACGCTAGATTGCCACTTCTTGACTGGCGACGGCAATGAGCGCTGCATGGTCTTCGAAACTCCCGATTGTTGACGGACATTCTGCCTGTACAGCTTGTGCATGTGAGGCTTTTCAACGAACTGGATAAAGCATAGTGTGAGTGCATGAGACAAAAGTGCCACAAAGAACATGGCTTTGCTCCATGTCATGATAGCAACACCCCATATGCCGGCTAGGCCAATCGTGCGTTCTGGGTTGTTCAGGTAGCGATAGATGCCGCCGTAAGTGAGCTCGGGCGCGTCTTGTGGAAAGAAAAAGTCGCCAAAGAACCAGCCAAACTCGCCCAGAGACTCGTAGATGCTCGCAATGGTCCATAATTGGAGTGAGATCAACGCAACGCCAATGACATGTCGCAGTAGCGCCATTCCGTAGGTCCAGTTCGATGGCAAGCCTGTGTGGATGAAAATGTCAGCCACATGTTGCGCAAGACCTGCAGGAGGAAACCATCCACAACTCACCATACATCTTCCAAGCAGCGCAGATGAAGCTCGTGTAGCACATGACCATGCTGATGTGGTATATGCCCTTCCACTGACGCCACGCCTCCTCGGAACTCTCACCAATCTTGACGAAGTGGCGCGTCCACCACTTCTTGTTCGACTGGCGGTCCAGGATGAAGCCGATACCGATATTGTACCACAGCCGCCAGCCGATAGCACTCATCACGAAGAAGGTTTGCCAGAGCCATGTTGATGGCGTCAGAAATGCCACGGTATACATGTGTATTTGGAGCAGTGCGACGGAGAGATCTGTCACACGGTGCAGATCAAAATTCTGCAAGCCGACCAAGTTATGGACCGGAGACGGCGATAGATCTGATCGTGAGCTGCTAGTGACATTTCCAGCGCTGAGGAGGCGGGTCGAGTACTGTGGTCGCTTTGGTGGCGAGTCCGGAATCTCGTCTGACCGTTTAATTGGAGCGGGCGCATTGTAAGTTCGCTCCTACGGTTTAGGTCGTTAGTGATGGAGTTGGAGAATATGCCAAGGCTCAGCTTACGATGTGCGGGTTTTCGACGAACGCCAGAAACAAGAGCTGCGCAGCATGTGCGATGATGGAAATGAAGAGCACCTTGTAGCTCGCCGCCATCATGGCGATACCATAATATCCCACATATCCAATCGAGTACATGGGATGAGGCGCGAGTTCAAACACTCCATCGAAGGTTAGGTCTTGGTCAATCAGGTAGAAAAAGTCTCCCCAGTACCACGCGAAGTCTTTCACGACTCGGTGAGCATCGAGCTTCACCCACAGGTTGAAGGCAATAAGTGCCCAACCACCAATCCAGCGCCCTGCTGTCATTGCAAGCTTCTCATTGGCAGGCTTACCTCCGCAAGCATATGCAAATAAGCAGTAAGAGATGAAATCGGACATGAGAATCAAGTCCACGACACGACGAAACAGGAGCCAAGTGTTGTATTCGATTGGGGCATCTTCGAATTTGTAGTCCTTTGGGATTTTAGTCTCCATCTCTCGTTTGAGCATCTGGTACAGGGCGGGTCGAGGATTGTTGCCGGTTTTGGGGTTTTCGAATATCTTCGTCTTCTTTGCCCATGTCACCAAACGTTTGTGGTGCGATTGGTTGTGAAGCAGCCAGCCGATGCCGAAGTTGTAACATGCTCTCCAGAACAAGAACACAACAGCAAATACAGGGACGCGCAAAAAGGACGGCAGAATCCACATGAGGAAGAACTGTAGCCCGAGAGCAATCACAATGCCAATGTCGGATGCTGCCTTAGGCTGTCTCGGGTCGAACAGTTGAGACACCATATCCTCGGTATGAGGCACGGTGAATACTGTACGGGGCACATATCAGCGCTGCTTGGTGCTTCTGGGCGGGTCGCGTTGGGGAGCATGCTGATGAGGAGGACGGGTTATATCACATTCGGACCTGCTGCTCGATAGTAGCGCCGCGGACAAGACTCGCTCAAGCACGATTTTTTTTTGTTTCAGAGCACACCACATGGACTACTTACCGGTGCCGTCTAGTGTCCGTCCATACGTCTTCTTGTCCTTCTCGCTCTTGCCCATCCGCTCTTCCTCGCGGTTGAGCGCCTTTACAGTGTCTGAGGCCGTCTCAGCAGAAAGTGCCTGGTGTGGAGAATCTGGCTTTGGTGCCAGCCGTTCACGCAGGCCACTGGCGTCGAGGCCCATGCTGCTGCCATTGGGTTCAGTCATGATGATGGCGGGATCGTGTCCTTCGAGTTGAAGTCGAAGTGTGGTGAGCTGCCGTTCCGTTGAAGAAAGGTGGCAGCTCAGAAAGTAAAAGAATGTGGCTCGCTACCAGGTATTTACCGAAGACCCTATATGAGATGCGTTCATAGTTCTAGCAGAACATTTCGGCGGGGTTGTTGTAGATGTTGGTGCGATGAAATAAGTCGTGTCGTTGAGAGGTTCGAATTATTGGACGAGCGGGATGAGGTGCTGCATGTGTGCAGAAATGGCGTGCGGAGACTGGTACAAAGTAATGCTGGAACGACTCCGGGTCCGAGGCATCTCGCTTAGCACAGAAAGCCCACCTGCAGCGCCACAAATACGAACAACCTCGACAATAGAACAAAGCAGTTCGCGCTGCGGGATTAATATCAAGACAACCTTGCTGCGTCTGGAAGAAGTACTTTGCAGGACTAGTCCAGCAGGACATTCTCCTGCAGACACACCAGCAAGTACATTGGGAGGTAGGTCTACCTCACTTGCACGTTCGATCGCTACATGTACTTGAAATCGGACACTACTCCGCAGACGAGGTACGTGCACATTGGAGTCGTCGACGATGAGGTGAGACGGAGACAGTAGGAGCAAAGCAGCAGGTAGAACCGGGTGTCAGCACTAGGTACCTATGTGTTGTATGTGCATAAAAATACTGCATCACCAAGCTCGATGCCAACACGCTGAGAACGATGCAACCGAAGCGTGTTCATCACAATACAACCGTATGTACTATGACATGCATGCATGTGAACATGTCTGTAGGCTAATATCGCTAGCCTACAGTAATATCATTGGATACATCTACCGTGAGGGCTCAAACTCTACTGCCCGCCCGTCTGGCAGCTGCTTGACCCTCATCAAAAGAAACAGCCGGACACTTTCCTCATCATCGCAATCCAATGGAACCGGTGCACGCACCTCGCCCGTGGATACCTCAGGACTCACGTATGCTGCTCCCCATCCACAACACCATCAATCTCTCGCCCCTCCCAATGGTCGGCAGACATTACCGTCCAGCGGAAAGAAGGGCAACAGCTCCAAGCAGTATCTGCATGTAGTCAACTGCCGTGATGGTGGAAAAGAAGAAATGCGCTGCGCTGCGCCCCCCACACCAGGTCCCTCATCCTCGCAATCGCCACGAGTCATGAGCATGTCCCACACGCGCGCGAGAGCAAGTGGCCAACATGGCAATAGCAGCACCGTCACGACGACACAGAATCCTTATACCATCTGCAGGATCTGCGGAAGACAAGAGGTGAAGTCGAAATAGACTGCGGCAGACACATCAGATCAGTGGGCACAGGGACCATGGGGGGTAGCCCAAAGAGGTATTGGAATCCCGGGTCGTGTCTATCAGATGGAGCTTGTTAAGGTCAAAGGATCTCTTGGATCGAGGTGATGTTGATGATGATGTTACATAAGGTACAGGTATGTAGTTCTACTCGGCAATGCCAAACTCCAGATATTCGGCATTGTGTGGTGGTGGCGCCTTCTATGGCATCCAACTGTACAAAGTAGTACCTTCCAGCTGTGAAGCTTCCGTCTAAAATCTGGAAAGAACGCCTGGCTCCCTGAAGCTGATGTGAAAACAGAATTCAATCTTCCTTCGCTGCCCTGTGCAAAAACTTTTTCTACCAAAATCTCTTCCTTTCCTTCTCCTTCCTCAGCAAGCACGAGGCACGTCAACGAGGGTACTAACCTCAGAGGAGTGGCGTGGACCACCTTCGAGATCGACAGCTTTCTTCTCTTGCACCACCGAGCGCGAAATGCGCACAAACACCACTGCGATGAGCAGGCCCAGCCCAGCAGATGCAGCGGCGTAGATGAACGCGTACTTGTAGCCTCGATTGGCCCGCTGGTCTGCGAGTATCAGTCGCTCTGCAGGTGACGCACTGTGTGGGATGGGAATGGCACTCTCGGCCTTGACAGCCACAATCTCCGAGATAGAGAGCGAGAACGACATGGCGAGATTGACCAGTATGGAGGAAACAGCTCCCGCCAATCCTTGATACCGAAGTGGCGACACCGAGGAGAGGTACACCACTGATATCGTGAAGGTGAGGTCGATGCCAATGGTGGCGCAAAGCATGGATGGCATGACGAATGACCAGTAATGCAGTGGCAAGGGAGCCAATGCAAGCAAGAGAGGTGCGCCGATCCACGCGAGTCCAGAAATGACGAGCAACACCAGTATTGGGACGAGATGCAGTAAGGCACCTCCCACGACACACAGGATGAGACCTCCCACTGCTGTCGGTGTGTACCAGGCCGCGAGCTTTAAGCCTGCGATGCCATGAGCTGTGCCAGTCGCAGAGGCACTCGAGAAGTACGATGCCGACTCGTAGAGCCAGACACCATATGAGGCGTAGAAGCAAAGGCATGCCAGCGAGAAGGCTTTCACGCTTCGCGGCGAGAAGAAGTCGAATGGTAAGAGTGGACACGCGGCATACCAGCCTTCGACCCAGAAGGCCATGCCCAGACAAGCCAATCCAGTGATGAGAGGACCCAACACCATGGGGAAAGTCCAACCCGACCGAGCAGTGTCGAACTGATTCGCATATGGTTCCACCGCAAGAGCGTACGCAACCAGAATCAGCCCAGCAGTAATCAAGAAAGCCCCGATCCAATCCATCTTCAGCCCCAGCTGTTGCCGATCCGTTCTGTCATGCGGCACAGTCAAATACGCCGTCACAGCCGTCACGAACGCCAAAATCGCCGCAATCCAGAAATACCACCCAGGCACCTCGTCCGGCAGCGCACCAGCCGCCAAGAAACCTGCGAAAAACCCCAAAGGCGCACAACCCGAATATAAGCCCAGTACGAGATTCTTTCGAGGCCCTTCGGGATAGATACTCCCCATCATGGCAAATGTCGAGGGGATGTATGCTGCAATCGCCAATCCTTGCATCGCTCTGCTGACGTCAAGGAGGAGGACGCTCGTTTGAGAGAAACCTGCCAATAGGGACCATATCCCTAACCACACGACTCCAAACATGAAAGGTAAATATCCGCCGTACATGTCGCTGATTCGAGCAAATGTGAGTAGTGTCGCAGAGAGGATGAGACTGAGCAGTGATGCGGGCCAGAACATTCCCAGAGAGCCGGGCGCAGCCATTCCACTACCACCAACACCACTGCTGCTGGTATATCTATTCATAATCTTCGGCAACTCAATGGCGAATCCGGATATCATGTATTCTGCGAGAAATTGTGTCATGGCAATGGTGAAGCAAAACCCGACTTCGGCTGCAAATGTGCGGAATTTGCTCTTGGGTTGTTGATGTTCTCCTTCTTCTTGACCTCCTCCTCTTTTGGAAGACGAAGGAAAAGAAGGACGCGTGTGGGGAATAGTGGTATCATCTCCGCGTTGCTGTTGTTGCTGCTCCTGTTTCTTGTCATGCATGGAAAACTCTGCTCGGGGAGTATTCGGTACAGAGGAAGAAGGAGAAGAAGAACCAGTAGTTGAAGAAGACGACGAAGATGAAGAAGAAGAAGACGAAGAAGACTTCTCATCAGCAAAATTCAACAGCAAGTCCTTATGCTGCTGGTGCTGCTGCTGGTTTCGATCACCTTCATCTGCAACATCCGCAGCATCGGCATCTCCAGCATTATCTTCAGCGACAGTGGCAGCAACAGCATGAGCTCCAGCAACAGAATCATCAACTCCATAACAGCAACCACGGACAGCCGGCTCTCGTATCGTCGTCGGCTCTCGTCTCGTCAAGTCTTCGTACTCGTCTTGTTGCTGCTGTTCTTGTTCTTGTTGCTGCTCTTCCTCCCCACTCAAAGCAGCCTGAATAAAAGACGAAGCGCGCTTCCATTCAGCTTTCTCCTCTCGATATGTGATCAAACTGTCGAGACTCTGGAGCCGGGTGAAGGAAGCTTTGGGTTTGAGGGGCATCACTGCTGATCGTCGCGAACTGCTACGTGAGATGGAGGAAGGTTGTTGTTGGTGATGATGTGCAAGAGAGGGAAGTTGCCAGGGGTCGAAGCCGCCGGGGACGGTGTCAGAAGGGATGGGTGGTGGTGGCGGGATGGCATTGTTGTTGTTGTGGTAGTTCATCTGGAACAGGGGAGCTGAACTCGGAGGAGGATGACTACGAGGACGCTTGGACTTCTTCTTCTTACTCTGCTTCCTCCTCTCCTCCTCCGTCGTGTCTTCGAGCATGTCGTCTCGGAGTGTAGGTTCCAGATTTGCACCAGCAGCCGATGAAGTAGCCCGTGAAAGTCGGCTTTCGAATCTCAGAGAAGAACGACGAGCTGGCGCGTGAATCATTGATAATCTTGAAGAAGAAGAAGAAGAAGCGGAAATCGTTGGAACGGGAGGCACGACTGTCCGTCGGCTGGAAATTTGGTCTTCCGAATGAGGAGGACTTGTTTCTCGGTTGGTGAGACTGTGCCGAGAGTTCGTAGCAGCAGCAGCACTATATGCCCGTACAGGAGCTGGGATAGTTGAAGATGAGGCCGTCCACGGTTTGTCGTCTGTAGCGTGCATGCCAACGAAACTCTCTGATGTCGGGCGCGGGCGCCTTGGAGTTGGGGTCGCAGTAGACTTCTTCAGCTTCCTTGATGGGGAGCGTGGTGTAGACATGTGGGATGGTGGCATGGGTCGCTGGGCCCGAAGATCGGGAGTGGACGCTGATCTTCCGGGAAGAGGAGAATGACATTGAGCTTCGGGGGGTGGATGACTTGGAGGCTGAGGGGTGTTGGGACTGCTCATCTTGCTCTCTTCTTCGACGGGAGGAGAGTCTCCGCAACAGGGTGCCAGTAAAGCCCATGAAGTGCGATTGGGGGAGAAGAAGGATTTGGCGGGAAATGTGATGTGATGTGTAAGTGTAAAAGTGTAAAAGTGTGGAAGTGTGGAAGTGTGGAAGTGTGCTTGTGCGAGGAAGTAATCGATCGGAGGAGCGGTATTATGCAGAGAGGATCGTTTGTGGAATCACAGTCCGAGATATGGGAAGAGCAAAAGTCGGAATGGCTTTTTTCCAGTGGCGTGGCAAAGAGACACGTTGGACATGCGTGTCTGGCACTTTATATGCTGTTTGCTGCTGAGGCAGGCAGGAATCCGTGACAAGGATGGCTGCATGTAAGGTGGGAAGGGAGAGAGAGGGAGGGGTGCTAAACAAACACATTACCAGTCACACGGGACTCACGGGGCTGTCAAAAGACCTCCCTACCTGGATCGCAAAAGAGAATGGGTCTGAAAAGATCACACAGACCCACTGTATAGACCATGGACGGCCTGTCATGCGGCTGCGCTGGTAACATATGGGCATGTTGGATTCTCCCCTTCCTGTGTGAGATGGGCCTGGAATTTGTACCACCCAGCCCCAAATCGTCGGAAACGAGATGGCGAGAGAGAGCAGAGACACCGCGCGCAATCTATGCCTGCCTGCCTCCATCTCCCATCCACCAGGAAAACCACATGTCTCCGACAGATTGAGCAGAAACCACTTTGGAGGGGGGGCGAGTGGTGAAGATGTCATCTTTCTGACATTGAATGAGTGGCAGATGCGGTGGCAGCGAGCAGAGGGGTTTCAGGTACGGATGCATCGAGCCGTCTGCACAGTACCGATCTTCAAAAAAGTTCTTGGGGAGGCGGTCGCCGTCTGCACGACGTGTTACGGTCCGTGTAGCCATGGAGAAAGAGAGAGAGGATCATAGACATGGGTTGGAGCCTGGTCGTCGGCGCGACAGATCGTAAAGAGGAGACACGAAGCAGAATGAAGAAAACGGTCGCTGGGGCGCGCGTAGGCCTGTAGGATCTGATCCGGTCCACCTTCTTCATCCTTTTCGCGTCTCACTCTGATGCTGGTGGATTTTCTTCATATTGGAGCGGGCATATTCAGTCCCGCTAATAAGTCAGTAACAGTATCTCACAGCTGAATCAGAAGTCTTCGACGTGTGTGCGTCGTGCGTACCCCCTTGGATGCGATCAATCCCGTTGACGGCGGGGAGAAAAGCAACAAAAATAAAAAAAATTCTCCCTTTGCTGGCGCTTGTCTGTCTGTCTGTCTGTCTGTTCTGGGCTCTTGCAGGGGCAATCATCCATGTCGATTGTCAAAGCCCGTCGTTGTACAACAGCATCCACTCGTCTTGCAGTAGCGGAGAAAACAAAAGAGAGAGAGAGAAAAATTAGCGGGATCCTCGGAGCATATGCGGCCGGTTTAATGATCCTGATCCTTGATCCTTTCTTGTATGTACCTAAGAATCGAAGTCCCGGTCGTTGGGTACAGTGCCCTTGGGAGTGTAGTAAAAAAGCTGGGCGGGTCTGGGGGTGTTTTTAATAATTAATAAGTACCTACAGATCTGTTTCGCGTGCAGAATATGAAATGTGAAATTTGATGGAGTAGTGCGCCGAGGTTTGTTTTGTTTGTTTGTTTGGGAGGCTGAAAGCTAACGAAGCGACGAAGCGGAAAATATCATATAGGGCCGACGACCGAGCATAGCCGAATTATATTAACAGTACCTGGTAGGGACTATATAGAGGCATTTTGTACAATAGAAGTAGGTAAGGTACCTAGGTAGGCAACTTGAAGGTAACCTGACTTGATAGGATATACATTATGTTGTTTTGTATATATGTTATGTACCTTGTTCTCTTTGCTGCTGCTACTGCTGCTGCTGCTGCTGCTGCTGCTGCTGCTGCTGCTGCTGCAATGAGAGATATGTAGGGCTTAGGTTACCTAGTTGGAAAGGTTAGGTAGGTACCTGTAGGTTAAGTAGATGTAGTTGCTACTTACTTACCTTACTACTACTGCTACTGCTACTACCAGTTCTGCAAGCGGCCTCCTAATTCTTTATAGATAGGTTTTCGTCCTGTAATGAGAAGTAGGACTGCACTGCGAGAGAATCGCGTGCGAAAAAGAAAAAAGGCAAAGGACAAACGGGAAGGAGAAAATGTTTTCTGTATCAAACCACATACATGCAAATGACCGTAAGGTAGGTAAGGTAGGTACATATGTACAAATAGAACGAAAAAAACATGCAAATGAAACCCGACTGACCGACTGATAAAGATACATACATATATAAGATCTCCCACTTCCGTCATATCCGCAGACGCCTCGCGGCTGCCAGAACCCAACACATGCACCCCATACAGGGATGATATATGTCCCCCTCGATCGATCGGACGACCATCACGCCCGGCGTTCGAGAATGACGGATATCCGATCCAGCGCGGGTCCGACGCTGGCGCCTCTCTTGGGAGATGAAGGCGCCAGACTGCCCAGATTCAGTTGAGCGGCGTTCGCTGACACGCATCGTTTGTGGACACGCGACGAGGAGGTATCCGCGATGGGAGAAACAAGTTCTTGTAGATCAGGCACCACGTCGTCTTGCTCCTGTGAAGATGGGTCTCGACTGTTATTCTCTGTTGCTTCCTGACTTTCAAAGTTGAAGGCAAACGCCGTCTTCATCTCATCATCTGTATGTTGCTCATTATTGTCCTGTGATTGACCCTCGGTGATAATTCCTAAACCCTGCGCCGCAGGCTCGTGGTAGCCGCTATCCGCGGAGGGCGATCCGTGGGCCGAGGATGATCGTTCCGGGAGGCCGGACAGATCCCAGTACTGGATCTGATTTCTGGGGGCCGGCCTATACTCTGCGTAGGGAGTGAAGATTGGACTGAGGGGAGTCAACGAACTATACGCAGACGGCGGAGGCGCGTATAGGCCCGTCCAAGGGGTCGTCCACGAGGAACTGTGGTACGATATGAGTTCATTGAGTTGTTGCAAATCATCGTGGAGGTAAAACTGGCCCAACTCCATCTCGGAGATGGTTCTTTTAGTCAGAACGCGGGTGTATTGCCATTTTTTGCGTTGATCCCTCGTCAGCTGTCGTTCCTGGCGTTCAGCGAGTACTCGTTCCGCTTTGGAGAGCTTCTTGTACAGCTTGCTAAGCATCTGGTGTGTTCGTGCAAGCTCTGCAGTAGATTTGTGGTGCTGCTCATGCAGCACACTCAGCCTGTTAGGAGCTTGCGCTGGGGACAGCATCTTGAGGCGGCGCTTGTCTGAGCAGATTGGTCGGCTGTGTGGTACGCGAGAGCCCGGCTCGTCGCGCAAAGGTAATAGCGTATAGAAGAGGAGAGATGGTGGGGCTTCTATGTGCGCTTCAGTTTGGGCAACAGGTTCCTTTTAGTATGGCTTTTGTGCTGATCGTGGCACTCGAGAGAACCAAAGGAGAAGAGGCTATTCTAAGTTATCGCCGCGGTGGCTGTATGTCCACAATGGATCCCTTTGAGCTCCGGTAATTGCCATGAGATAGGCTGTCATGATCTGCTTTCGGACAAAGAGGGACCTTTGCGCACACCCACCCTATCTCATCACATTGTCACTGGTATTTGGAGCTCGCAAGATGACCACGAGCGCTCCCGTTGGGCCACGGACGAGATGCGTGGTACTCGAGTACACCCTAAAGTCGCACCCAAATCGTGGCATTGCCGTATCCGGTGCTTGACACGCGACACGTAGTCAGCGAGTACAACAATGCACGAGTATCAGTTTGCAGACAAGCGAGCTGCAACTTCAAACAAAGAAGTTCGCCAAGATACGGTAGGTGTGAGTGGATTCCTGATGTACACCCAGCATTTCTGGCTTTGAAACACTCCACGCCAGATCGTCGGTTGCGTTCCAGATCGGAAAGCGACAAGTTTGTCCACTGCTTCGGTCTCGATATATGATCGGGTGTGTCGCTCCGGCGGTCGAAACGCGATTTCCAACGCGACCGCGCTGGATTGTCAACTAGGAACACATATTATTTGCGACTTTACACGTCGTCACATGCTGCCGGTAGGTCATCGGCTGGTGCATGATCGACATGCCTCTGCGTCCACTCACGAATGGGGAAATCGTCGAATGTATGGCCGTGATATCAGCCTCGGATATGAACATGGTCCAGACATGTCCGAATAGTTCGATTCAGGCGAAGCCAGCATGCTCTGATACCTCGTTGAAGCGCCAGAGACCGGCTTCCTCAGCAGCCTTCCTGACGCGGTCTACTTCGGCGAGGCTGACAGCTCGGTTGATGTCCTGGTATCTGACCTCTTTCTTCGCCTTCTCTGCAGCAGGTATACCGCCTGGTTCGACTATGCCAGCTGTCGCGCCTGTGGCATTGCCTCTTGTCGTCCGCCTCGCTTTGCCCACATGCGCCCTGGGGTGGTACTGCTCCATGATATGGACATACAAGTCTCTACTGACGTTGTCTGCCAACCATTTCACGATCTGTTCGCCCTCGTTTCCTAGTCCTGGCATCACGAGATGCCTCAAGAGGACTCCCCTTTTGGCGATGCCGTCCGCGGTGAATGCCAGATCTCCTACTTGAGCGTGCATCTTGCGGATGGACTCCATTGCAGTCTCGCGATAGTTGTCGGCTTTGAGAAGGCGCTTGGCGCTCTCGGAGGTCCATACCTTGAAGTCGGCCAAGTAAATGTCCACGAGGCCGTCCATCAGCTCGAGGCTTTCTAGAGAGTCGAAACTGGACGTGTTGTACACGATAGGCGCGGTGAGGCCGAGACTCTTCGCATGGAGGATGGCTAATGCGACCTGCGGTACGACGTGTTCTGGCGTCACGAAGTTGATGTTGTGCACGTTTCCGACCTGAACCATCTCGTCAGTCCATCCATGCCCATATCATGTGCTCGCCTCCCTACCTCCTGAAGCTTGATCAGCCATTCGCCCAGCTGCTCTGGTGTCAGGTCGAAGCCATTCTTCTGATGCGCTATATCATGGTTTTGGCAGAAGACACCTACAACGCTCAATTCAGCCGTGTTCATGTGCTACTCACTGCCTCTGAGTCGGCTGATCAATCATTACATCTCAAGTTACATCCACTGAAGAAGACACTGCCGCTGCCATTGCGCCCCGATATGCACGGCTCCTCAGCGAAGTGGGGAGCGATGGTGTTGACCACGACATCGCTACCAATGAGGCATGTCCCCCTCTTCTCGAAGCGGTTGACGGAGCACAAACGAGGGCAGAGATTGCATTGTCGCAGATGTGCATAGGCCAGCGAACGCTTCTTCGCTTCCTGTACCGACGTGAGGAGCTGGTAGCGCGGTATGTACTCGTCCAGGAGGTATGGACCGGAAATTGAACTCCTGTGTCTAATGGCAGTCCCACGAAATGCAGCGCGAACAGGCTGCAAACTGGGGCGTACTCTCATACTGTGTGCAGTCCTAGAAGACAAGTATGGAGAGAGTAATTGTGCATGAGGTGTCTTTGGGTGTGGGATGTGGGCAAGACACGCTTGGAGTTGGAGGTTCATTATCCGATTATCGTGAAGGACGGACCGCGGGCCGCTTCTCCCGCATCTGCGCCACTCGTCGAAGCAGCATTAATCAGCAAACGATATAGAATCAGGTACATGCTTCTCCGTGATGATGGCTTTCCCTCCACTACCCAACAGACAACATTTCTTCCATTGTAAACCATGGCGCCCTCACTGGAAGAGCCGGTGCAGTCGGTCGACACGGCCGTCGACGAGGCACTGAGCTCCAAGCCAACGCTCATTGCCGCCGAGCCAGAAAACTGCCCGGGACCCGAAGGCGAGCAAGCAGGCAAAGCAGACGCCTGTGCAGGCTGTCCGAACCAGCAGATATGCGCATCGGCGCCGAAGGGACCTGATCCGGACATTCCCATCATCACGGAGCGGTTGTCGGGAGTGAAACACAAGATTCTGATTCTTTCGGGCAAAGGCGGCGTGGGCAAATCCACTTTCACCACCATGCTCGCTCACGCTTTCGCTTCGAATCCCGACAATACCGTCGGCGTGATGGACACCGACATTTGTGGACCCTCGATACCTAAAATGATGGGTGTCGAAGATCAGAAGATCCATGTCGCGAATACCGGCTGGGAACCGATATGGGTCACCGACAATCTGGGAGCAATGTCTATTCAGTTCATGCTCCCGAATAGAGATGACGCCGTGATCTGGAGAGGACCAAAGAAGAATGGACTGATCAAGCAGTTTTTGAAGGACGTCGAATGGGGTGAGATGGACTATCTGCTTGTCGATACGCCGCCAGGCACGAGTGACGAACATCTATCTGTCAACAGCTATCTCAAGGAAAGCGGTGTCGATGGAGCAGTTCTGGTGACCACGCCGCAAGAAGTCTCTCTTCTAGATGTGAGAAAAGAGATTGACTTTTGCAGAAAAGCCGGCATCAAAGTGCTCGGCTTGGTGGAAAATATGAGTGGATTCGTCTGCCCGAAGTGCACGCACCAGTCTGAGATCTTCAGAGCGACGACTGGAGGTGGCAGAAGATTGGCAAAGGAGACTGGTGTACCCTTCCTAGGAGCTGTGCCGCTGGACCCTAGAATTGGCATGGCGTGCGACTATGGAGAGAGTTTCTTCGACAACTATGGTGACTCGCCCGCCTGTAAGGCCTTGATCGACGTTGTTCGAGGCGTGGCAAAAGAGATTGGCGAGAAACCCGAAGATGTGCTACCCGATGAGTGAACTTATCGCTGCAGCCACGATACTCGTGTCGTGGCCCGGCGGCGTTCGCTTCCCTGACTCTACCTCCTTCATTCAAATCGACCCAGGCACTTCGGGACACCTAGGTCGCCTATGCCGGCATGGATTTCAGCAAAGCGATTCCGACTAGCATGATGTCCTGCCCAACTGTCCTTTCCTGTGGCACCCGCAGTGGATTATATGAGGACATATCTGGCGACCGGGCTGCAGCGCAAATCTACTTGGCGCTGACTTCTGGTATGCACCAGATAGCAAGTCAAAAGAATTGCTCGCTCGATTGGTGCGCTGTTTGCTAGAACTACGACCTTCATTTCCAAGCAAGAGTCCACACAAAATGCCTATCCTTTGACAGCCTACGGTGCTAGAAGGCGTCATCAGCACGACTTGCGCACCCTCCGCTGCATCTTATATGCAGCCATCACGGCTATACACGACTGATTATTCATAGAAGACTTCATTGCAAGCATACTTGCTCATTTTCGATCCCGCGTCAACCACAGTCCTCTTCTCATCGACGCCTGTGTGAGCACAAATCTATGTGCCTGGCTAAGAGGCCCTCTCCCCCCTTCCCCTGCAGGATTACTAGAATACACCCGCCATACCATAGAGTCTTTCACTGATCAACCTGGATGACTTCTCTTTGTTGTAATCCGCCACCTCCATCCGAGAATAGTGTTCGAGACCGCCCTCGTGCGGCTAGGCTTTGTTCCACAGTGCTCGACAATCTGCTTTCGAACGTAAATCACTGGCCACCTCTTCAGGGAATTGACAATACAATCTCCACCTTTTGACTTTTTTTTTCAACCAGCTTACCGGTGTACGATCCATTCCAGTATCAACAAGTAAACTTTCGTGCTCACTTTCTCGCTACCAACCACTCGATTACGTTTGGCAGCTCATATCAGACTTCTGGGGCACACAGCTGCAACGACTGGACTCGATAGACCAATAGATAGTATGATATACTTCAAGTCTACATTGTGCGCTGTGCTCAGTACATCACTACTGGTGATGAGCTTCAGCGATGCCACACCAGTCACGAATCATACCGTCTCGAAGAGAGGTCTGGCAGTACCCATCATGGGTGGCGTCAACTTTCCCGATCCCGTAAGTGAAGCCAACGACCGAAGCTACCCATGCTCGCTAGATCAGATCCAGACACTAATGTTTGAGAGCAGGCTGTAATCAGAACATCTTCCGGCTGGCACCTCTTCAGCACCAACGCTCTCGTCGACGGCAAATGGATCCACGTCCAACGAGCCTCAACCACCGATTGGAAAACCTTTAAATTCCACCGCGGAGTCGACGCCCTCCCCAAACTCCCCTCATGGGTCGCAGCCTCCCCTCGCGTCTGGGCCCCCGACGTCTCCGTCCTTCCCGACGGCACATTCATCATGTACTACACGGCAGCCATCAAATCCTCTCCTTCCATCCACTGTCTCTCCTTCGCAACAGCCGCCAAAATCACCGACCCTTTCATCGACTCCAGTTCCGCCCCCTGGATCTGTCCCTCCAAATCCGGCGGCGCAATAGACATTTCCAGTTTCACCGACGAAAAACACCCTCCTCCTCCTTCTGCAAACAACAAACAACCACCATTTCGAAGATACATCGTCTACAAAATCGACGGCAACGCAATCGGCCACGGAGGCGCTTGCGGAAATACCGTAAAACCAATAATCCCCACTCCCCTCCTCCTCCAAGAAGTTTCTCCCCACGACGGCCACACTCTGATCAACGGCCCTCCCATCCCCCTTCTCACCAACAGTCTCATCTCCGACGGCCCCTATATCGAAGCACCCAGTCTTACCTTTTTTCAAGGAAAATTTACATTATTTTTCAGCAGTAATTGTTATACGAGTGAGAAATATGATGTGCAATATGCCACTGCGGAGAATATTCGAGGCCCGTATACGAGGCAGGGACAGGTTTTGAGGAGTCATGGGCCGTTTGGGTTGTTGGCGCCTGGAGGGTTGGATGTCGCGATTAATGGGGAGAGGGTCGTGTGGCATGCGGGGAAGAATCCGAGGAGAGAGGTTTTTGTTGGGAGGTTGCAGGTGAAGAAGGGGAGTGGTGGGGGGCAGGTTGAGATTGTTTTGTGAGAGTCTCTTTTTCTTTTTTGGGGGGGTTTTTGGTGGAGATGTATATGTATGTATATGTAGGATGATAGGGAATGTGTACGTATATGTAGACAGACTGGTTGATGATATATAAGGATATCTCATTATTGAACCACTCTTGAGAGATATCTACCTATTTAATTAACAGGCGATAAGTCTCTCAGGGATAGCAGGAGGAGAATTGACCATATTATTGCTCGCTCGTAGCCAATTTGTATACAGTATATCAAGAACAACCCCTCAAGGAATAAAAAACCCCCCAGCCAAGAGACGGAAGAGACGGAGGATTCAATCAAGAGTAAGGTAAAATCACGACTCGAACCCGGACAAGGCGGGCATGTGCCTAGGTAGCCAAGAGGCTGAGGGCTGAGGCTGCGACGGGAAGGCATTGATCCGAGTAAGGTCCTTCGACTAGTGTCCGGGCCCCCGTGGCGCCTGAATGGAAGAATGTACCTTATTTCACGGCTGCAGTAGACCAGGCACGCGATGACTCTGCCTTGTCTTGTCTTGTCTTGCTCTCTAATTCGAATATTGTTTACAACTCGAAATCATACTGCCTAATCTTACCTTAAGGTATTAATCAAAAGATACCTAAGAAAAGATGTATACATCTCCCCAAATGCCAAGACCACCTCCGGATGAAAAGGGCAAGCCGAAATCCAAATGTGGCGCAGATTGTTGGATGGCAGTGCAGATCTCACCCTCTATCCCGGTACACGACACGGCTGTGACGCAGGTTAGGTTAGGTTGCAGGCCCAAAAAAAATGCATATGTAAGAGGTACATATCTACCTTTTCGTAGCGCGCGTGGCAGTCCAGGTGAGGTAAAAGGGTAATGTACTGTACCTCCTCAAGGTCGTGTGAGACGCGTCCCAAGCTATTCCTTTTTCTATCCTTATCCTATTGAACTACCTCTCTCTCTCTCTCTCTTCTCTCTATCTCTTGTTGTGTGCCTCACCAACAAACCAAAAAAGGGGAAAAAGATCTTGTGTTGACACGACTATTGTTGACCGAGCGAGAGTGTGAACATCACCGCTTCCCCCCTCCGAAATCATTCCTATCGTCATCGCCCCCTCCCCCCAGCCCCGAGTATCAGCCGCAAAAACAACAAACAATTCGTCATGACCCGAGTCTCATACACCAAAATCACACCTCTACCCTCCAATGTACCGCGCCAACTCGCCGTGGAGCTGCTCCACGCGCACGAAGAAGTCATCAAACTCAATCCCCTCGTAACGGGAGTCAAAGGCATCGAAACCCCACGCGACAGTCCCAACGACGAGTACTTTTCGCAATGGTACGAGATTTCCGAAATTATCACCTGGGGCTTTGGGATGAAGAAGAAGATTCTCTTCAAGGGAGTTTTTCACGATCAGCCATGGGGCATGCAATCGCATGTGTATGCGCCCATGGGCGTGGACTTGAGGAATAAATATCGTATTGGTGGGAATCAGCCGGGGGAACCGCGAGAGCCGAGGGAGTTGGGCGTGGATACGCCGCTCGATGGATTGTATTTGAGAGAGGATGTGGAGATTGTGTGCAATATTGCTTTGGCGAGCTTCGTCAAGAAGGAAACCAAGGATGCGACGGGGAAGATGATTGCTCGACTGGCCAAGAAGGCGGAATTGCTGGATGAAGGCAAGCTGCATGCCATGTTCGAGAATGGCAGACTGAAAACGGCGAAACCGAGCGCCTTCAGCGACCGTGGTGACGATGCGCACAGTCTCGCGCCGAGCAGTCCTGGTGCGTTCCCCTTTGCGCCAGGAAGTCCGAGCCCAAGCATGTCCTCTGCAGGTTTCGGGCCCCGACTAGATCAGCGTGGCTACGGGAATTATCACGAGATTAGGAGGTCTTCGAGTCAGTACGGCGGATCGAGTCAATATGCGCCTGCATACCAGCAACAAGGCTACAACGGTCCAGAAAACACACGACCTGGTGCATCACATAACATGCCCATGATTAATGAGCTCCCAGGCGATTACTACCAACATCAAGGCCTACAACCTCACCCATTGAAGCCACAGGGCCAGGTCTTCCGCTCAGAACTCCCAGGCGACAACAGTTTCAGTACGGGGACCGGAACACCCTCGCCTCAGCCATCTCCAGGCCAAGCACCCGCAGATTTCGAAAAGGGCCCGAATCGGCAATACCACCCATACGCGACTCCACCTCAGCAATACGCGAACGAGCGCAATCATAGTGTTTCCACACAAGGCGGTTACCACGCCTACGCGAACTCCGACGTCTCCCAGCGCAACTTCAGTATGCACGGCAGTCCTCGCCAGAATCCATCCGACTGGCAAAGTCAACAACAGTCTCAATACTACAACGGCAACGGCGTCGGTCAAGCCATCTCCACAGACGAAGGCCTGACCGCTCATCGATATTCCGACCCCAACGGTCCTCCCTATCCCAGCTCGAGACCTCCAAGCGAATTGCAGTCGGAACCCGATCATCAGCGGTTCTCGCAAATGAGCGTACAGAGTGGAACTTCTTCTTCACAGCAACAAGCCGCGCAAAGTAGTGATAACGCTCAACCGACCATTCCCCCTCGAGACCCCAGGCGTGGTAGTAGTGCTGTCCGGTCGCAGTCTTCTCACGAGGGAAGCGTCTCTTCCAATCGAGGAGGAGGAGGAGCAACTACTGATACCCACGACAAAACTCCTTCTGCAGCAACTTGTCCCGTCTGTGGACTCTTCGAAGGCGATGAAGCCGCTGTGAGCCATCATGTCAGCAAGGCGCATTTTGCATGACGATTCGGCTGATTTGGCTTCCTCTTGCTCTTCCTCTACTTCTTCTCCTTGTTCTTCTTCTTCTTCTTCTTGAATTTCCTAAGAGAGGGAAAACCCAGTACCACCTAAGCAACGATTTTAACGAACAACTAGGTGGATGTTTTTTTCAAGTGTTTACGAGTGTTATGAAGGATGATGGATGAGATGACCTTTTTTTGCGTATTGTTTGGGAGAGGAAGGAGGAAGGAAGGAAAGAAGGAAGGAAGGAAAGAAGGAAGGAAAGAAGGAAGGAAGGAAGGAAGGAAAGAAGCAAAGAAGGAACGAACGAGGAGATACCCCCCCTTTTTTGAGCTTTTTACAACGAAACTCGGTCTGTTTTTCCGTTCGATTCTTGTATATATCTTCCATGTCATTTTATTACTTTACATTTGTTTTGATGTCAAACTCAACTATGTACCTTATCTTGGGCTTTTTTTCTCGTCATGCTCTCTACCTTCAAGGGCCTTGTCTACTTACCAGGTAAGTTTCCGTTGACTTTGGGTACGGTGGTCAAAAGTGGCAGTTTGGTTTGTATGAGGCCGGTATAAGTGGTATTGAATATTTTGTTCGTGTACAAATAAACCTACCTGACCTGACCTACCTTACCTTAGGTGTTGTTATTCAGTGACAAGCTGAGTAAACGAGTCAGCAGCAGCAGCAGCAAGCAGAAAAAAAGTTCGATACTACATGTAGGTACCTTGGATATGTGTGACATGTATACCTAGGTATCTAAAAAGTAGGTAGGTAGTCATCTTGAACAAACTACCTACCTACCTATACCTACCTAGCCTTACGATGAATCAATCAATCATGCCATGTCATGCCCTCCCTTTACTGATGCACATAAACCATTCCTCTCCGATCCGCACTCAAAATCATGCCAAACGGTCTCTCGAGAATTTTGACATCGGTAATCGTATCGAGATGTCCACTCATCAGATTCTGACTCGCCATTCGAATCGTCTCGTACCGACTCGTCGAAGCAGGTTTCTGCGACGAGGGAGAAGATGTCGTCGTCGTCGACTTTTTCGTTGAAGCGGGAGATGGAGAGGTGACACTGGCGCTCACGCCGGCAAGACCACCGTCGGCGGCAGTCGATGGGAGGGTCTCGGAGAGGATACGGCAGTCCATGCCGAGGGGAGTGAAGGTGTAGGATGTTTGGTGGGGGTCATCGGCAGAAGGAGGAGATGCATTTGCTCCTCCTCCTCCTCCGCCAGAGACGAGTCGACAGCCTTCCAAACGCTCCGTATCCCAGAAGCGAACTTTGCCGTCAGGACCACCGGAGATGACATATGGATGTTGGATATCCGAATCCTTGGCTGAAGGCTGTGCTCCAAAGAATGTCACTGTGCTAATCACAGAACTAATGCTATCTTCCCCACTAACACGTCCGAGGAGAGACTCGACGTTCTCGTCATCCAGATTCTTCAGTTCATAGTCGCGTATGTTGTTCTTCTCTTCCCCGCGCGAAGATGCTGTTCGGATGACCTCCAGGCAGATGCACTTCTCCGCGTCCCACACGGTGATCTCACCGGGAGCTGTACCTCCCGTGACACAAAATCTGTTTCGTTTTGAGGATCGCCGGCTTGGGTGGAGTTGAAGGCGCGTAATTGGTGCAGCTTTTGGAAATGTCCACGATCGCAACTTGCAGTGGAATCGCAGGTCCCAAAGGTCGAGGATACCCAACGTTGTGCCTACAAGGAGCCAGTCGTGTTTGCGGCCCATGCAGAAACTCGTGGGCATGCCATGGTGCGCAGGGTTCTGAAGATCGCAAATGATAGACATGTATCGCAAGTCGACTGCAAGGATACGGCCCAGGTTCGTTGCTAGAACTAGCGTACTTGCCGATTCACCTCGGAAGTGCTCCGACCAGATTGCATATTCTCCCGCTGGGTGTGTGGTAGGTATTTGCCACTCCCTGATGATACGAAGCTTGCCATATCGCGTGCCCTTGTCCTGGGAGTCGACGACGTCTACTCGGATCACATGCACCGATCCATCGGAGCCCGTACATACGAAGGAGTGGGTGGCTTCGATGAAACATAAGCTGGAAATGGCGACGCCAGACTCGAGTTTGTAGGACTGACGAGAGCGATACGTAACATTGCGTTCCAAACGTGAAGTGTCCCAGACTCTGACAGAGCTGTCATCTGATGCAGTCAAGAAGAAGACATGATCAGGAGCCACGGCTATGTGTGTCACCCTGGCTGTATGCTCGCCAAGGACTGCTATCAATCGTCCCTGTGGTCTCCATGGTCCTGTCAAGGGGTGATTTACGTTCGTCGGGATGGCACCGTTCACTGTTTGAACAAAAGGGCCAAAGTCTGCTGCGTCGAGCGGAAAATTGTCAACATACACTGCATCGAGCACTTTCAACACTGTTGGGTCGTTTCCAGTGTAGTTGTGACCATGTCGCTGATTGGCTGTCCTCTCCGCAGCCTTCCTGTGTTCCGCGGTCTCCTGCATCGGCGACGGGCGCCGGCTTTCTGAGCGAGGCCGATCAAGTTTGCCATGCGCTGTGGTGTCATTAGTTGCGACTGCAGCTTGTGCTTTGTTTACACCACCCAACAGCCCACCAGCATTGCCCTTTTGGCGGAGGGCATGATCCACATTCCCTAGAAGGCCAATGCCTGTGCTGGGAGAAGAGGACAGACTGGCGGTTTTGTTATGTCGAAGTCGTGACATGGTCTCAGGAATCGGAATGGCGGACTGTGCTGAGCCATCAACTCCGCCAGGCTCCGCAGAGCTTAGCTCGAGAGCAGCGATCTGCTTATTTTCAGCCCTCGATGCCTCTTCAATGGCTTCTGCTATAGTCCTGTTCTGCTTTTCGACTCTTTGCTCATATGCACTGAGATCAGAATCAAAAATGACAGTCTGAGGCTGAATCTTGAGGCCAGACAAGCTCACGATTTGCTCGTAGACTGCGTCAGTCACTTCTGAGTCTTCTCTTTTGGCTCGCTGTGCAGATCGCCACAAGTACTCTCGGAAAGCCAGAATCTTCATTTCATCCTCGCCTCGCATGCCTGCGTTCCGCAAGCGTCCAAGCCACTGTTCGTCCTCGTCAGTTTTGGGCAGTTTGGCCAGCGCTTTGGGACCTAGATCTGTCACAGATGATTGCGGTGGCATCTGACCTGTTGCAGCATACGAGAGCTGCTTCGACTCCCTCGCAGTTTTCCAGAACGCACTTTTGTCCACCTTGCCGGCCCATTGTGCAGCGAGATCGAGGACAGCCCGAGGTAGAGGTTTCTTTAATGCGTCCAATAGCTCGCATTCCGTTAGACTCGCCACTGGCACTTTGAGATAAGGCTGGATCAGAGGAGCAACAAGGATGCGGACGTCTGCCAGCGACAAGTAGGTAGTGGCTGCCGAGACAAAGTGAGACGCTGCTTCCTTGATCCACAGATTGGGGTGCATCTCGAAGCGAGCAACAGTGTCAATCAGCTCCCAAGTCTTCGCACGTTGCAGTAAGCCAACTTCGGCCATGGTTGCTAAAGACCTGAGTGCCTGCTCAACGACAAACTCCTGTGGATCGGTCAGAGCCTGCAGCATGAGGGGCAGAACAAAGTTTTCCACATTGGCGCCTCCAATGTAGACAGCAATGCCAACGATCGTCTTGAAGAATGCACATTTCAGCAGCCAGTCCTGGTCGTTGAGATATGTGTTCAGGTGGCTGAGAATTACATCTGCTGATCTTGCCTCGCCAAAGAAGACACATAGACTTGAGACAGAAGTCAGAAATGCCCGTCGTACTGCATTGTCAGTGTCAGTGAGGAAAACTTTGGTCTGGCCTTCGAATTGTTCCAGCATTTCGGTACGAGTCGCATCGAAAGCTTCTGCGTTGGCGACGGTATCTATACCTAAGCCGTCTCTATCAACCGAGGGCAGTGAACCGTCAGCCCGCAGCGCCTGCATGACATCCAGGAAGTGCGATGCTGTGTCGGCCAGGCTCGCCAAGCAAGCCGCATATGTTGCTCGGACCAGCGGATTTTGCGTGAATCCTTTGCTTTTCACGAACGACTGCAGCCTTGGGAAGATATACTGCGTGAACAAGAAGGTGTTGACAGGAGAGACCACTTTCACCAATGCGAGAAGTTGCGTCATGGTCCTCAGCACAGCCACCAGTACCATCTCGTTGGAGTCGTCGAGGAGTGGCATTACATAGGGCAAGATCCGGTCCAGTTTCGCTTCATCAGGGAGATGCTCTGCAAAAGCTAGTAAGAGCTCGCATGCACGCATCTTCGTAGCCGCTCGAGCCGAGCTTCGCATTGAGGCAGTGATGACATTGAGGAGTATGAAAGTGCCATGGTCTAGGGAACCAACTTCAGCTGAATAAGCAGTATGTCGTCTGTTCGGTAGATCGATCTGCAGCGGGAAGAGCCCACGAAGGTAGGCCGGTCTTGGTATATCTGACCTGGGTGGCTCTGGATCTTCATAACCCAGCGATACAGAGAGCATTTCGAAATCTTCGTATATCTTATCAATGCGGTCATCCGCCTGGCCATTGTTCACATCGCCCGCAGCCACGGACTTTCGACCAAAACTCGGATCTGTGATCTCACCCAGCAAGGTGTGCAGGTGATTGTAGAAGTAAAGAGGAAAGACCTTGCCTTTGTATTCCTCCAAATAATCGTCTGCGTGCCAACGATCTGATGGCTCGAGCTTGAGCATAATAGTAATCATTGCGCGCAAGTGGTCATCATCGATCTTACTCAGCAATGATACAGTCGGATCGTACTCTCCTCGCTTGTATTTGTACATTTGCTCGAGGGTAAAAGTGGGCGCCTCTGTGAAAAGCTCGGCAAGCACGCATCCCAGACTGAAGATGTCCATGTTCCACTGGACCAGATTGCCCTCCTGCGGCTCCTTGCCTTGATAGAAACGCTCTGGCGCCAGGTTGCATATGCGACGGCCTGTAGTATCGTAGTAAGCTGTGAAGTCGGCAGGATTGTAATCTGGCAGATAAACTGGCTTGAAGGACGAGGCGAAGTCTGTCAGGTACACCCATCCCCAGGAGGTGGCCAGCACGTTCTCAGACTTGATATCGCCATGGTAAACCCCACGATCATGGCAGTCCTTGACCGCACACAAGAGCTGAAAGGAAATCCACTTCTTCTCGATATCTTCCAGAAACGGCCGGATGCTGATTCGATCATACAGGGAAGTGTGAATGTACTGCCGCACAAGAACACCGATAGTGCTGGTTTCCCGAATGCGAGCATACGGCAAGACATTGGGAATGTCCTTGAGTAGCCTTCGTTCTTGTTTCAGTGCTTTGACATAATGCTGAAAGGATACATCGGGCCCCTTCTTCGTGCACACCTTGGCGACAACGATGCCGTCGTGATGCCTCGCTCGGACAGTTCGTAGGTAGCGTCCGCCACCCAGTGGCTTTTCAAAGGTGAGGTCGGATAGCTCCGACGTCTCGATAGCACTAGGAGCTGGCAGTGCTATCGACGAATTCCCTTGTCCCATGCCTCAGAAGCCTCGTCTCAAGTCATGTGCTGGCGGGCAGGTGTCGACGCGGCTTGTTCTCGCGCATCGTGTTGCTTCGAGGATACTGGTGCAGCTGTGTGGAATTGTTTCATCAAAGGTTGCCAGAAGGAAGAAGTCAGGTATGCATAAGGTACATGTACGTTCAAGTCCACATCATTCACTTTGGATGTTCACCAAGTCGCCTGACACGTCCAGGCGCGTGGAGTAATGCTAAGATGGATGTGGATGGTCGGGACGAGGGGAGTGGAGGCGTTTGGTGGCCACGACTTCTGCGCTCCACGACTTGTGGCTATCGGCTATCACAAGCGAGCGTGGAGTCATCCATTGAATGGAAGATTTCTGAATTGGAGGTTGGTGGTGTCCACTCTGGAAGGCCTTCAATACCAACTCGCCTTACATTCATTTCTGCCTACCTAAAACATCGATCCAGCAAAGATGGCCGTCAATGGGACCACCAACGGCGAATTGCCTCAAGCACCGCACAAACTCTTCGATACCATCCTCGTCCTCGATTTTGGCTCCCAATACACCCATCTGATCACACGCCGACTTCGCGAGCTCAATGTCTATTCTGAGATGCTGCCATGCACACAGAAGCTGAAGGACCTCGACTTTACACCCAAAGGAATCATTCTCTCTGGCGGGCCCTATTCTGTCTACAGCCCAGATGCTCCCCACGTGGATGAGGCGGTGTTCCAGCTGGACGTCCCCATTCTCGGCATCTGTTATGGTCTGCAAGAGCTGGCTTGGCATCATGGTAAAGGAGTTGCTGCGGGCGAGAAGAGGGAGTATGGCAAGGCAACCTTGCAGCTACAGAAGCACGCGGGCAAGAGCGCACACATCGACAAATTGTTCGAGGGCTTAGAGAACGAGGTTGTTTGGATGTCACACGGTGACAAGGTCTCGAGGCTTCCAGACAATTTCCATACCATCGCAAGCACTGCCAATGCACCATTCGCGGGCATTGCACATGATACCAAAAACCTATATGGCATTCAATTCCACCCTGAGGTCTCTCACACCCCCAAGGGCATTCAGCTCATCAAGAACTTCGCTGTTGGAATCTGCAAGGCACAGACAAATTGGACCATGGGCGCTTTTGTCAATCAAGAGGTGGAAAGGATAAGAACTCTTGTAGGAGACAAACAGCAAGTCATCGGTGCCGTCAGTGGTGGTGTTGACTCCACCGTAGCAGCCAAGCTCATGCAGACTGCAATCGGTAAGTTTGTTGATCGCTACACGGCAGGCACCCTCCGTTATTTGTCTGGCATTATGCATCTACAAAGCAGATCGATACTTGAAAAAGGCGTGAATCTTGCTAACTGTCGCAGGTGACCGTTTCCACGCCGTCATGGTCGATAACGGCTGTCTGCGACTCAATGAAGCAGTTGAGGTGGAAGCCACGCTGAAGGAAGGACTCAAAGTCAACCTTACAGTGATAGATGCCAAAGATCGCTTCCTCGGCAAGCTCGCTGGTGTTTCAGACCCAGAGAAGAAGCGCAAAATCATCGGCAACGAATTCATCGAGATCTTTCAGGAAGAAGCCAAGAAGATCGCTGCTCGCGCCGAGAATACAGACCGGGCTGGCAAGGTCGAATGGTTCCTCCAGGGCACTCTCTACCCGGACGTGATTGAGTCGATTTCGTTCAAGGGACCCAGCGCCACAATCAAGACACATCACAATGTTGGCGGTCTGCCCGAGAAGATGGATCTCAAGCTCATCGAGCCTCTCCGTGAGCTCTTCAAAGATGAAGTACGCGCTCTGGGCACCGAGCTTGGTATCCCAGAGAATCTCGTTTGGCGCCATCCTTTCCCAGGTCCCGGTCTAGCTATTCGCATCATTGGTGAAGTCACTACAGACCGCATCCGCATTGCTCAAGAGGCAGACAAGATCTGGATCGAGGAAATCAGGAAGGCCGGTTTCTATCGCGAAATATCGCAGGCTTATGCTGCAGTACTGGGAGTGAAGTCCGTGGCTGTCGTGGGAGACCAGAGACTTCATGGCGAGATTGTGCACCTTCGTGCCGTACAGACTACCGATTTCATGACTGCCAATGTCTTCACTGGAGCTCCTATGGATTGGTTCGCAAGCGTAAGTGATCGTATCGCGAACGAGGTTCAGGGCGTGGCAAGAGTGGTGTATGAGACTACCAGCAAACCACCTGCCACTATTGAATTGGAGTAACGAGCTCGAGCATGGAGCGAAAGCATCGGGGTTGTAAGGCGTTGGCAGGCATGAGAGGGAGTGGTACACCAATATGCTAGATAGCGAGGCGTTGGGTCGTGATGCAGAAGTTGAACCGTGAACAGCAGCATCCTATGATACCCCAGAAGCACAATGAAACATGATTATTAAACGAGTGTTGTGCTAGACTTCATTTCACTTCACTGTTTGCATCCCAGCAATTCACGAGACGCATCTTTTCATCATCCCCGTGACATTTCCTTGGTTTGCAAAGACTGTGATGTCGTTGCCAGGCCCACGAGATCCACAAAGCTGAGTGAACGTGAATGGCAGTCTGTGATACGGTCCGTGCCTGAGTGAGGTCATAATCACATCGTCATTATTGCAAGAGAGTTTTATAGCGGGCAGCTGTCTCATGCCCCATCTTTCAGAGAACACACACACACAGACCTGCATACACCAAAATCAAGCTCTGCAACACTTCGACATACCCGTCACACTTCAACTCACTCACCACACTTCAACCACCACCACCACCACCACTACCATGTCTTCAAACGTTGGCGACCGTCGCACTTACGAGGATGGTGACCAGGTACCTAGTGCCCCTCCAACCCTCCCTCGCATTGAAGGGACTGGGACGCTGATCAATGCGCAGAAAAACTACACCGACGCGGAGCTGAAGGCGCAGAAGGAGTCTGAGCGCTTCGACGAGGGCAAGAAGAACTCACACAACGCGACTGACGCAAAGGACGAGCGCTCCATTGCCAACCGCCTAGCTGCTGAGGAGAAGAAAGACCAAGAGCCGGACTCAGAGAAGAGCCAAGAAGCATTCGAATCGAAGAAGGACGCGACTTTGCCCGTAAGTCACAGCAACCACCAAGCACGGCAAAAGCATGTCCCGGCATATATGCGACCGACTGCGAGTTCGACTGGTCACCAGCATCAGCAAAGCTCTCGTTCGAATTCCAGGACATATCTCATGCAACCTGCGAATACCAGCAACCAAGATGAGAGGAAGTAGAAACTGATCAGGCATCGACAGGCCCGCAACCACGGCAACGAGCCCTCCAAGGGGGCCAAGATTGACCAGCAGCTTCGCGAGGAGGAGGAGGTGAGAGCCCGCGGCATCCTGCCATATCGACGAAAAATGCTAATCTTGTTCAGGCAATCCTCAAGAAAAAGGGTGATTTTGGCCCAGCTGCTTCAAACTAAAGCTTTCTGTTCTGTTGTTAGCATACTACCAACCAGCGTTGCCGCATAGAAAGAGGATTGGCAATACAGAGCCAGAAAACATCACGATGAGATGTGTAGATGATACCATTGGGCGAGGAAGCTCCAGATCGGCATATAGTCTGCCGCAGAACAGAGGATAAAACCAGGTTCTTGAATTGAGAAAAGTCTTGTCAGACCAGATGAAGTTTTACCCTGCCCAGCTCACGTTATTCCCTGTGTCACTACTACTTCCACTAGACAGCAGCACACCATTGACCTCGACCAGATGGATAAACTTGCTCGGTATGCACACAACAGCAAACCACTCCAAACTGTCACGCTTATGATTCCACCTGTCGGCAAAACCAAGTCAGCCACTTAAACCTTTAATTCTCAGCTCAAGAGAGAAAAGAAACTTCTACCTATCGTCAGAATCAAATCCCTAACACGGGAGAAACTTACCAATTCAACCCCTGTGTCGCACAATCCGTCGAAAACACAGCACATTCCCACCCAGGACTTCTCAAAATTGGAAACTTGATCCCTTTACCAAGTTCCACATATTCCCACTCAAACCGATGCAAATCAATCTTATACGTTCGAACATCTCTTCTTCTCTTCTTCAACAGCCTTCTACGATGTTCTGAAGTAGCCCACGCTGCAGAAGTCGTCGTCGAGACGAAGAGTGGAGAATTGAAAATTTTCGCAAGATGGCTTTCGTAGTCGTTGTTGTCATCGTCTTCGCTGACGTTGTGGAAATGGAAATCCGGCCCGTCGAGTTGTCGATCGAGGGTTAGGGGACTTATGATGTCTTCCCATGTGGCTCCGGTTTGTGTGCCTGTGTCGAAGTCTCCCGAGAGGTGGTTGGGGAGTGTGTGTGAGGTGCTGTCGGTCACGCGATAGAGGCAGGGAGGTTTGGGTGGTGTGGGTATTACTGTTGGACCTTGCATTTTTGGTTTTATTGCTGGTGGTGGTGGTGCTGTTGTTGCTGTTGTTGTCGTCGTTCTGAATTTTGTATATACACAGTAGGTAGGTCGGTAGGCTGGTAGATAGGTTGGTAGGTTGGGTGGTGGGTTGGTTGGTAGGTCAGGTAGATATGTAATTTTGCAATGTGGTACCACTCCAACAAGTATGCCAGACAGAGAGGGAAGGGGAGTAGGTAGTGAAGTAGTGAAGTAGTGAAGTACAGGTAGTAAGGTAAGGTACATGTACCTGACAGTAGTAATATTCCTTGCGATCGAATGACTAAAGTACCATACCCTACCCTATGTATATGATGACCACCATCTCACTTCCTTACTACCAGTGACGAGTCTGACGACTACCACTACTCACCCTATCTATTTTTTCTACACCCCCTTCCCTGATGTGATCATCCCAGTAGGTAGAGAACAAGCAAATTTAATAACGTATTCAATCAATCAATCAATCAATCAATCAATCACTCACTCACCCATCCACCTACCCGAAACGTCAGACAACCGACCGCGCGCACCCCCCCAGGCCCCAGGGGTTGGGCACTTTTCTTCTGGCGTGATTCCAAGGACCAGGTCTATGGTGGTGTGCGAACAGTTACGGGTCAGGTTCCCACCAAAAGCTTCCCAGCTTTTCGCAGATGGCCAGAAAGAAACCCTGTTGCAAGCTGCCGAAGTCTTGAACCAGTAATTCCGAGACAAAAGACTAGGGGGGGGTAAAGGCCATGTCCATTGGTATGATTGTGAATGTGCCGGAAAGAAATACCTTACCTATTCTATCTTTGAAGCCTCCCTAGGCCTCTTTAGGTAGTGGTGCGTGTCTGTGTGCACTGTGACTGTGTGTGTGTGTGAGGCAGTGTTGCCACGTTCTGGCCCTGTTCTATCCTGGGTTTGATGTTTCCCCCCCCTTTTTCTTTCGCTAGGAGGTAGGGGAGGAACCCATGCTTCTTCTCGAGAAGGCGATGCCGATGGCCCGATGATCCCCATCCCGCCGGGCCGAGTCGTGAGTTTTCGGTAAACTATTTCCACCTGGAAACCCTGCAAACTTGGGCTTGGGGGGGGGGGGATAGCATGGAATGCGGAACACTCCCCGAGGCGATAGTCATGCTACCGTCGATGATGATGATAATGACCTTTCACCGCGGAATTTTCATAGAGCGGAATCGGATACATTAGCGAAGGGAAGCGTATTGATACACGGTAATTTAATATGTCCTACGGGCCTGCCCGTTGGTAGCACGGTGTCGGCCAATTTTCGTACGAGGTATGTATGTACACACGCCGCGCGCGTGTACGGGTATTCTATCTCTCTTTCTCTATCTATCAATCTTCTTCTTCTTCTTCTTCCTACGAGGCTTCTTCTATCTCTATCTCTATCTCTATCTCCTCCTCCTCCTTCTCCTCCTCTCCTTCCCTCCCCCTCCCTTATCCTTGTCCTTGTCCTTGTCCTTAGGCTTCTCTTCTTCTTGTCCTTCTCTTCTAAATTTTGAAGGACAAGGATAAGGTAAAGAAGGAGGTAGTGGAGATGGAGATGGAGATGGAGATGGAGATGGAGATGGAGATGGAGATGGAGATGGAGATGCCTAGGAAGTAGGAAGAAGAAGCCCGGGAAGAAGAAGAAGAAGAAGAAGAAGAAGAAGAAGAAGAGAACGCCCGCGAGGAAGAAGACGTCCGAGAAGAAGAAGACGCCCGAGGAGAAGAAGAAGAAGAAGAAGAAGAAGAATATAGAGAGATAGAGATAGAGATAGATATGCGCGCGCTGTGCGCGCGCGAAAATTGAGATTGGTATAAATTCCGTACTACCAACGGGCAGGCCCGTAGGACATATTAAGACTATAGGCGTTAAAGTCTCGATCATCCCGGGCCTAGATCGCAACCTAGAAGAATGTCGAAGCCTGTCGCAGTTCGACCACAAGATTGGCATTGTTGACCCCGATCTCTCCGGTCTGATTGAACAGGCCAAGCAAGCTATAGGATTATCCCTCTTTGCACCTACTGCCCTAGGCTTTGCCGCACTGAGGGTATGCGTGCCTCGATGCGGGCTCCGGTAGTTGACGGTGCCCTGCGATGCCATACGTTTAGGGCGTACGGTAAGATACTCTTCGTCTCCAGGTGGTTCCGCCAGCATCCTCTTTCTCGTTCGTCTCCCGTCCTCCTAACAGCCTATGCCTCATATCTAGTGTGTTCGCTCGTCGGCCTCTTCTAGGTCCCGCCAGGTATCGGCCGTCTACTGGGATTTTGTTACGCCAGGCAGAGCCACGTTGATGAATGTTGACAGTCCCAGCACGATTCAGCCCGCAGCGTGCGAGATATGCTGACAGCACTTCTTTGGCGAACGCTCGACAGTAGCTTCCTGTTCGATTGGGGCACCTAGCCATCCATTACTGCAATGAGTCGGAGAACGAAGAACCGGATCGAATGCTGCCTATTTCATATACTGATCCCCAGCTCTGAATCGACCTATGCAAAATTTCAGGGCTTGCTACAGATGGCGATGTAAAGATTGTATGCGATAGCGTAGAAAACCGATGTGAGCTTGCGAACGAAGCAGCGAGTAGAATTCAGGACCAAGTCAAGTATGAGCCCCTAAAGAGGATGGCATTATCCCGTCCCGCCAATGAATGAGTCTGAGGTGAAAGTGTCAGCGATGTCGTTGAATCTCGTACCATTGCCGAGATGAGATTACAACACTGAATGTGTGTACTCGTAATCATGTAGTATTGCGTGTGTATCTAAAGAAGAAGAAGAAGAAGAAGAAGACTGTCTCGAAGCAACTGCATGTGCACGCTAGCTGTGTCACGTGTCTAAGTACGTCACGTGACCACAACGTCCCCTGTCACCAAACAACATCAACTACAACTGCAGCTCAGAGCTGCAATTCTTTATTAAACGCTAATCCGGTCCAGATTTCGAACTTGGGCTCCTACGTTCCAGTCAGCGCCGGGATTGCGTTGATGCCGACAGGGCGGCTACGCTTAAAGTTCAAACATCACAAAGTTTTATTGCTTCCTTCTACTGGTGCGTCAAGGAAATGTAAAGCTGGCCCTCATGTTGTCCTCTTCTGATTCCAGATCAAGGAAATGTACCGTCCAACGTTGGTGATCACTAATTCATGATCGCAGCATGGAGTGTCAGTGGTGTATATCAGTTCTCGGGCTAGGAGGATCGGGAGCTCGGTAATACTCAGCACGTTGAAAACGAGAAGCGCGTTGTCCATTTGATTATACCTATGTCTAGAGAAGAAAGACACGCAGTAGATTTAGCGAGGGAACTGTTCATTTTACTTTTTGCGTACAAAAGGAAACACTTGTCGTGAAAAGCGCTTCTCCGTGCCCGCGGAAGTGGATGTAAGTATGCAAAAGCAACGTCCAAACTCTCAGTCCATTTCCTTCTGCCCTGACCGGTCGAATAGTAGTTCAAAGGATAGTAGCCTAAGTATCTATACTTGCTGTCGCTTTGCAAGTCGCTTGCCGAATCTCGTACGCTAGCCCCGCGCCGTAGCTACAACGTCCGGACGAGTAGAGGAGTTATAATGTAGCAGGCCGTTAACTAGCAGTAGACTCGAAATTCAGAGCTGGAGTATACTAGACGATCTAGTAGCGAGAGGTGTGTATCGAAGATAACCGTCGTTCCTTCGCGCTTATAATCTGGTACAGATCCCTAGGCTGACGTCCTAAGTAGAAAAGCGACATTAAAGTTCCGTACGCGTTGTGCTGCTTATTTACTTCCTGCCTAGGATGCGCAGGCAGGGCGGAGTCTGCGTAATAGCCGTGCTTAGGTCTTGTATTGAACGCAAAAGTTCATGCAGACGTAGAGTTGAAGCTAGTCCTAAATGGCGCCCCTTGTCGAATTTCATGTGCTGAGAACAGTAAGGCAGGAAAGACCTACTACGAGACTCGGCTTCTACCGCGTTCGGTGCTACCGTATTAGCAAGGTTATGGGTGTCATGTATCGAAGCATAATGCGTTAGAAATTTCCAGGCTAGAGCGAATAGACGGACAGCACAACTGCGCATTGTGCGACTATCAGCCCTAAGATAGGGGTTTGGTCTACGGACCGGGCAGAGTAGGTAAACAAAGGAGCAGGGAGCAGAACAATCGAATAGCTGCTTAGGATCAAGCGCATCTCTATGAGCTCCAACGACTCCAAGGGCAAATAGCCGAACGCGGAGATTCAAGAGCTGCGGCGCGAGCAGTCGCAAAGTACGGCGGATGTCGAGGAACCGCAGCGACTCCGTAAGGCTTAAGCCATGTCACTCGTAAACAGGGGAGGGGTTATCCACAACAGAGCAGCGACCAGCAGGCGGCAGAATCCCTAGCACGTCTGCGCCTCGGCTCCTCAATTGGAGACAAGTATCGCCGCATCCTATCGGCGTCATCCCAAGTGTTACTGTCAGGATCGAGCTCTTCCGCACCGTATAGACCTCCCGATAGAGAACAGCACAAGGCAGGTGTTTGTTTGCTCTTTAAGGAGGTTGAGTCCGCCGGGATGGACGAACAGCATGGCTGAAAAGACTCGGGTCGTGCTTAAACCATAAATGGTACGAAGGCTTTCGCTAGATTGCAAGCTTCTTCAGCCTGATTCTGAATATGCAAACGATAGTTATGTCTTTGTATTATTCCCGTGTTGCTTGCAGAGGTCTAGACAAGAATCGTTCGGTTAGGAAAGGGGCTGTGCGTGGTAACGACATGGTTCCTACAAGCGCATCCTTCGCCACTTCTCTCCAAGGGTCTCGCTACACACGTTAGACATATATAGAAGCGAGCAGAATCTAGACGCTCAAACGAGCTGCTCTTGCACCACTTTTACATTCTTTGTTATACCTACTAAGCATTTGGCGATCGTACCGCATTTCGGCAGCCATGCACGTTGCTAATCTTGTAACCATCTGCGCACTTCTACCATCTATCGTTGAATGCGCTGGCGGTCAAGTTGCCAGCCATTTCGACAGTGCAGTCTTCTACAACGTTTGCAAAGAAAAGAATGGAGGTTATGGACCAGGGAGAGTGACATGGAGGACTCAACAAGCGATGTGCGTAAGCGAGTATAGATTCAAAGCTCTCTGCAGGAGGACAGCTCCAAACCCTCAAGAGAATCACCAGGAATGGTACGAAAGGGATTGCAGCGACAACCCCAAGTTCCAAGTGTTCTGTTTCCCGAGCAGTATCAACTCAGAAAAGAAGCCGGACAACGCATGCAGAGACCTATTCCAAGGACAAGGTTCCAAGCCTCCAAGAGATACGGATGGAGTTGCGTGTTCGTCAGGATTGAAGTTCGACGAGACATTGACGACCTGGAGCACGATCGTCTTCACAGACGAAGGAGCGGCCTCCGACGTTCAAGGATGCTGGACTCAGCACAGTGGTGAATCATCGAAAAGACTCAATACGCATTATCCCTGTGAACACGATTCCAATGTGCTTACGTTCGAAGCTGGCAAGACATATCAAACCTGTATCGAAGCCAACGATGATTCTCCAAAAAGGATTAACTGGATCTGGAGGGTTACGAGCCCGTTTGGTCATAAAAAAAGAGACGTTACTGCTCCTTACAAAAGCTTTCTGGACTCGGTCCAGATCAATCGCACTATGGCGTCTGATCTAGATGCTCAGATTGTAATCGAGGATGAGGGTAAAGAGTATATACTCTAGAGCCGCGAGGGACGGACGCGGTAAACCTCGCGATAAAGCTGATATTGTTGTGAAATGATACCTTACTGGGTTTGTCTACGGGTTATGTATATTAGTTCTAATATACCTTAGACCGCAGACCATGTATGCTAGCCCCTATATAGCTCTATTCGATAGTGTAGGTAGTTTTGTATCCTCTTTTACCCGACAATACACCCCGATAATATGCGACCAACATGCGACGAAACGCGACTCCGCAACAGATATCCATCTTTTCAACGCTATTAAACAGATTGGAGATCGTAAAAGTTACGCGGTAGCTAAACGTTGTATTGATGCCGCTATGCACAGCACTGTTGCCTTCGACGGTATGCCTAACCGGCTGGTAGTAACAAACATACATGATACCGCGTATACGTAAGTTGCATTCTTCAATCAGCCTAGGGAACGACAACTAACGTTACGTAGGCAATTTGGAAACATGCTGATTCTCTCTGTAATCTACAACAGCCCTTACCTAGGGACTCTAGTATCAAAAGATAAGTTCAAAAAGCTGTTGGAGCGTACTATAGGCTTTCTGCGTAAGCTGTCTCTAATTTCACCAACTTGTACAGTAGACTGCGAAATTCTTGAAACCTTGAACAACATCTTGTTCGGTGTAGGGGAAGACATCAAGCCTAGATAAAACATAACGTGCATCCAGCCGCAACGAATATGTCTACGGGGATAGGGCTCCGTGCACCAATTTAATGTCGGCACTACCTACTGTTAGGTACATACACCTTCCACAGCCGTTCGATAGTCTATCCGCACCTTGAAAATTACCCAAGAAGTATAAGTTCCCCCATTTTAGGTGCAGAATACCTGGCGAGGATCAAGAAAGTGGAGTTATTGCACCTTGCAAGCGGCGAAATAAAGGTGTTTCACGATTTTGACCCCGGTGAGAATTAAAAAACACGTCCTCCTATACGCTGGACAGGGGGGTGCGGATGGACTATCGAACGGCTGTGGAAGGTGTATGTACCTACAGTTGCATCCGTAGAACAGGGCCGTCCGTCTTCCATACACAGTACATAGAGTTCTTGTTCCAACAACAAACAAGTAGTATATCGAAACCGCTCTGATAAAGAAAACAGAAACAGGGGTTTCATAACCGAAATGTTCGCTTAACCCAAATTCCAAACGGGTAACGGCTAGGTACATACCTTATGCAACATCAATTTCATAGCCCTCGTAATCTTCAACAACAACAACAACAATTCTGCCCTATGAACTACTATAGTAGGTAGGTACATGCGATCTTGTGAGCTCATCGAAAAGAAAAAAAAAATGGCCTGGCCGAGCCAACATTGAAAAAACACGGGCTCGTAGTGTAGGGTAAATTTACTTTCGTTCCCTCTGACGATCTGTGCACGCCCTTGGCTCTTGGGCTTCATTTCATACCTACATGTTACCTACAGCACCTATTCTTGCGTGGCTTTCGAAGGGCCTTGTCATTTTTCGATCATCGTGGCTCCGCTTGCGGCGTTGCGGGTAGATCTTACATCTACATATATGCTTGCAAGAAACCGTACGCGTTGTTCTGGAGTGGGGCATTCTCGGAATGAAATAGTTGAGAAAAGCGGAAACGGATGTCCATGTCCATTCCAAGCCCTAACCAACATGGGGGTGAAGCACAGACCGTAGGAGACAGGAAGGATTATACGTGGCGCCGGGAGTTTCAAAGGGACACACACTGCTTCAGGTGACGACGATTGCTTGTGTTGATTCTCACGTAAATTGCGCACTGTACTGTTGTGGCTCTTCAAAACGCCTCGGCTACCCATGTGTGTTTCGTCTATCCCTTTCGGAACGCCTGCGCTCGTAAATGATGCTTGGGTTGGGCTCATGCAGACGGAGCCTTTGCCTTCTATACCGTTGTCCATTTTGCAGATCCCATTGTCATATGTACAATGAATGCCTTCAAGTCATGCCCTCTTGGGTCTTGCTCTCGCTTATATGCCAAAGTACGTTTTCATCCTCTCGTAAACGTAAAAACTTGTCGCGACCATGGGAATCACTTTGACGTAACCAATCCCCAGGCCAACGAAGAAGCCTTTGATGCCCTTGTCAGCCTGTATGCTGCGTGCGACTTCGATCATTGTCAATCGGTGCCCATCGCCAACAACGCCTCCGACCTGCATCCTTCGCCTGATCACCTCGAGCGGATATGACACCGTCTGGCTGACGAAGCCTGCCACTGCACCAGTGGTCAGCTCAGCCCATGCTCGGAGCGGAGGTGGCTTTCCTGGCGCCAATTGTTTCTGTGATCGCTCGGAAATCGGTAGTATCGTATATTCGGCAAGAGCAGGAAGACGCATGAAATCTCCAGCTGCGTCATGCGTGAGGAAGGACGCTCCTGCATATGGTACCATGCCCCACAACGTTGGCGTAAACCCTCGAAAGAAGTTGCCCAACCCACTTCCTGGGGTAACAGTCCTGATAGCGGCTTGTGTAGCGTCAACTGTCGCTCCCAGAGATTTGGACATCGCGGCAGTATTTGTAGCAATGGGCTCTGGCGGCCTTTCTAGATATATCTTCTTGCATATCTCTCGTACTGTGACTCTCTTGCTCGACTTAGTCTCCCAGGCCAGCCGTACTCTTATCACCTCGAGCGGGTACGTGCTGAACACGGAGCATATACCTGCCAGACTTCCCGCTGCAAACCGTCGATATGGTGTTTCGTGCTCTTTGGTGGGTATTACCACGGCGCGGACCTGTTCATATGCCAGGAACTTGATCCCGCCATATGGAAAGATGCGAAGCAACGTAGCCGAGTGTCCACGAAAGAGACCTCCCACTCCGCTCGAAGCGTGTATGTCTCGGATCGCCTTTGCAGCGCCACTCCACGACCCAATGTACTTTTCAAATTTGGGGTTATTGGCCTGGAAGAGGATCTTGACACGGTCGAGCGGTGCAACCACGGTCTTCGCCGCGCAGGCCGCGAGGCCACCCGCAACACCGGAGCGTACGACATACTCCCAACTCTGCTTGGGGATCTCACGCTGCTGGCGTGGTGCTTGTCGCGGTATCAGCGTTTCCGTGTCTGTCGGACAGACCCCAGGCAAATGCGGCTTCATCTCAGGTGGTTCGTTCGTCTGGAGTCTCTGAATTCCACTGTCATGGCTGGCATGCTGCCCTGCAGGCACTGTGGTCATCGATTATGTACGGAGCGGGATGCGTGGTGGAAGTGGGCGTTCAAGGCGATCGTGTTGGCGACATTGAGATTCGGGTCCTTGTTTTCGAATGTGGTATTGCGCTTCACAATATGCTTTCGTGGGAGAGTGGCGGCAGTCTGCCTACGTGTAGGAGTGCTGAGGTGTGCTGAGGTGTGGTGATATTGTGTTTGCAGGAAGTCGACAGTGCGACTGCCGTGTGACGTCCCAAAGCCGAGCCCTTCAGCCGAGGCCTCTCGTTGTTCTAGCCTTCTTCTGTTTTCTCTTCTTAGCCTTTCCTTTCCTCCTATCACATGCTTCTCAGAAGTAAGCAAGCAAGCAAGCACGATATGACTTCAGGTAGGTGAGTCTGACTGGGCCATTGTGCACGAATACCCGTATAGGCAGACCTCCCGTGCAAACCACGAGCATGAAGTCTGTCTTATGGCAGAGCGAAGACAAGACGACAGTACTTATCGACATCCCCGGCTCTGTTGCTGTCGCTCAGGGCACGGCAGACGAACCATGTGCACATGTGCTGCAGTCGTCGGTGCCTCTCCAGAAGCCCTTCTCAATCCCAGCACCAAAACTCGTGAAGGCCGAGGGAAATCTCAGTAATAAGTCCGAGGATGAAAATTACCGAGTTCTGCTCAAGGCAGCTCTAGGAACAGTCGAGTCTCGTTGCAATGGCCAGTGGTGTCTTCCCAGACCATTTATCTTCGAAGGTGATCAGGACCGGGAGGAGCAAGGTGAGCCGTCATCTAGGAAACGGAAATCGACAGATATAGATCAAAGTCTGTCTCGTGATCCTCTGCCTCCAACTCTCCTCGAGGTCGCCGTAAAAGGGACTCGGATCCCTCTGGAATATAATGTAGAACCTCGAAGCAATAGGCTTGAACAAGACTACGAGTTTGACTACGAGCCCGGCTCTAACCTCTGGACTTACACCACAGTGCCGGCGATCTTGACTATTACAAGTCATGTCCTGGATACAGCTACATCCCTACAGTATCGTTTCCGTCTACCAGCAAATTCAGTAGCTTACTTGAGCGACTGTTCGCAGCCCCGATCATTCCACGAACTAGTTAACGAGCGACAACAGAAGTTCGATTTCATCCTTCTCGATCCACCCTGGCCAAGTCGTTCTGTCAAGCGAACACACCAGACCCCAGGGACGTCGTACTCTACCACGAAGCTGATTGACCTGGACACCATGCTATGCGGTTTGAACCTGCGTTCACTTCTGACTGGGCCAGGATATGTAGCAATATGGATCACGAATAAACCTGCCGTCCGAGCCCTCGTTCTGGGATCAGGTGGACTATTTGAGAAATGGGGTATTTCCCTGGCCGAGGAATGGATATGGCTGAAGACCACTGCAGCTGGTGAGCCTAGCAGTCCATTGGGCGATACGTGGAATGGAAAGAAACCGTACGAGATTCTGCTCGTCGGTAAAAGCGGTCAGAGTGGAGTGACCAATTTGAAGAGGAGAGTGATTGTGGGTGTACCGGATTTGCACTCGAGGAAGCCATGCCTGAAGGAACTGGTCGGCGATCTTATTGGAACTGAGGCACCAGTGTTGGAGATTTTCGCAAGACATCTTGTGTCCGGGTGGTGGAGCTGGGGTAATGAGTGCTTGAAGTTTAACTGGGAAGGATATTGGCAACAGGCAGACGAGGCATAAACGAGGTACACTGCGTAAGATACTGGTAGGGCCGCAGGCGACATGTAGTGCCCATTCGGCATTGGCCACTATACCATCGCTCGACCGTGAGGATGCTACCGAATGGGTCGATCAGACAGAAGACTCGAGCGGTTGACCATGCGTATATCGACGGAGGCTTCAAGATAAAATACAGTACTGGCTTCTTTTGTAATACTTCTCTGGGCGGTCATTCATGTTGGTCCAGCTCGAGTTATATGTAACGCATTTTATTCTCATCACATCCAGCAGCATTCTATGTCAGTATACATATAAAATCCGGAGAAATCTCGGAGCACAATTAAACCAATGGAGATGTGTCCGAGTGGTTATGGAGCTGCGTTTAGGCCATCTAAGCAGAATCCGCAGTGGCTTTGCCTCGTGGGTTCGAATCCGTAAGCATTCTTCTCGTACCGGTACAATCTTGTGCCACTCACTAACATGAATTAGCACCGTCTTCAATGTACGATCATGCGTATTGTAGTCCACATTTTTTTCGCCTTTATTTTTTTTTAACTGATTTGAGGTACCTCGCGGTATTTACGGGTTTATGGCTGTCGTCGGTGTTGTAACTGTTCGGTGTGTTAAAAGCTCTTGTCTCAAAAGTTTTGTGGTGAACATGTCTTGGCACTCTCGGCTTTTGACCTTCAACGGCTCTTCATTCCTCCGGATACATGGTAAAGTCGGCCCGCAGTAGTCAATCAGAGTGAATACGTGGAATCGTTGGATTGTCACCAGGATACTGCGACAACAGGAGTGAATACGTGGGATTTCACCAGGATACTGCGACCTCTTGCAATAGCAGCAGCAAGAAAAGCAACACGCTTGCTCGCCTGACTCTGGAATGGCAATTCTACAACAACGTTGTACTCAGCCTCAAATTCGCAATTAGCTGCACGGTTTTGAATCATGGTAGCACCTAACGCTTCTCCACGCTCTGCACACCTTTGCAATTTCCATACATATCGTTCATTAGAACGATTCGAAGAGAGTTGTCAGTTATACGGTACATCCTATGTGACCACACGGCGGAAGGCGACGGCAGACCATGGTATCGGGCTGACGATGCAGAGGCTTCGACCTGCAGCTTTTGGGAGCAAGTTGGATGCAGCCAAGTAAATGCAAAGTGCTCCGTGGCGAATGGCGATACCTCCCACTTTGACGTTAAGGTGTCGAGACCCCTGCGAGTGTGTGACGGATCGGTGCCTTGTAACACGCACATGCACATTGGTGCAGGGTCCTGGGCAGCGTCTCAAATGTCGAGATGGTTCCCTACCTACCCTGCCGTACGTAGGAGGTATCAGGTATGTACGTGTGCAACGTTCTCGCCAGACATAGTGTATGAATGCTCTAGTCAAGGACACGAGGATATACACGTCCGTCCTGCATGTTTCAATGTTTCGTCAGATGTGCACAAAGACCGATGCTCGAGAATCGAGATGCAGCTGGGGAGCCTGGGGGTGCACGAGCAAAATGGCGGTGACTATGGAGGTACTGTACGGCCCCGTGCAGGTCAAGACTGGAACTAGAATTGACGGGCGCTTCCATGCATAGAGGCAGGCTGGCAACCATGATGACGAAGCTCCCGCCCTGGAGAAGACAGGCAAACAGGCATCGCCCTGAGCCGAATGAGCGTTGTTGGCCGAAGCGTCTCTGCGGACCGACAGCGACTGGTGAGTAGCGGACCGCTGCTGGCTGCCTGCTGGTGCTGCTGGCGCTGCTGTTGCTGCTGCACGTGCGGGGGGCATCTTGAGATGGTGGTGTGAGTGAGCAGGCGACAGCCTGCCTTACCTACCTATATCCTCTGTAGGTACCTGAGGCTTCTACAAGTACATCATCAGCACGAGGGCGTCGAGGCCCCAATATACCACCGCAGCCTTCGATGGCAGCACAGCCTGCTAGAGAAACTCTGAGTGATTGCCATCGAGAAAGATCGTCGTCGTCGAGACCAGCGACTCGCAGAGTGGCCTGCAAGTGGGTGGATCCCTAACATTGCGCAGCAGAGCACATTGGTCGAAAGGGCCCTGCGCGCGTGGCAAAGGTTTTAGAACTAGGGCCACGTCAGCCAATCACAGCACGAGCGACGGCGCCACTGGCTTATTAGTCCCGTCGCACAGGCCACCTCCCACTTGACTGAAACCAGCCAGCCCTCCCGCGAGCGAGCCTCGCACCAGCTTTCACTCTCCAGCCCTCTGACTACGACTTGACTTGCAACGCATCTTAACTCTTCATCTCTATTCCATCACCAACCTCTATCCAGCTTCACACCCCAACCACCCACTTCATTTCCGAGACATCCAAAGCGACTTCACACCGAACAGCATCAGCAGACATTTTGCCACCTCCTGGGCGACGGAAATTCGATCATAACAACAACAACAACAACACCACCACCACAACAAGGCCCCCACTGGAATCACCAAACTCAAAAATCCATCACAAACACATACTTCTGCAATCATGGCCAGCTATCAGTACGGGATGCCGACATACGGAGCGCACGCTCAGAACCACCAGCACCATGCCGGTGGGCGCAGTCGTCGTGGGCCGAGAGTGTCTTCGAGCAACGCCCAACGTCAATACAGGGCGCAGAAGAGCCCGAAAGAGGAGGCACCACAAGTGCAAACATACAATGACTACTTGCGAGTGCTAGAAGCGGCAAGAGGGTTCGACTTCGACGACGACGAGGTCTTTTGCCCGTTCGACCTCCTGACCGAGGATGATGTATGTTTGGCTGCAATGCCACCAACGCTTCGGAAGCTTGGGCTAACCTCATGTCACAGTTGCAATCTATCCATTCCTCGTCTGCCTCCGACAGAGGCTCGCTATCGTCAGGCTCGCCCGAGGGCTCTCCTCTGCAACAGCAAGTTCAGCCTACATCCTCATTACTCCTGCCTTCGATACCTACCTCGTACACTCCGGTGAACTATCATCAAGCGCAAACAAAGCTTCACCAACCCATGGCGCAGCGCAACCGTAATGCCATTCCTATCGTGGACCCTTCTACCCGCTCTGCGTCGAGTGTCTCGCCAGGCCGACAAGTTCAGCAGCCGCAGCAGTACGGCCAGCGTCGCTGGGCATAAGTACTGGTCGTACTGCCACAAGTGATGCTATGAAACGTTCTGCGTTGTCGGGCTGGCGGGCCTCTCTACTCCAATACATGTTTGCGCACCATGTGTTGGCCTTTTACCATTCCAGCGATACCTTTTGTACAAACAAATACGACATTTAGAACGAGTGGAAGTAGCGCTCTTCCCCGACCTGGACAACGGCGTTTACCACAGCATTACGAAGTACTATGAACGAAGCATTTCACGGGACGGCAATGATTCTCGACTTTGATCTCTGCGAGCGAGCGATGATACACGGACGGGAAACGAATTGTTGGGAAGCATTTATCCGGACGACGATTGTGGCTTTGATTTTCCTTCCTCACTCTTATTTATTGTTTTGCTATTCTGTGTTGTTTTGCACGGTGTTTTGGTGGCGGTGGTGGCAGTACCAGTGGGGCGAGTGTCACGAAAAACAGCAAGCGAAGAGCGCAATTTCATACTCTGTCTGCGTGTCTTATCATGATAAAAACCAGCTCTGGGATGAAGGGCGAAAAACTGGGGGAAACTTGGCCATTGTGGACAACCTGACCGAACGGCGATTCTGTGGTTGTGGCCATTGCTTGCTTTTTATTTTTTATTCGACGCATGGTGTTGAGCGGAAAGATACCGTCGTTGGTTCAAGATGTTGGTGTTCTGGTGCCTACAAAGATGGAGCAGGCATTGCAGGCCTTGCTCGACTACACATTGTACCTTATACCCAGCTGCTGCTGCCATGCATGCGGCTTGATACGAATACAAGGACTTTGCCCATACAGATACCTTACCCTCATCGTTCTCGCTGCTCTGCTCCAAGATGACCTGCGTCAGTGCCAGATTGCAGTCCGAGGCACGGGCAGAAGGCAATGTGGGTAGACTTGCATAGATAGGTACCATACCACTTCGCAATCGCACGCACACCACTATATGCATTCTCTACAAAGAGTACCTATATAGGTGGTACCATGTATGTAGCAATGCCGCTCGCACTTCGGTGTACGGCCATGTATCACTGTGAATATCACTTCCGTCATCGTCCGACGACTCCCCGACGAGTCGTGTTTGTATGGGCCATGACGACATGATAGCGTCGTCAAAAACCGTTTAACGAATAGGTACCGAGGGCGACGATTGGATCATCCAGCCTACCTGCCTAAACAAACCCATTAAGGTACAGACAGGTAGCTCCTTCCTTCCCTCGCACTCACATTCTCCATTCAAACAGTTTTGCGAAAGAAGTAGAAGAAGAAGAAGACACCCGACGTTCTCATCACCAGAACCAGACTCAGCTTCGACTACCTCAAGCTCCCTCCACACACTCCTCCTACAACCTACCAAAAAAACATGTCCGCCTTCAGAATGGCCCTTCAGCCAACTGCCTCTGCCTTCCGCGCTCTACCAACTTCCCTCTCGAGAAGAACTTTCCACTCTGGAAGAATCGTGTTCGCCGGCAAGGAGACTTCCATTGGTATGTAACAAACAGCCTTCTTCAACGCACCTCAAGCACGTGCACGGGAAAACACAAACTTCTACGAGTACCTTCAGATACTGAGATTTCTTTTTTTTTATGCAATAGGCAACGAAGACCCCGCAGCGCGTAAAGCGGAAATTGAAAAAGCGAAACAGGCGCAGTTGAAAGGACAGAAGCAGGGAACGAATGAATGGGATGCTTCGATTGCTTCCGAGTCGGAGAGTATTGTAAGATGATGACACTTGCACATTGATTCCCTTGGATTCTTTCATCTATTCATTCTGCTGCTGCTGCTGCTGCAGACTTTGATTCTGGGACTGACGATTGTGAATCTCTAGGCCAAGGCAGACCGTGGCGAGTTGAAGGCCGACAAGGCCAGTATTAAGGAGTTGCAGGATGAGAGTGCAAAGGCTGCGGAGAAGAGTCGAAAGTAGAGGGATTCTGTTTATTTTTTTCTACGGCATGCACCTGCTACAGACAAAAGCGAGATGAGAGATACGGTATGGAGTCTTGTACCGGAAGAGTATCAGAAAAAGAAGAAGAATAAGGAGAGGAAGAGGGCGATTGGTGAAGAAGTGGACTTGTAAGATACATGGTCACCTCGAGAGCAGTCGATGAAGTGTGGAAATCAGCTTCAAGAATGACTACTCATCATAACTTCAATCGGACACGAGCCATGTTTCTATGATGCACCACCTACCATACATGTATGCAAGAGTCTATAAGGACTTCAACGCACTGACATAACTTTTAGGATCCTCCAACTTCACACCAGTCATTTCCTCGCGGACACCCAACATACTCACTTTTCCACCGCCATCACCTTCCCCTTTGAAGTCCCAGCCGGCAAAGAGCTTCTCCAACGCTGCAATGGTCTCGGGCTGATCTTTGATCAACAGCGAAATGGCATCGTAGCCACCAGCACCGGGAACCACGCCTCCCACGACACCTGGAATCTTCTCGCACGCATCGAGCAGTTCCGTCTGAGCAGGTGGCTCAATGGGCACGCCACTCTTCTCGGACATGAGGCGGATGAGTTCTCGGATCCGCGTGAATCTCGCGCTCAAAGCCGTGTAGTTCCCATCCTGTGCCTCCGCAACTGCTTTCATATCGGAAGCGAGGCCTGCGTTTGCTTCGTCGAGATCCTTCCACAACGCATTCGCTTCCTCGACTTGCTCTGCTCGCCATGCCAATACCTGCTTGACCATCCCCGGAGTTTTGGATCCGCAGGATACATCACACATGACCAATCGCAGGCCATCAGGCACGCGAACTTGATCTTTCAAAATTTCGGTATCCCACTCGCTGCCGTGGAAGGTTTCGTCCACAATGTCTCGAATCTCAGTACCGAACTTGGGAGTTCCGGGGCTAGCATGAGAGGCGAGGATGGAGGGGGAGAAACGTCGATACAGCATGGTTCCGTAGACTGCAGAGGCGATGTCGAAGCCCGAACCCACTTTGCCTTGAGCTGCGCAGTGTGCTGCTTGGGCGAGGTTGTGGAGACGTCTCCTACTGGAGTCGTGTGTGATGTCGAATTTGGAGCGAGGGAGATAGTATGACAGCAGTGCAGCTGTCACAGATGTTACTAGAGCTGCAGACGAACCTAAACCAGTCTTGGGGGCACTTGAAATGGGAACTGCGAAGTTGTGGAAGCGTGGAGACGATCCATCGTTACCAGTGGAAATGCCTGCAGGCGTTGAGTAATAATCGTTGTCGGCGAGGATAGTGATAGACGATGGGGATATGTTTGGGTGGCTTATGCTTGTGATGTAACTGAGAACATAGGCAATTGTCGTCTCGATGAATGGGTTCCGGTTCAGATTGAGGTCCGCGTCTCTGCGAGTTGATAGGAGCGTAAGTGATTTGTCCTCCACCATTCATACAGTGCTCATTCACCTGAGGCAACAGATAGGATTGCCATGCCGTATCTTTCTTTGGGCATGTGCAAAGAGTACCAAAAAGAACAGAAGCCGAACAAAATTCTCTTCAACAGAGCGGAAACACTTACACTCTCAAGGGCGTGACTTTGACACCGCCGTCCCTCTCAGTCAAACGATAGCCATATTCCCAAACAGCATCGAGAAACTGCGGCGACCTCACAACGATTTCATTGAGAACAATGCCTTTGCTGGTGGGAATGTCCTCGATGAGGACATGTATGCGAGCATCCAGGCCGAACACCAGACCCGTATGTGCTCGATCCAACACCAGATATCCGCCCGCCAGCAGGACTTTACCTGGCGCGGAGACAGCCACCGGACTGGGTGAAGCCATTCAGTGCGATAGATATACCCCAGGCGCCGCACCGGCCGCAGTCGATCAGCCCCAATTACTTTTTGCACGTGAGGATTGGGGGGACAGCCACTGGAGGCCGGGTGGAGCAGAGGTAAGTCCGTGGGAAGGGAAACACGGCAGCGGGCGGGCAAGCGAAGGGCAGGTGACCCGAAATGCCGCTGTCGAAGATTCGAGCGGGTTCCCGAACCTACAGGCAGGAGGCAGGCTAGGGAATTTTGCGGGACAGGACGTGGCCCCGTATGTGGCGTGTGGTACCTCCTACAGAGGCGCGTTCCTGAGGTGGACTTTCAGTAGTGGCGGAGCTCTAAACAGCTGGCAGAAAAGCGTAGAGGTAACCCAGTGTGGTGGTGGCGAGCGTGCAATGGGTGAAGCGAGGTTGGCAGATGACTGCAGCGCTAACAAGAACGTTCATGTAGATTGGGGGATTCTAGGAGGTACATGTACGGTCGCGACGGGAGTCCGGTGGGAGTCATCATCACTGAAAGTGGTTCGAGGAGAGAGAGAGTGCATGAAATAATGGCATATCCCATGTCTCCCCGAGCCTTATTACCTCACGTTGCCTCCTATTCTCTGTGGAAGCCTGTTTAGGTATGCGGGCAGCGAGAAAAAACCGTCGCGTCGTCGTCGAGTCATCGACTTCCCGTCGCACTCGAGAGCTTGGAAGGCGTCCCTTATCAGATTTGCACCGAACTTTGATGAGAATCCACCCTGTGTCGTAGATAGACTAGTAGCGCGAATTTGCATCTCTCTTCAAGAATCTCTCAGGCACGCATCGCTCCCATCTCTTCTGCCCATCCACCATCACCATCCACTCTCCACCCCCTCCCTCCCTCCCTCCATCCTCTTCCATCGCCATCAGCAGCGCGTTTATTGGACGGCCACTGTCGTCTAATGAACCTGCAGTCTCGTTCTTCACCACCCCTACCCGTAAGTGGAAAACGCGACACACTTCTCACGTGTCTCGTGGCATGATACACCGCGCCACGCCGCCCCAAAGTCTGACATTGGTGTCTCACAGTCATATCCTTCTCCATTGAAGGACTCCTCTGTCAAGTAGCTTGATGCCTTACGTCAAGCCAACGGTCCATATCACGCGACTTGCAGGCAACGCCTTCAAAGCACTCTCCCACGGCTACGCGCAAACCGTCGTCGCCGCATCTCAGACCAGCTATGCTGCTCAGAATACCTCAGCAGTCCCGCTCGCGGACCACTTGATCGGTCGCGTATTCAAAAATGAGAAGAGCAAGAAACAGACATATGGAGTGCGCCATGCTAGCACAGCTGCGGCAGCGCAAGGAAAGGCAGAGGCCAGTCATGATTCAGGCCTAGACAAATACTATGAGGCATACAGAGATGCCCAGCGCAATGGCGCAAAGAAGGACTGGCAGCAGTATCAGTTTGCACGCACGATAGAGTGGAAGCCGCCGGCGGAAGCTCTGCTGCATGGCAAGGTGCAAGAGGTTGCAGACATTGAGGATACTACTGAGCAGGCAGATTTTGTAGCGCCGACCTTGCGGCGCTCTTACACCACCAGTGCCCTAGACAACTTTTCCAAGGCTCTTCTCAACGATGAGGCGGCAGAGGCAGCAGCTCTTGCGCTCGTCAATGACAAAATTGCGGAGGAAATTGCCAAGTCGAAGGAGGATTCCGATGCTGATGGACTCACGATTGGAGCGAAGTCACCCTCAGTTGCCTCGCTGGACGCACGGGATTCCGAACCACGCTCGACCAGCCCTGCATCCGTCTTCACATCTACCGAGGGCTTCTCCAGCGCCGAGTCAATCGAAAGCGACACCTTTACGGAGCAGCTTCTGGAGTTGGTCGAGAGAAAGAGGTTTCTCGATGTTCCCGTGGTTTTCCAGGGCATGCTGCATGCTGGCGTGCAGAAACCATCACAGGCTGCATATCGAGCATTGCTCAGTGCTGCCATCGAAGTCACACATGAGAAGCACTTGAAGACGCCCAGGGCGTTAGAAGTGTATTCTGATATGCTGAAGAGAAAGGTCGTTCCTGACGCTGATACTTATGGCATGCTCATCGCACTGCTGTCAACCCGAGCACTGGAGGCTGTGGCATCGAGGCAGGCCTTGGAGCAACGTTTGACTCGGTATGGAGGTCTGGAAGCTCCAGGCACATTCATGTTCGGGTCGAGCCAATCTGAGTACTCGATGCTGCTCGAGGACAGCTCGTTATCGATTGCCCTGAAGATGTTTGAACGTGCCCGTGAGACTACCAGCGCTCTGCCGAGTGAGGCATGCGCCGCATTGATTATTGCCAGCGCCGAGCAGGGCCGCGTGGAAGAGATGACGCGGGTCTACGAGTATATGGAATCCAAGTCATTGCAGCCCCAGTCGACCATTTACGCCCCCATGATTACTGCATTCGGTGATCTTCGCGACCTTCGTAACGCAGTCAGGGTTTACGATGAGTACAAGGCTTTAGCCATCAAGAACAATGAGGGCGAGAACGCTATTGCTCGCCTGGATAACCAGGTCTACGCAGCCGTCATCAAGGCTTACGGGACTGCCGATCGGCTCAAGGGCGGGTTGAAATTTCTATCAAGCATTCAAGCAGCGACAACCAACGCCACGGAGGTCGAGAAGCTGCGTGAAGTTGTTGCTCTCGATGCTCTGCTGCCGCTCGCACTGAAGGACACTACCTTTCGCAATGCCTTCGACCTTACCGCATCTTTGACCGGGCACGCTTTCATTGCTGCCCTTGCAAAGATTGCTACATTTGCAGCCGACAAGAACCTGCCAGAGGTCTGTAGCCAAGCGTTCGATACCCTTGCTCAGCGCTCTCAAGACCTGGTGGAGCCCAGTATGGCAATGCTGGCGATGCATGTGCGTAATGCAAATGTTGAGGCTGCTGAACCTTTCTGGCGTGTTCTAGAAGCTGCGCCAGTCAACCTCTCATTCATTGAGCCTACCACGATGCGTGCTGTAGCACTAATCGGTGTTGGCCAGGCCGAGCGTGCTTTGAGACAGAGCCGTCGCATGTTCTCTCGAATTCGCGAGGCCACCACCGAGAGCCAACAAGCTGATGTCGCACAGTCTATCGACGAAGCGGTTGAGCTGATTGGAAGCTTCTCTCTCAAGCAGCCAATGCTTCTGCCTGCGACTAGCATTGAGGTTCTCCGGATGATGATGGAGAACGGCAGCCTTGTCGCTCCCATCGCGGATCACTTGGTGGCACGCTTTGGTCCAGAGCACATTGCACGCCTCAACCAGCCCGACCTTGAGTTCCTCATCCGCATTCAAAGCAGAATGATCCTGGAGGAGCACTCTGCAGATATCGCCAGCCCAGCTCGCTTTGGCTGCCTCCTCGAGAACATTATATCTCATGCCATCATGCCATCTGCAGAGACCGAAACCCTGATCGAGAAGACCCTCATCAACATCGATCGGGCTGAGCTGTCCAGGCTCTGGAACAATTACCGCTATCCGACTACTCCTGCTTTCCCGACTGCACCATTCCCATCAGTGGTGACATTACAGCCGCCGGTCACATCCTTCGAGGATACCTACGATCCTTATGCTGGCCGCACTGACGTCAAGGGCTCTAATGTGATTAACGACATGCTCGAGCGCCCGCACGGTCGTCGCATGATCGAGGCTATGAACAGATTCCGCAATATGCGTCGGGTCGGTCGTGTCCCACGTATGTTCACATACGGCAAGCTCATTGAATCCGCTGCGAAGGAGAACAACCTCAACCTAGCCAGCGACATTCTGGAGATGGCTAAGCAGGATGTGCCTTTTGATGCTCGGTACCGCGTCGTGCGCTTCGGCTGGCAGCAGATCTTGGACAACATGGTCGCTGCTTGTCTCAACGTTGGCCGTCGGGATCTTGCTGGCCGCTACCACCAGGATATGATTGACATGGGCTTCGCACCTTCTGCCAACACTTTCGGACTGTACATCACCACGCTCAAGGAGAACACCAAGACATTCGATGAGGCCAGCGAGGCTGTCAAGATTTTCCTTCGTGCCAAGTCCGAAGGTGTCGAGCCATCATCGTTCTTGTACAATGCGCTCATCGGCAAGTTGGGCAAGGCTCGCCGCATTGATGATTGCTTGTTCTACTTTGCAGAGATGCGCAACCTAGGAGTCCGACCAACTTCGGTGACTTACGGCACTGTTGTCAATGCCTTGTGCCGTGTCTCCGACGAAAAGTTTGCAGAAGAGATTTTCGAGGAAATGGAGGCTTGTGCCAACTACAAGCCACGCCCCGCCCCGTATCACTCCATGATACAATTCTTCCTGACCACAAAGCGAGATCGCAGCAAGGTGTTGTCATATTACGAGCGTATGCGCAGCAGAGGCATTCAGCCCACTGTGCACACTTACAAGCTTCTCATTGACACCCATGCCACCCTTGAGCCGATCAACATGCCAGCCGCTGAAGCTCTTCTCGAAGAAATGCGTACGAACGGTGTTCAGCCCGAAGGTGTACACTATGCTTCGCTCATCCACGCTAAAGGCTGTGTGCTTCACGACATGGAGGCTGCCCGATCTCTGTTCGATTCGGTCATTGCCGAGGGCAAGGTGCAGCCAATGCCCAACATGTACCAGGCACTCTTTGAATCTTTGAACGCCAACCACCGTTCGGCAGAGTGTGAGACTCTTCTCCAGGATATGGCTCGGCGTGGGGTCGACTTCACCCCGTACATTGCGAACGCTTTGATCCATGGCTGGACCTTGGAGAAGAACATTGTCAAGGCGAAATCAGCATTCGATCGTATCCCAATATCTCGACGAGAGCCTTCCACGTACGAGGCAATGGTACGCGCTTACCTTGCCGTGGAGGACCGCGATGCTGCGAAGGTTGTCGTTCGCGAAGCACTTTCACGAGGCTATCCGACTGCTGTAGCGGGCAAGATTGCCGAGCTCGTGCGGTAAGCACCTGTCCGCATTTTCCTGCTCGACTATTTTCCTTTGTCGCTGCTTAACATGGAAGTCGAAGCAATAACAAGCTGGTGTAACGACGATTTGATACATGTGACGAGTGTTTAGCGTTGGAGTTTGGGCGCATAGTACCTAGATTATCGCCCTCCTATATTCTGGAGTGAGGCGCGCTGTTGCCACTTTCTTTTCCAGGCACGCGAGGAAGGTTGATTGCTGAATTGGAAGGCTCGGAAGCTGTACAATATAGATACCCCACATACTCTCTGCTCTGCTGGCACGATCTGTCACCTCTAATCTAGATGAATCTTGATGGGGATGGGAGGTACAGGTAGTGACAGAGTTTCCTCAATACAAAAAGAAATTAATAGCATGTTCTCTCGCTCTGTCTGCTTTGCGCTGCTTGGATGCAATTGACGTAAACGCGAGAAAGTGCTCTGGACGGGCGTTCGGATATACAGTGGTAACCTCAACGGCTTGTCTAATGTAGATAGGTACATAGTAGGAAACAGCTTCCGAACCGGCTGGAGAGCTAGGGAATTCATCTTCTAGATCCGAGTATACCTTACCTTAGTGATGTTGTCAATCCTTGAGCCGAGTCGACGGAGGTACTGTACTTTCGGTAGGTATGTAGGTAGTATCCTCGATAATCTATGCTGACGCACACATGGTGGCTACGACATCGCGGGAGGGGTTCCGCGGCGGCTTACGGAGAATTGAAGAGCGATTAATCATCACTATAGTGTTCTAGAATCTAAGAACTGGTTACCTCCTAGGAGGTAGGTCAGGTATGCAAGCTTAGAATCAAGGGGGGGGAGGGGACTAGGAGGTAGTTCTTACAGTAGCTTGCTAGGTCAGGTACCCTAAAGTAATCTTGGAAGTGGCCGTCCGGAGTGTGTGTTGTCCTTGTGGAACTTGTAGTGGAGTCATAAGGAAGGACGAGGAAGGGGACAATATATCGTATAATAATCCATGTAGTAGGCAGTTGGATCGATGGAAGTAGGAGGTATAGACAGGAGAGCAGAAGGGCATAAGAGGATGGAAGTATGCCAAGACCAATGGCGGAGGCAGCTCCGGGAGAAGCAAATTTTTGCCTACACCAACAACAACGTTCTCTCTTCTACCACCTGGCATCTTCTGATCAATCAACTACGGACTATACCCTCTAGTGCACGCGCACTCGCCACGTAGCAATGCCATGCCACGCCACACTTGGCGGGATGCTGCGGGATCTCCCCCCTCTCCTTTGCCCAAGAATAAATGTGTTCCACAACATACATGACCTCCTCACGCTTCAGATGTACATGCAACATGTACCTCTTCCTAGACCTTCCAGGCGAGCCCCGGGCCACGGAAGTGCCTCGTGCTGTCGGTCCCGTGTTAAGGTTCACCTTCGCCCCTGATCATGACGGTGCTTGACTGCTGGTTGCAAGCTGTGTCTGCAGCTAAACGTCAGCATTATGAGACTGTAAGACATGCTCACCAATGATCGTTCGCATTCTCCATCCACGCGCTAGGAGGTACTCCCCCTGCGCCTGAAGACGGGAGTGAAGACTCGATGCAAATGTAATAGCCATACACAGGTACCTCCTAGCCGTTGCTGTACCTCCCCTCCTAGCTATCTCCAGACGCCGACGTTATTGATGCCTCCTAGTAGGTAGTAGGTAGTAGGGAGTAAGTAGTAGGTAGTAGGTACAGCACCATCTTGATGCACTCCAAACAGTAGGTACCTGTACCTATGACCCGCAGCTGCGGCCGGCCGTGGAACCATGACGCCGTCGCCAGGCCCTTACCACCTTCTCGGAAGAGGGTCTTCATGATGTGAGCCTGCAACGAGGACAAAGGTACCTGCAACCACATTAAGTACAACTCCGCTTCTGCTAAGTGCCTACATCGAAACATTGATCTATATTATATTTCGCTTGGCGCGATATTTCGCAACTCGACTTTCACACCCTCCATACACTGCACTACCCACTGACGAAGCAGCGATGGGCTCCATTGGTGCACCTGAATACACTTCTCAAGCTGATATTATTGATATCAGGAGCGATGCCGCCGGCATTGAGCTGAAACAGCTCATCTACAGTGGCTTGAGAGCTCAGGATGGAAGCAAGGAGAAGACGTTGCCAACATTGCTATTGTATGATACCAAAGGGCTGAGACTATTCGAACAAATCACGTACCTTGACGAGTACTACCTTACTGGGGAGGAAATTCAAGTCCTCGAGCAGCATGCTGAGCGAATTGCTGAGAGAGTTCCCAATAACGCTCTCGTGGTTGAGCTTGGGAGTGGGTAGGACCTATACCATTCCAGTCAACCCGAGCCGTGACCACTGACAGCACCACGCAGCAATTTGAGAAAGGTGAAAATTTTGCTGGACGCGCTTGACCGCGCTGGAAAAACCATCGAATATTATGCCTTGGATCTCATGCGACCCGAGCTCGAACGTACTCTAGCTGCTGTGCCCAAGCACGCCTTCAAGCACGTACAGTGCTACGGACTTTGGGGCACATACGACGATGGCCTCGAATGGCTGAAGCGCCCGGAGAATGCTGCACGACCAAAGACAATCCTCTCGCTGGGTTCGAGCATCGGTAACTTCACCCGGGATGAGGCCGTCGGTTTCATTGCCCAGTTTGCAGAAACATTGAAACCGACCGACTCATTCCTTCTCGGCCTCGACGCCTGCCAAGACGCTGAAAGAGTGTACCGGGCGTATAACGATCGTGACGAGGTTACACACGGCTTCACAATGAACGGACTCCATCACGCAAACCACATCTTGGGCCATGAAGAGTTTGTTATTGCCGACTGGGAGGCAGTGGGCGAGTATGATCAGGTCGGCGAGCGACACCGTGCCTATGTAGTGCCCAAGAAGGACGTTGTGGTTCAAGGCGTTGCAGTCAAGAAAGGCGAAAAGGTTCGAATTGAGGAGAGCTACAAGTACAACCACAAGCAGTCGATGCAGCTTTGGTCCAATGCTAGTGTCGTGTAAGTTTGATGGAAACCCACCCCTGGATCATGAGATATATACGATGACAGTACTAACCAATCCATAGTGAAAGTGCCGCGTGGTCCAATCAGAGTGGCAGCTATGGTGGGTCGTCTTGTCGTTCTTGTGCTTCTGTTTTCGTCGCCCTGTCCGGCCTATCAATAATCCATGACATCAGTTGCTACCATTACCTAACAACTCTTACTTGTATGTACTTATGCTGACAACCATCTTCACGACAGCCTTGCATATGCTCGCGAGACCTGCAACGATGTATCCTACCAAGCCAGAAGCATACGCACCACACCCAGTGCCCTCTATTCCAGAGTGGGAACAGTTATGGGCTGTCTGGGACAAAGTCACACGACAGATGATTCCCAATGAAGAACTGCTGGAGAAGCCAATCAAGCTGAGGAATGCCTGCATCTTTTACCTTGGCCATATTCCGACCTTCTTTGATATCAAGATCAACGAAGTCACCGCACTCGGCCTTACAGAGCCAAGCTACTTCACGAAGATCTTTGAACGAGGTATTGACCCGGATGTCGATAACCCGGACCAGTGCCATGACCACAGTGAGATTCCGGATGAATGGCCCGCACTCGAGACGATTCTCAAATACCAAAACGATGTGCGCAACCGCGTGCGCGATTTGTATAAGTCCAACCGTGTCTATGAGGATAATTGGGCTGGTCGCGCCATGTGGCTCGGATTTGAACACGAGCTCATGCATCTGGAGACGTTTCTTTACATGGCGTTGCAAAGCGACAAGACTCTCCCACCCGACGGTACAATCCGACCCGATTTCGAACAGCTCGCCGCAAAGGCCAAGCGGGATGCCGTGCCAAACGAATGGTTCACGATACCCGAGCAATCCGTGACCATCGGCATGAATGATCCCGATACACCCGATGGACCTGTTCGACAATTTGGTTGGGACGTTGAAAAGCCTGCTTACACTACGAAGGTGCACAGTTTCAAGTCCGCTGCCCGTCCGATTACCAACGAGGATTATGTGCGCTACATGATCGCAAAGGACATTGAAAAAATTCCAGCTTCCTGGACAACTCAAAACAAGCGGGACAGCGGTATCAACGGACATGCCAATGGAAGATCCAACGGTGAATTCCATGACAGCAACGGTCATACGAATGGCGATGTGAGGCTCGAGCATTTCATTGGCGACAAGTTTGTTCGCACCTTCTATGGAGCTGTCCCCATGAAGCATGCATTGGACTGGCCCTGCTCTGCATCGTATGACGAGCTGAACGGCTGTGCAATGTACATGGGAGGCCGCATCCCGACGATGGAGGAAGCTCGGTCTATCCACGAGTATGCTGCTCACCTCAAGAAGAAAGAAGCAGACAAGGCGCAAGGCAAGACGATTCCAGCAGTCAATAGCCATCTTGTCAACGAGGGCGTCGAAGAGTCGCCAGGATCCAAGCCTGCCACCAATGGGTTCGGCCGTGAGGCCGACCCATACCAGGGCAAAGAACTCCATGTTGACCTTGGTGACGCGAATGTGGGCTTTAAGCATTGGCATCCCATGCCAGTAACCCAGAACGGCAACAAACTCGCTGGTCTAGGTGAAATGGGAGGTCTGTGGGAATGGACCAGCTCAGTATTGGAGAAAAGGGATGGTTTTGAACCGATGAAGCTGTATCCGGCATACAGTGCCGACTTTTATGATGGCAAGCATAACGTCGTGCTCGGCGGATCATGGGCCACACACCCGAGATTCGCTGGTAGGAAATCAGTGTAAGTGCCCCCCCCTTTACGAACCCTCTGCTTCCCAATGACTACCTTACCTTACCTTACCCTCCCTACTGGAGAAGGACGTAACACTAACATTGCATATTAGTGTCAACTGGTATCAACGCAACTACCCATTTGTTTGGGCTGGAGCTCGTCTTGTCAAGGACAACTAACCTAGTTCTGATTCACGTGGAAAAAATGGCTGGAGTGTGCGTGTGTGCGCTGCTTGAAGGATGAAAACGATAGCTACCTACCTACATTACGAAATCAATTCAAGACTGTCTCAACACGGTCATTCACTCCTTTGCAAAACTCTGTACGGGAGCCTGAAGGTGTGTGTGTGTGTGTGTGTGTGTGTGTGAGAAAGAGAGCCCAAAATCGACGAGGGGTTCGTGAGTACATGTATGTAGTCGCATACATGTAGGTATAACACGAAATAGACACGGCTCAAGCCAAGACCCCTGTCGAATTTCTATCACATGCAAAAAGTTTAAAAAGCAAATCGCGTCGCCGCGTCGCCGCGTCTCCCTGATGTGTGACATGTACCCCACTAAATAGTCCACATCCATAGCAAACAAACCAACTAAGGTGGACATATCTGTAAGAGGTAGAGCCGCTCGTTCAAAAGAGGAAGAGGTTGGCTGCATCTAGCCGAAATCTCTGGATGGATTCCCATCTAGGCATGAAGAATTACCTAACACCAACATGAGATTCGTGTCTAGAGTCTTCTATACTCTACGAGACAAAAACCAAAAAAAGTCTCGATGAGGAGGAGGATATTCACTCCGCTTCCTAAGATAAGAAAGTGCTGTACCTAATTTACCTCAAGGTACCTTAGTGTATCTCCAGTGAATGGATTAAGGTAAGATATCATTGTAAACACCACCTCTGGTTTTTTAAATCCTAATCTCCAGATCAACACCCGACTTCACCAAGACAACCGCCCTTTTTCGCCAAAACGCGCTTCGCACTGCATTTCGAGTTTTACTTCTGCTCGGAACTTGCAGACATCGCTGTTTTATTGTTGTTGTCGTCAGAAGAAGAAGCGCTTCTTGGAATAGCAGCGAGGCTACAGACAAAGGAACAGATACACTCGCGACTCGACGTGCTTTCAAGGCCGAGATACTGCATCGTCGTCGTCATCGTCGTCGTCGTCGACGAAGAACTCGAGGAAGACCAACCATACCTTACTCACAACAACTCGGCAAATATGGGCCAGGAATTATACAAGTGGGATGACGGTGGTGTTCTCAAGTAAGTCCTCCATTCCATCTTGTCCCCAAAAAGATCAAGCAGTAGAGCTCGCTGCCGACGCACTGGCAATTACAATCCCAGGCATCATGCTAATTTCTGCAGACACCATTGCCCAATATGCCATCAACCACTCTCTCATGAGAAGTGCCGCACAACGTGCTTGGGCAAACACGTCGAATGGTGTCACAGATACCACTCGTAAGAGATCCTCTCTGAAGTACCCTCTGGCAGATCGAGGTGATCGCTGACTCGTGCACACCACATATCTAGATTGTTCCGAATCACGTGGGCGGCACGTTGTAGCGCTTGTAAGAACTGCGACGAACAGCATGAGAAGAGGCACAGGGATATTGCCGAGATCTGGCACAGAATTAAAAAGCATATGGCTGAAGAGGAAGCCTTGCTCATGGAACGACCGATTTCCCCAGCCATATCGAAAATGGCCAGAACACCGTTGACGGCCAAGGCACTGAGTACAATGGAGAGTCCAATGACACCGACCAACAGCGCCGAGAAGATGACCAAGAAAGCGCGGAAGGCAGCAAAAAAGGCCGCCAAAGCGATGGACCGGGATAAGTTCGTGACCACAGCTGACATATTACGCGTGGCAAAGACGCTCCACCCAGAGCCCGAGAAAGATATGGATGCCGCTGACGCAGACGCCGAACTTTTCTCCGAGGATCAAGACATAAAGTGGAACCTCGGCTTCAACTACAGCACTTGCAACACGAATTCCATGCGCCAGAGCTACGTTAGCACGCAGAGGAGCAGTCACTACCAGGTCCCCGAGGCCGATATAGAACGTTTTCTGGAGCAACTGGAGGTAAACATCAATGCTGTCGGCAAAGAAGGCGAGCTCGTCGCAGATTTAGTCAAAGCCATCAAGAGTGACTTGATTCACTTCCATGATGAGGTCGAGGGTACCGCCAGGAACAAGGCAGGATTTTGGAGGTGGGCTAATAAAAAAGCCTACCGCGCACTGATGGACCGAGGCAAGGCCTGGGAAGACAAGCACAAACCCATCGAGACCAACGTGGCGGAAGTCGTCGAAGAGCACAGAGACGACAGGGAGCTGAATTCCGATCAAGAGGGAGAAGACCATCCCAGCCAAATCAGCTCAGGCAATAGTGTGGTCCCAAGCCTGACCCGCTCTACCAGCACCAAAAGCGACAGCATTGCTCTGCCGCCAAAGGCACATCCATCAGCTCGAACGCCCGGTCTCAATGGCAAGACCCCCTCCACTCCAGCACAAGCCACCGAACGGAATCAAGCCAGCGACTCCGATGGGACCCAAGTCGGTAAGAAGGTGATGAGCGCACAGCCTCGAGGCAAGTTCACTCTGGCTGCCAACGGCGGTCTCGAACATCTTCATCTCAAGCCCAAGAGCAATTTCGGCGCTTTGTCGTGGAGTGACGTCGCTCGGGGCCAGTGAGAGTGATTGTGCATTGCTTCGATCCGCAATTGCCCAGGTGTACGATGCCAGGTATACGACGGGCTTCTTGCACGAATCAGGTCGTGCATTTTTCAAGGGCAGTTGGAGGATGAGGTCGTCGGCGTGTACTTGAGGTGGGTAGTAGGTCGTTGGACGCGGCCAGGGTGGGCCATGGCAGGACTTGAAGAACATCATACATGTACTTTCTTGTGTTTCACGTCAATTGCAACTCCTTGCGTGCCCGAGAAAAGTGCGAATCGGTTGTGGTCTAATGGTGAAAAAGGTCACAATGCACACGCCGAGTCAGCAAGCGGAGAGTGGAAAGGTCCTGAGTCGTTGTTCATTTACATACTCGCTCATGGTCCGCCTGTATGTAGCCAAGGGTCATGCAATAGCTCCTTCGCAGTACTGCGCTCCTGGGGAAGCCACTTGAGCATCCTTTTTACAAATTCGATGCATAATCTCTTCTCTTCGCCTTCCATGCAAGTGATTGCAGATTCGAAGCTGAAGTCTTGCGGGACTAGCTCTGGATGCTTCAAATTACCTGCTCAAAACGTGTCAATAGCTGTAGAGATGCATATGCTGTCCTTATTAACTCACCGTTTGGATTGTAAAACATTGCTGTCCGCTGGCCGGCTGGGAAAGTATCTGGTTTAGGGCCTAGAAGTGCGGTTATATGGGCGATGTGCAAGCTGTCATCATACTCGTGGGTGCCTTTGGTGGCGACTTGGAAGAGCCAATCACCTTCGAGCAGATCCCATAGCTAATGCAGCGTCAGATGAGTTGAACAGCGTGTGTGTCATTGGGGTACGAGACTATACCATTACCCCAAGATTCCAGATATCAGCAGGATAAGAGAAACCCGCGTCGAGGATACTCTCGGGAGCGCGATAGATATCTGCTTGAATGCAGCCAGAATGTGCTTCTGTTCCCAGGACAGCGCGGTCAAAATCCGTAATGCATATCATCCCCGTCGGTTCCCTGAGAGGGCCAAAGCCGTTCCGTGACAGATAGATTACGCGACCATCGTCCAGGTGCTTCTGCGGTAGTGGATGGTGGTACTCGTCATCCGCCACCTCAGCTGGAATCGCAGGATCTTCGAAGCGTATCATGATATTGTCGGTTTTGAGGTCTACAGATATATCAGAAAGTTGTTCTAACATGATGTAGATGCGATCGTGATACCTGTATGGATGACTTGGCATTGAGAATGGAGATAATCAAGCCCTTCCAAGATCATCCGAATCAGAACTTTGACGACGTTAGGAGGTATGACATTGCCAACGAATCTTTGACAATACATCCAAAGGGGTTCACGCAGGGGCTCAGAGACAATACATCTATGTTCGGCGTTGGGGCTCCCCAGTGTGAAGGAATCCCGTAGTTTCCGCACAAAGTTCCAGCCCATGTGCTGCCGATTCCCGTCAGTAAGCCTGCGCAGGATGGCGAGTTCGTCTTTGACACCATGACCAAGCGATGCCTGCCGATTCGCACCAATCTTCACGACGACGAACTTTTCTTCCGTCCAACGAAATCTTTCGGGACACCATCAGCGTATTCCCGATCGAAGCCCAAGTCCAATTACCTGCGAAGATCTCTAGCTAGCCAGACTGTCGAGCCGGAGCCATGGCCCAATTTGGCCACGATCTGGTAACGGCTGTTCAGGATGTCCCAGAGCCGTGTCGGGTGGAAGAAGTCATGCCGATAGTAGGGGCTTTGTTCTTCCTCAATGGGCTTGTTGGGATCCAGTCTTGGCGCAATTGCTGTCGACGGGGACCACGGCGCATAGTACAGAAGTGAGGCCAGCCTTGTTCTAGAGCGCGCTAGGCAGCTCGATACAGCCATGAGAGGTCAATATCGACGAGCACCAACGATTCCATGGACTGGAGGAAGTGCGAGAAGTGTATGTAACACTGACAGTCGTTGGAGGTGGTAGAGTTCGGAACTTTCGGCAATCGTCCCGAGAGTGGAGCGAAGCGGGAAGTGGGAACGGGCACGTATCGATAGATTTATTAGCGATTACAAACTTCTTCTTTCCTCCGTTCGACCACCACACAGAATTCGAACACCACCCCCACTTGTCGCCCCCTCTACAAGTTGGTCGTGAACAGCTACAAGTACCACACTTGACCACCATACAGCTCAACGCCCCCCGCACCATCTTCGAAAGCCGCCCAGCATGTCGATGGAGATCGACTCCATCGCGCTCGAGCAGCGGCCGACCACGATGGCAACAGTGCTTTGCTACAATTGTGGCGCACCGATTGATGGCACCCAAGCAGCAGGCGCTTTGTGCAATGACTGCCTGAAGACCACTGTTGATATCACATCCAGTATCGAGCGAGACGGTATATTGCTCATGTGCAGAGATTGCGAAAGATGGCATTCGCCCCCAGCTACCTGGGTTGTAGCGGCACCTGAGTCTCGAGAACTGCTTGCTCTTTGTTTACGGAAACTGAGAGGTCTACACAAGACAAGGATCATTGATGCGAGCTTCATTTGGACAGAGCCACATTCGAGGCGTGTCAAGGTGAAGATCACAGTACAGCAAGAGGCGATGCAAGGCACGATACTGCAGCAAACATTCGAAGTGGAATTCACACAGAATTACAAGCAATGTCCTGACTGTGCAAAGTCGTACACACACAATACATGGCGCGCTGTCGTTCAAGTGCGGCAAAAAGTTTCTCATAAAAGGACGTTTCTGTACTTGGAGCAGCTTATCCTCAAACAAGGAGCGCACAACAACACGATCAACATCAAAGAGGTACCTAATGGCATTGATTTCTACTTTGCTGAGAGGAATAGCGCCGAGAAGTTTGTGGATTTCCTGCAGTCTGTTGTCCCTGTGACGACGAAAAAGGCACAGGAATTGATCTCGATGGACACACACACGAGCGTCAAGAGCTACAAGTTCACATTTTCCGTCAACCTGGTGCCAATTTGTAAGGACGATCTGGTAGCCCTACCACCCAAGCTCGCAAAGTCAATTGGCAACATCTCTCCTCTCACGCTTTGCTACCGCATTGGTACTTCAGTGAATCTCCTCGACCCCAACACGCTGCAGACGGCAGACCTCAGCACGCCGATATACTGGCGAGAACCTTTTTCACCTCTTGCAGCTTCGAAAGACTTGATCGAGTTCGTGGTGATGGACATTGAGCCGACTGGACAACGGCACGGTCGCTTCGAGCTTGCAGAAGCCACGGTTGTCCGTGCATCCGATCTTGGTGTCAACGACAACACATATCTTATCCGTACACATCTCGGCAGTGTGCTGAATGCAGGCGACAGTGCAATGGGCTATCTTCTTTCAGGAACGCAATTCAATAACCCGAACTGGGAGGCACTCGAGGAATCAAAAAAGTACTCTGGCACGATCCCTGACGTAATACTGGTCAAGAAGCACTACGAACGTACTAAGAAGAAGAGTGGCAAGGGTCGCAACTGGAAGTTGAGGAGAATGGCTCGCGAGGAGAGTGAAATGAAGCCAAGAAAACAAGATCAGGACCGCGATGAGATCGATTATGAGCAGTTCTTGCAGGATCTTGAGCAGGACCCTGAGCTCAGAGGCAACCTCAATTTGTACAGAAATAAGGACGCCGCGGCTGCGGCTGCTGCGGCCAGCGAGATGGAGACTGACGATGAGGACGATGACGGTCTCCAGATACCGATGGATCAGCTCATTGACGAGATGGAGGACATGGGAATGGACGATGTCAGCGAAGAGGAAAGTGATGATGAGTAGCAGAGTTGAGCTCGTACTAAAGGTGTTGCTGTTATATCTGATACTGTCAGTTGGTGGACGTGGACATTTCTCGACGAGAGAAGTCGCGAACATGCGTCATTGAGGTATAGAGGAGATTTCTAGAGTACTCATAGCCCTGTCGCCATGGGCCGCGCTATGCAGCTACAAATAATGCACTGGGGCGGATTCAATGGCTTGCCGAGCTATCTTGAGCCGAGATCTCTTCATCCTAGGAGGTGGCTGGTCACACGAGCAGCTGAGAGCCAGGAAGATAGCCTAGGTACCTAGGGAGCCAAGCAGCTTGATCTAGCGGTTGCACCGCTCCAAAATCACCAAAGTTCCTACCTCCTACAGCCATGACTATCCTGGATGCCAATTATCTCTTCCTTGCAGCGGCGTTGCCAAAGATGTAAACTATTATTGTAGCAACGTGCATTCACATGTACCTAGGTAAATGTAGGAGGTAGGTTGGAGGTATGAAGACATGGCGTGAAGCGTAAGGTAGATTCGATTCGATCCGCCAAGCAGTGACATGATATGACGCGGATCATTCGGCCTCGGACACGGATTGTGTTGAGCACTAAACTGCTTCGATCTCACAAGTTGCCGACCACCGAGTTCGTGCAGGCAGTATAGGTAAGAAGAAGATACCTTATGTATGTAGCAGAGTAAACCGGGTAGAGAAGGACGCCCAAACAGCCGTGCGGGATCTTCCACAGCCACTACTGCGTTACTTTCACAAACAAGGCGAGCATTGAGGTCGTCTGCAGTCTGCACAAACCTCCCAACACAAGTGACAACGCCCAAACAAATAAACAACAGGAGTCCCTTCTGTTTAGCGCTGTCATCATCCATCGTTGTGCCCCATCGGCGCCACCGGATGGTTCTAGGTCTTCGAACTAGTGTAGCCGGTACCCTGGACGACGGAAGGCCAAAGTGGCCAAGGGCCATGAATAATCACACTTCACGTTGTCCTTTGTAGTAGTAGTAGTAGTTATATCATATCACACCTCACCGTCGCTATATACGTCTATTCCACTTCACCGTCGCCTTACTACCCTTACTATCGCCTTACTACTACTACCTTACCGTCGCCTCTATACCGCTCGTAGTATGCCTACTGTCTATAGACTACGTAGCGGCCAAACCCTCGATTACGAGCAGTACCGCGAGTTTATTACCGAACTATATACTAATAGACATACGCAATAGGCGATTCGCAAGAATCTCTTTACCGCCTTCGGCGTTCGTATCGAGATACGTACGTTAAAGCGTAGATTGAACTTATAGGGCCTTATAAGAACGTACGCGCTACTATAAACACGACTAAGCAACACCGAAGCCCTACGCCTACGAATCGCTTATACCTATTACTACCTACGTTTGACGGACGAGCAGGCCTACTAGATTCTCGGTATTAATAGTTAGAATATAAACAAGCGGACCTACAGGCGTATACAGAAGGAGATAGGGTTTATAAAGCAGGTACCGGCAGAACGACATACGGAGGCAGAGGTAGAGATCGCTATTGTACTATCCGAAGAGCTAAGCAAGTCGTCGGTTAAAACCTATAGACGTAGAAATCTCTATATATACCTACGCTCGAGGACTAACCTAATTAGGAGGTATACTACTTACTTATATCCCTATAGCCGACTTACGGCCGACTCTTATAGCAGACTTATAACTAACTTATTGTAGGGACCGCGTATACTGTATATATAAACTACTTAATCCTAACGGCGTTCAGCGGCGGCGCGACAAAGCTAGAGAGTACTATAGCGCTATTATTACCCCTAGGCTAATGTACGTACTCTCGATAGATGCCTATTATAAGTTTGAATACTAGGGTATTTAGATCTACGGCGTAATCGATGTCTACTCTCGCTATATACAGTAGCTCTACGTAGGAATTATAGGTAGGACAGTAGTATTAGTACTCGCTTAGTATACGGCTACGCTACGCGATAGGGGCGTTGCTCTATTAATTCTACGTTTAGACTATAGTAGAGAGACTCTCTTAGCCGCGGACGTATATTATATAGTTCGATATACTACGTACGACGTAGAGGCCGCCGCTACCGCCGCCGCTACCGCCGCCGAGAACGAGTTATTACGCGAGCGCGGCCTGCCGCCGCTGCCGCTAGTACTACTATCGCTACTACCTACGTTCGGCGAGTACTACCGATATAGTACGAGTAAAATAAATCAGCGTATCGAGGTATAGTAGAATTAGTAGGCCAAGGCACTTAATAGATAGAGAGGATACTTCTACTCTCTTAATACGAGAGATTTATATAACCCTAACTTACTCTTAGATCGCCTAGCCTTCCTAGCGGTATATATAGAAATTATACGTACTACAGTAACGGAGTTCGCCTATATATAGAATACATATAAGATTCGGAAATAATCGAACCGTCTATACTTAATTCTAGGCATTCTATACGTACTATACTACTATCTAGAGCTATATAGGGCGGCGTCGTAGGGGGTACGTATACCGGAGGCTATTATCGAGATACTCGAATAGAGTCTAGAAGGGTTTAGTAAGTACCTCGTCCCCGCTCGCTATACTGCTTATTAATTCTAGGTAGATTTAGAGGCTTTTCTCCCTAACGAGACATATAAGTAGTATAAGGTCAATCTGCTTACGAGCTGCGGTCTCTCTCTGCCTATTAATAGAGCTTCCTTTGACTAGGCAACCGGCGAGCGTACCTATAAGTCAGTATATACTATACTACGAGGATTAATAGATAAGTATATTACCTCTAGGCAACTATCTATTCTTAGTAAACTTAAGAAGCTATTAGTAGTACGAAATTGGATACCTAATCGTTAGATAGAGGAGGCATTCAGAGATATAGGCGGCCGGCTAATTGCGAACGCTGATTTCGGTATAGTAGAATTCGAGTTTATATAATAAGTTTATATAATAGACATAGGTATAAAAATTCTGTAGGCACTTCCTCGGCGATTCTAGCCGCGAGCAGCGATAATTCTCTTTTCTACTACCTTATATCCTATACTTCTTTCTATATACGTAGCCCTATATCTACTATGCCTAACTACGATACCGACTAAAAACTACCGGATTTGTAGGCAGAGTACTGCCCTATTAAGACGTTTATCTACTACAAGACTATATTCGGCAGGTTCTCCTATTATAGTTAGTATCTATAGCTTAATCCGGACGGTCCGAAGGACAAGTTTGTATAAGAGCCCTTAATAGTACTAGATCTATTATACCCTCGGCGTATAGTATCGTCGGTGCCGGCTGTCTCGGTAAAGGTAAGCCTATACCTATTAACAGAGATATAACGAGTTACTTAGCGAACTATTAATAATAGGGGTTTCAGACGTTCGATATAATTCCCTAATACGCGAACTCCGAGCGTAATAGTACTAACGTATACTTCCGATAGAAGGCTACTAGCGCTGTTAATCCTTACGCCGGCGCTAAGCTAGTTACCCGTCGTTAGCAGTCCGCGCCGGCCGTATCCTCGTTGTCGTTAGTATCCCCGGCAGCACTAACAGTTAACTTTGCGTATATCTATAATATCTATACGTAGCGCTCGGTACCTAAGTATAATCGTAAGGCTAAGAAGGATAAGTAGGTACTAGAGGAAGCCGAGCTTATTCTTACCGTCCCTAACAACTTTACCGACGTCGACCGTAACGCCGAAGACGCCTCTCGCTTACTCGTTGACTTCTTTATCGAGCGAGTCGATCTAGTAGACCTACTAGCGTATCCGATCGATAACATTCCTAACTTTGACGACGTAATACTCGCTACTAGCTTTAAGGAGAACAAGCCTCTTAAGGTGTCGTATAGAGCAACCAAAGCGCCGAACGTTATAGATACTATAGCTATATTCCTCGTACTACTACCTACCAAGTCGTCGCCCTATATATATAATATTACGATCGTTATCCAATTAAGAAAGGAGCTAACGCTACCGCCGCCGAAGAGTCTTAAACGTAAGGATAGAGAGAGTACTATACTCGAGCTATTAGTACTCGAGAGTGTCGAGCAAGACCCGCTTATTAAGAAAGAAAAGGGCCTAGCGTAGACATACAGAGTGATTAACACGAGCAAGCTACCGGAATTTATAGATCTAATAGGCGACGCCGACTATAGGAGCGATACCGACAGCGAGGCGGCTAAGGATACGAAGGGGGGTATCGACGCTAAGAGGGGTATCGACGCTAAGGGGGGTATCGACGCTAAGGGGGGTATCGACACTAAGGGGGCTAGTATACTATAAGAGCGAGGAGAGAGAGAGTCCGATACGAAGGCAGTAGTAGACAGCGATAGAGAGAAGATTAGTATAGTAACAAGGGCGGTAGCAAGGGCTCGGGGTTGACTTATTAGTACTCGCGGAGGGAAGAGGGCATAGGCGCTATATGTACTTAACTATATAATAGCCGTTATAGATAGTATAGCTTTAATAGCGACGTACCCGGAAGGGGGAGGGTTATAGATATTAGACGGTTTCAATTACTACTTAATTCACTTATTCTATTTAACTAATAGTACTATTATTAGCCGCCTAATCTAATATAGTCGGCAGCGTAACACCCCTCTCGGGCTACAAACGAGTAGCGAGGGCATATATCTTACTACTAACCTAATTGAATCTACCTTTAAAGAAGCTAATCTACCTGCGCGCGTACTTGTCTAAGCCGTCTACTCGTACCTTAACGGCGGCGACTCGCCGAGTAAGACGTACTAGCTTACTGCTATCTATATCTTCTATAGGCTAACCGGTATTATACTCTACCTTTGCGTATCGCTTACAATAAGCATATATCTTACTATTAACCTAGTCTATCTTATATAGAACAGATAGGCCCGGACGAGTATAGTAATAATACGGATCTAGTACGTCGATCCCTTCGTAAGTTTCTATAATTCGGCCGGCCTAGTCGAATTTCTATAGGTTATTCTTCGTAACCTTCTTCTTCTTAGTATCCTCGCCGTTCGACTTATTAATCTAGCCCTACTACTTCGCGGCATCGCAAAACTAGAAATCGGCGGTATTAGTAGTAGTAGGGCGGCGAGGGTAGGGATCAACCGGCGGAGTACTACTATAGAGAGAGAGAGTTAGTAGTAAGTTATAGATAACAGCGCCGCCGAGGATCGTACTCGGTATTATTATCTATTGTCTTATCTATCTTATCCGCCGTCTTATCTATCTTATCCGCCGTCGTATCTACCGTCGTATCTGCCGTCGTATCCGCCGTCGTATCTGCCGTCGTATCCGCCGTCGTATCTGCCGTCGTATATACCGTCTAATCTATTGTCTAATCTAGTAGCTCTAAGTTATTGTCCTCGTTATAGCGCGCTTCGAGCGCTATAAGTGCCTCGAACGCAGTTATTATATTATCGCCTTCTTATAGCATCTCGAGCGCGAGCGTTACATTCGCGATAATACTAGGAGGGTTAGTTAGCGTACGTCTGTAAGTATAGCAGCGAGCGTATATACTCGGCTCGGTAGGGCATAGTTGCGGAATATAGTAATAATAGATATAGTAATATATATATAGTTCGTACTCTGATAGCGGCGGCGGCGACGACCTAATAAGTCGCTTATAGCGACGACAAAGCCGCGGCGACGACAAAGCAGTAGAACGAGTAGAATGGACGCATCCGGCGACAATGGACGCATATAGCGACGGTGAGGTGTGATATGATATGACTACTACTACTACTACAAAGGACAACGTGAAGTGTGATTATTCATGGCCCTTGGCCACTTTGGCCTTCCGTCCTGGACCCGATTACAGATGTAGTCGTTCCTACTCCACCTCATTGATCACCACACCACTGGAACGGGCGGCTGTGCTCGTGCACTGCACTACCTACTTTCGTTGTCGAACAGAGGACAACGCGCGCGCGCTGCTGTTTCCCCACTCACGGCCGGCGCTGGACGAAGGGCATATTTGTACGCATTGATAGAATTCGGAAAGTGACCAACATCAGCATCGTCCCGCGAAGACCAGATCCGCATCCGCTCACTCAATCGCTGCTCATCACCGATCGCTACCACTGGCTGCCCACTCGCGGCACAAAGGCCGTCTGTCCTCTCCACAGAAAACTCGTGTGTAGGCAAGTCGTACGCGTGTGCGACGAGAAAAGAGAAGGAGAAGGGCCGTGGGCGGCTTCAGGTTGCGTTGCACGAGTCGGACCACTCGATGGGCTCGTTACCGGACGCTGTCGCAGGCGCGTCGCTCCCGACAACGAGTACTGCCCGAGCGCTATCAGAGGAAGAGAATACCCCTGTCGAGATGAGCACATTGAACGCTGCTAGCAGGAACGACGTTGCTGTTGGGACACCCGGCAGTCTTGGGGGGCTCGAGGACGCAGTACAGACACAGCCTGCCGTAGCAGCGTCAATGGCAACAGAACCAGCACCAGCAATTGCAGGAAGCTCACAACCTGTATCCACCACATCGGCGTCTGCTCCACCTCCTCAGGATAATCTACGCAGAACGGAAACAGAACACCTCGGACCTGCGATCGAGGGCGATGCGCCCCTAGTGCCGAGTAGCACTGTGTCTGCTGGACCGGTCCTGATGATATCTCTCATGCTCATAACAGGAGCAAGACATCCATACAAGATCGACGAGAAATACCTTCGAAATCGAAAAGTCATTGCGCAGGACTCCTCAGGAGCGTTCAATCCAAGAGAGTTGAGTGGGTATCAGCTCAAAGAGCTAATTTGGACGGATTGGCGGCAGGAGTGGGAACCACGTCCGAGTAGTCCTGGGAGGATCCGGTTGATCGTGATGGGCAGGATGATTGAGGACAAGGGGTTGTTGAAAGGTGAGATTTGTCTGCGAGACAGCAGCACAAGGAAGTCGCTAATGTCTCTATAGATCTTCCGTTCAACATGACGGCAACAAATGTTGTTCACATGACCGTCAAACCCGCCGATATTATTGACGACGACGAAGCTGCGAACGCTAAGAGTACTGGTAAAGTCGCAAGACAGCGCGAATCAGAAGAGCAAGGTGCTGGGTGCAGATGCGTGATATTATGAGGACTGGTCGCAGAGACTCTTCTGGCTGATACACCTTCTTCGGAGGCATCGATATGGACTGTACGTGCACTCATTACTGGGAGCATGCAATACAGCATTGTTGTGGGGGGTTGGGAATTTTTTTTGATGGCGCATATGTACGGGCAAGCATAAGGGCAGGAGTGATGGGTACCCAGAGGCGAAATGTGCGAGCATAGGGTGTCCGCCAAGTTTTATTTATGGGTTGGGCTGTAGCATAGATGGTGGCATGAGTGACGTGCCTTACGCAGCGGTCCGTAGGTTAGGTACATTTTCATTTTCGTTTCACTAGAAATGAAATCTTTCTTATACATTCGATATCACTCCGGTTAGCCTTGCAGTGACAGTAGCCATCTCAGCACTATGCGGGCACGAGCACAAATGATATTATACAGCAAACGCCTAGCCGCGACTCCATCTATGCACCGACCATTCTAGGCGGTATGGATGTTCACCCAGCATATGTAAGAAGGAACCGTAGCAGGATTTCCCAAAACTTGGTAAGGTCCTCGCCATTTTACACCATTCTATGTCTCGGACCCAGCAAGAGTGGTTCTCGAGAGAAATATATATCCTCTCTACCAGACGTTCATCTTAAACCTTCCCTCCATCTCCGAGTGAAAGTCCACCGAATCTCTCAATTCCTCCCCAGTAAACACATCTTCCCAACTGATTTCGCAGTCTCGTCCGCTCAACACGTCCGCATGGACTCCACCCATTCCCGCCCCAAATCCTCCTCCCAAGATACTAGGTCTCCACTCTCCAGCGCGTACAATCGATAGTTCCATTTGACGCTTGACGGGCTCTGCAATTCCATACTGCTGACGGAGAAGGTTGTATTTGAGGCTGTCTTGTTGGTTCCGCCAGTTAGAGAGGCGGTTCTCGAGAGGGTGGGCGGATTGGAGGGTTATTGATGCGCCGGATGAGGTTGTTTTCGGGGCAGGTGTGCTGAGACTGAGGTTGGCCCGCAAAGTGTCGTGGACACCTGGCGCAGAAGGGGCGCCAATGTTGGCATGTGAGTGGGAAGGGTTGTTGGAAGAAGGGACAATGCGGAGAGACTGAGGTAGAATGGTCAGCATGGTAGTGAGGGTTGTTAGTAGAATAGTGATGGTTACTGACCATGGCTCTGGTGTTTGAGCGGTGCTCGAGTTGTAATTCGACGATGATGGAAGCGCTTTTGGACTGCACTGTTGGTAGATGGCTTAATCACAGATGGCGCTGTATTGTTTGGCCTTGGCGAGTCTGATCTGGTGATGGCGTGAAGGTGGTGATGTTGGGTTGTGTTTGAGTGAGCGAGCGAGCTGGTCGGGAGCTCGTCAGCGCGAAGGCAGTCGCGACGCATCACAGAAAAGTGGGTCCGCAGTTGCGCCTCACTTCATGTCCGACGCCGACAAGGTTTCATCTTCTTGACTTGACCTTCATCAACCACATGTCATCAAATAAATCATACTCGACCTCAGCGCGGAACACGAAGGACGTCGCACTTTCAAGTTCCAATCTCGTGCTTTGCACGGATCACGCAAGTCTTGCCAGGAGCAGAGTATACCCTCCGGAAGGCGGGAGACATGCCCGCGTGGTTCACTCCAACAATGAATGCAGGCGACGAACCGCTATATCAAAAAACCAAAAGGGGTGTGGCGACGACAGGATCATAATTTCCAGAAAGGTATATTAGCCGAGCTGGCTCCAGCTGGCTCTACTTTGGGAGAAAAGCAGTGCATGGGCTTTCATATATGGGAGCTGTGGATGGCGAGATCTGATGCTCCATCCGCGCGAAAAAGGCTTGCCCGTTCTTGAGTCGCTGTTCTAACTCCTTTGCTGACAATTCCCTGCCTCCAATTCGTTCGCATTTGGCCCAGCTAGCCCTCGCTAGTATTTTCATGTGTGCTGCGATGGCTACAGTCTGATCCCACGATCTGCTGATATGGTTGCCATACATCTATCCCAAACTCTTGGCTGCCGGGACTACTCGCCTCTTTCCATCTAGTTCTCTGCTCAGGGTTATCGAAATCATCGAGCTTCTTCGGTTCCGACCAAATAATCCTGGCCTTCACGTTCAATCACGCCTTTCGGTCCCGGTTCGGCCTCCTTCGAGTGGCATACATGACTCTCATCCGCAGTGACTGCAGAAAGCTGAACTGGTTCATGCAGATGTCGGTGGAGTAGTCCATATAGTTGTGGATCGGATCAACACCACGGTTCGGACAGGTATCTGGATTAGTTGTTGGACATCCCCTTGTTGGGGTGAGCTGCTGCGGAGTATCTGGAACGTAGTCTCCTTTGCCTTGACAGCCCAGTCCATCGTCTTGGAAGGTGTGGAAAAGTCCAAACCTGATGCATCTTAGCGCACAGTTCAGATGTCCGATCTCGAGTTCTCTGGCACTTACCAGTGTCCCGCTTCATGCACGGCTGTCGCTCCCAGATTATAGTTCTGTGTTTCGCCGCCAGGCATGCTTCCTGCGAGGTTCACGCAGCCGTCAAGCACGCGTTGCTCGGCATCTGGCCTCTGTTCTGGAAAGTAGCAAAATCCAAGAAGTCCGCCTAGATCCAATTTAGTCAGTACCGTCGACTAGGCTCGAGGGACTGTACAATACTCACCACCAAGATCGCTCAGGAAGTACAGATTGAGATCATCATAACCTCCTTTTCTCAGCTTGGTCTTGTACTCGAGCTCTAGAGGTCCGTCCACAGTCTTTGCGTAAGCATCGTTGACAGTATAGTCGATGCTCTTAGTGTTGAAAGCGATACGAGAGCTAGCATATGCTTCGTTCATAACACGCATCTGCGAGCGTGATCAGCTCATGTATACACACGGTAAGCAAGTGCAACCTGGCACTCACTTGTTCCTCCACCATGGATCGAGGATAAAGATCACTTTTGTTCTGGGAGGTAATAACGTGAACATAGGTGTCCACGGTATATCTTGCTCGGCGAGCCGCTCGCTCCACGATGTCGCTCGTGGGCTCAGTCGTGGTCTCGAATTTCAAATCCGCAGGAGGGTTGACTGAACCACACTTCCGTTCTTGGGCAGAAGCACATGTTGCCGCAGCAGCGATAGCCAGAGCTACGAAAAACTTCATGTTTACTCTTCCCAAGAGACAAAACTCAAAGGCGTGGATTCTGACGGGAACCTGATGGCAGATGGAGACTACTTTTATATGGAAATATACAGTCTATTCCGTCCCTCCAACGCACCCATCCCCTCTATCTCTGTCGCGATCCATGACAGGTCGAGACTTGATCGCCCGCGTTTTTTTCTTTTACGAGACCACTGGCGAGTGATACCAGCAAACAGCAGTCGCCAAGAAAAATGGCTTGAAGTCATTGAAGCTCTCCAGGCTAATATGAGTGGCGCGCTTTACTCAATGCGGAAGGTACATTGTCCCCAGGTGCGTTGATCTCCTTTCCATGTTACCATCTACCTACCACCTACCACCTGTGTGCCTCCTACTGGCTGTTGTATGTCTTGGCAATAAGCTACCCTTTTGCACGGAGAAGGGAAGTACACATTCATTCCCTCGCGTTCTATCACATGTTCTTGTGTGAGTATCTTTCTTTAGCGGATTCTTTTGTTACGACTGCGTGGGCGGGTTTTTTTTTCACTTGCCCTGTTTGGACTGGGGCCTTTGCAGTTTACTTTACCTATTCAGTGATAAGTGGCAGATGCTGGCGTACTGTTACGCCCGTTTCATGTGAGTGTAGTGTGGAAAGGAGAGCGGATTTTGTGGTGGCCCGATTTCGCAGCATTGGGGTTGTCGTGCTTGCTTGTTGGAGGTCTCGATTTCAGGTCTCGAGGGAACGAACATTGCTGCGGGCTTTTGGTCTGTGTTCTTGGAAATTGGTTTCCGTTGACCCAAGTAAAACTCTCTATATACATGGTCAGTCTGTTCGTATCTTCGCAATCTGCCGCATCTTTTGTTTCGCTCAGAGAAGATATGCGTGACTACACCTGGCTGGAAGGGAGTAAATGGACATGAGCTCCACGTCGTTCTACTTCTATAGTGTAGGAGGTATATAGTGCGTGAGTAATCTATAGCTTTGGAAATCGCACTCGCAAGAATTGTGTCGGCCACGCGATATCAACTCTCAGACGCCACGCAACTTTCAACACCCACTCGGGCTCTCGCATGAATTGTCTTGCCACCAAAATGACATCTGCCATTGGCTCCTTGTCGGCACTCGCATCTGTCATGGCTTTGGCAGTTTCCGCTTCGGCTTGGAGACTGGCTGCATCCTCTTCGACAATGTCACGGGCCTGCTCTGCTTCAGTGATCAAGCCCACGGCTCCTATCAAAATTTCCTTCTTTGCAGCCTTGACAGCACTGCGAATTTGTGCGGCAATTTTGACCTGATAATCTGTCGATCGGAACATGTTGATGCGCTGCTGGTGATGGTTCCCACCCGACGATACATCGAGCAAGTCGACTCCCAAGTCTGCAACAATCTTGGTGAGCTTGATGGTGCTTTCTACATCCCAACTGCCCAGTCTCTTGCCAATCTCACTCTCTTCCATCCACTCCGTAGAGCTGAGCCGGAGAAATAGCGGCATGCTGACGGGAATGACTTTGCGAACGGCTTGGATGATCTCGATGACCAGTCGTGTTCGGTTTTCAAAAGACCCTCCATACTTGTCTGTGCGCCGATTGGTGATCGGGCTCAGAAATTGGTGAATCAGGTAGCCGTGGGCTCCATGGATTTCGAGCAGGTCGACTCCCGCTCGAACACCGCGCACAGCTGCGGATGCCCAGTCTTGCACCAGTTGCTGAATGTCCTCGACAGTCAATTCTCGGGGTGCATAATACCCGCCTTTGGGGTCAGCACTGTTCATGCCATCCCACGTGAATTCCTCGCCACCGGATGGGCCGACCACGTTATCAGGCCAGCCACCAGCCTCTTTCGAGGCGCGCACGCTTGCAGCCTTCTTCCCCGCAGCGATGAAAGGTGGCATCGTGCTCCCTTTGCGGCCTGCATGGGCTAGTTGCAATCCACATAGAGCGCCTTGGCTGTGAATGAAGTCGGCAACAGACTTGACGCCATCAATCTGGCTGTCTGACCACACGCCTGGGCAGTTGGGGGTTATGCGTCCATTTGGCTGTACTCCAGAAGCCTCGATGAAGACCAAGGCAGCGCCTTTCAGCGCATAATGGCCTAATGTCGCATGATGATACGGCGTGAGGGCACCGATTTGTGGTCCTGCCTCGGCCGTGGAGTACTGGCACATGGGCGCCACCACAATGCGGTTACGGAGCGTGACGCCGCGGATCGTGAGAGGCTTGAATAGTGTCGGCACTTTGGCATTCTTGTCGAAAGGTGTCCCTGGAGAGAATTGGTGTGCCGGTGTAAAGTATGGTATGCCTGGAAAAGGCGTGTTATACGAGCTAGGGGCCATGCTGTAAGGTCATTCGAGATGTTCTTTTCGTCTACGGATTGATTAATCGAGAAGACAGCGAGATCACTCGAGAAGTGACATCAAGACAGTTGGTGGTCAGCCTGAGCGTAACGGTGTCTAGATACGAAGTCAAGGAACCTGGATTGCGTCCAGGGATCACAACCTGACCTCGGTAAGCCGATGCGAAAACAAAACCGAGTTGTAGCAACTCATCAATGGTCATTGAGTTGCCAGACGGAGGTTGCCCTTTTCAGAGAACCACAATCTTCTCATCTCGATGCCACGAATTGTGAATATAAGGTATGGGTCGGATTTGGCTGAGAGAGGCTACGAAGGGACGGCATGTTCAGTCTCCACTTTTGCTTTTATTCCGAGGCTCTCCCTCGTCTCCATCCATCTGTACCATCAACACTACATGTACCTAGGTATTCACGCAACATGACATCCATCACTAATCACAGGCGCGTTCCGTGGCATAGGCCATGCAACAACCATCCTCGCCAGGCCAGCGAAGCTAGAACATAGGCATAAACTAGGCACTGTGCTGAATGTCGCGGCCGGTAATCAAATGCTAGTACACTGTCTGTTCAGCTACCAACACGGGTATCATGCTATATAACACACCAGGAAATGTAATGGCTCTCGTGCTGCACTGTTCGGCATCATTTAAGAGCCCATGTAAGTCTTTGATGAATCCACACTTTCACTTGACCCCATGTACTTTCTTCTTCACAGCCCTCAGACCCGGCAGCGTTCCATCCTTGCCTCTTGCTCTTCCTACCTCTATAACCACCATCCTGATGAAATCCCTTAGTCCCCAGTAAGCGCTATGCGCACCCAGCATAGTCAAATACTGGATCTCAAATGTTCCTCCGCCATACTTCACGAAATAGTCAATCTGTCCATTATCGTTCAACAGCGTCATTCTCTTCTCTGCAATCTCTTCTCTTGTGAAATTGTGAACTTCCAATTCAACATTACTTGGTAATCGGGGCAGGACAGGGATATCTCTCGAACCAACGTCACCAGTCGCTGTAGTAGGGTATCCATAACCGCCGCCAAACCAGCGTGTGGTGTTGGATGTACCAGCAGGGAACCAGTACGAGGGCGTGTTGTTTGGAATATGAGCTTTGCGTAGTGAAGTTGCATAGTCTCGATCCACGGCAGCGTTCATCTGGTACGCTACAGGATCGTAACCATTGATGATGTTGTAGATATTGTCAACTGCGATACACCCATATTGACCTCTTTGGCCGCAGATCGTCGGCGTATTGCTTTCGGGGTCAGCTTGGGCTTGGGCAGACGGACTGTCGATTCGAGGACGAAGATGAGAACGGCGGAGCAGGACGAAGAAACCAGCAGGACTTCCCGCGAGGAACAAGGAAGACGTGTTGAAGAGAAAGTGGTCAATGTCGTCGGTCTCGATATCGATCTGAGTAGGGTCGGAGAGGTGGGGCGGAACAACGGTGGGCTGCTTGGAGAGGATGTCTATGGCCATGACAGATCCGAGTGAGTGGGCGATGATATGAACTTTACCATGCTCAGAGAAGCCAGGATTGTTCTGACACCACAGCTTGTAGACATGATTCGCCTCCTTGATCACAGCCGCGATCATCTTTGGCTGGTGTTGCGACATGTAGTACGGAATGTCGAGCATGACATCAGACACAATGCCGCGCACCGAAGGCAGAGTGTCGGGCGTGATGTCCTGCAGTGTGAACTCGTTCTCTGCTGTAGAGGCCTTGGCGTCTCCTGAATCTTCGTCAGGACGATAACCGCCTTCTTCGAACGAAAGCGAGTGGCGCCAGTTGATGGGCAGCACCATGATACCGCCCATGTCTTTCCGAAAGTGCGTCTTCACTTCCTTGTTCCCACACTCGACCTGGATTTCTCGCCGGAAGGCGTTAATAGCATGAGTGAAGTGGAAGCTCTCCATACGCTGGCTGAGTTTCTGTCCAATCCCATGAATCACAAACACCAGATCCGTGACCTTTGGCCGCTCACTCAAAGCAAGATCGGGGTCTAGCTTGGCTCTCACATTTGCACTCGACCCCGAAGTCGCCACGCCGTGTGCTGCTTTCGTCACTTTCGCGCCTTTCCTCGGGGGATGCAATTTGTCCCAGATGGCTTGATCGAAGCCACGCACCACAGGTATGCCAATCGCATGACCTTTGCGGATGTAGTTGGCCAGCGGACGTCGGCCATAGTATGCAGAAGGAAGCAGAGTTGGCTTGAGAATCTTTGCTTCGCGTTCGTTGGCGTAGAGCACGCCACATGTGGCATACTGGCGTATCGCTCCAGCTCTCCCATATGTGGAGGTGCCATAAGCCTTGTTGTCCACAGCACCTCCTGTCGATGCATCAATCACATCGCAGGCCGCCGACACTGCTTTCGCTCTGTGTTGCTCCACGCTCTCTGGACCGGTAGAGTATAACATGCTAGCGGCAGTCTCCAGCACGCTTTGATCTTGGTTGCTCCGCATCGAAGCTGCTCTATTCTCCCTCGCTTTCAACTTCTGCTCAGGCCATAGTTTGTGCACAATCTTCATCTCCCCAGCAGCGCCCACCTCGACGGCACTGTTCAGCTCGTCTTTCCACGTCTCCGTCCAGCATTGAAGATCCACATATCCCGCCTCGAGCATGTTCGCAACAGGTGTCTCCACAGGGAGCATAGTATCTTGGTAGAACCAAGTGCCGCGCACCACCTTCGCCGTATCGTGGACAGGAGTCCAGTAAATGGGCGTCATATGCAGTTCTGGCATTTCTACGTGATGCAGTCGTGACACCCCCACGGCCACTTTGGTAGATGGGGCACGCGGCGCAGCAGGACGAGACGATGGAGCAGGGCTGCGCTCGGCCAGATGATCTCGATCGTCCCAGTTGTAGGTTTCATGTTGTTGGGCAACAGGTCGCGTCGGCCTCTCTTCTAGTGTATGTAGTGGATCGATCTTCTTCCTTGACGGCGCGCGTGCAAAGGGTGTGCCGGTGGTGGTGGACTCGAGACTGCTCACCACCTCAGTGGCGCTGTGGGGGACTGCTTCTGGTAGCTCATCATCGTCCCCCCCTTCTCCTTCTCCTTCTTCAGCCGGGCCTTCGACATGACTGAGACCAGAGGGGACATGGGCTCCAGCTTTTGCTCGCAGTGCTTCTGCTGGACGGGACTGCGAACCGGAACCTCTTCTATCTCTCTGGCTGCCTGCCGCACTCGATCCCTTCCTTGGCCTCACTCTGCTCGTGTCTTTCTCCCCTCTCTCCGCATTGTATGCAATGATTCTGCGCCGTAGATCGTTCCATGCCTTGTCGAGGGCGCTGTTGTCGTAGTGGGAGAAGGGCTTGGGTGGCTGCTTGGACACGCTGCTGGTCGATGTCGTCGGAGGGGGCAGCGGACTGAGTGGATCGTCGATGGGAAGGTCGCTGGTGTAGAAGAAGCGCGCGTTCACTGGCGGCGGCGGTTCGGAGAGGTGAAGGTGCTGTCTGACATAGCGATTGGTGGCAGCCGACGAGCTCGACATGGCTGTGCAGGTCCGGCAGTGGAAGTACCTCTGGGCGCTACGCTCTCCACTGTGCACTACTGTAGGTACGCTGCCTACGACTGGGCATGAGATCCCGACCGAATCAAAGCGAATCGAGTGCTGGTCGGATGACTGAGGAGAGAGGCAGGCCTGTTTTGGTCGGGCAGCTATACAGCTATACAGCCAGCGAGACAGACCATTACCGCCAGGCGAGACCAACCAGATCGAGGGCAAAAGTGCCTACTGGACAACAGGATGAGGGCTTGGAAGGCGAGAACATGTGTTTTCGAGACAAGATGCCTGCTCCCCTTCGCTGTTCCTGACGTGGCATGCAGCAAGGAGCCAAAACTCCCGCGGATGCTGCTACCGCATATCCGGACAACACATCGTGGCGGAGGAGGCGTTGTATATAAATATACCTAAGGTATATAACGGATCGATCATCTGACCTGTAGCTGGTTGACGCTGTCTAGAGTTGATCCTTTCATGGTTGGTTTGTGGCATTTGACAAAAAACACTAACTGAAATTACCTTACTCAGCGTCTTTGTTCTCACATGAAGACTTTTACTGTACCCAGCACGGCAGCACCTGTATACTGTATACGAACAGCGACGCCTTCATTAGCTGGGTCTGCCCTGCCGCCCAGTACGGTACGCACCCCTCAAATGCCAAACACCTCAGGCCAAGTCTTCACCACTCTCGCAATCGTCTGTTCCAAGTCCTGACTACCGGGAGGCGTGCTCACACTATCACTCTTCTCCATCTGCCAACCCAGCTCAAACTCCGTCAAACTCTTCTTCAATGCCTCATTCTGTCCATCAGCAGATGTACTACTATTCAGCGTGAAATGCACAAATCTCTCCCAGCGTGGCACATAATAAGTCTTGATCAGCCCCGCCCATTGCTTCGACGCGTAGTCACTAATCTCCCCTCCAGGTCCCCACAACGTAATCTGATTCCTCGCATTATATTCGTAAAAGTCCGCGATAGCAGCTGCAGTCATGTTGTCCCCATCTGCAGCATTAGTCTCAGTAGGCGCCCAAAGTCGCGCAGAATGGATCCAAGACTCGAGGCTGAAATGGGCATTTCCCGAAGCCTCCAGGACCGAATCTAGATCGAGGAGGAGTGACAGCATTCGTGCTCCCGTCTGCTCAGCAGAGGCCGTAGAAGAGCTGGGTAGAGAGCTGTTGGCTGTCATGTTTACGAATTCACCGTATAGTGGATAGAAGGCATTCGCGAGGACTTGACGGGTAATGTCTACGAGATCGAAACGATAGGATTCCAGTTCCCAGAGCTGGGGTGTCTCCTGAGACGCAGAGTAAAAGTGTTTCCACGCCGACACGAGAATCTCGGGGTCATATAGAATTCGCGTAGAATGATGTCCTGTTCTGTCCAGCAGGCCGGTGGTGTTGGGTTGCAACTCGAATATGGATTTGGTAACTGCTTCAGCGGTGTCGATATCAGTGTTGTTATAGATGGTTTGGCGCATCATGTCCCAGGCAATGTATAGATCTTGAGGAAGTCCAGCAACTGCATCATCACAGTGATAGCGTGAAGTCACCCAGTCGTCAAAGTAGCCTGCACTTTCAATTGGTTCGGGTGTCCAGGCTTGGTCGAGAAGGATGTCGTATATGATCTCGTTTCCTTCCTGGCCTTCCATTGTGAGGCCAATGCCGACCATGGTGCTCGTCTCGTTGGCCAGAGCCAGTATAGGATTCATGGTCACGTTCTCAACTTGGCCATGGAGACCCTGATTGCCTCCATAGTCGTGCAGTTGGCACCAAATCCAGGGCTTGCCGAAGTAGGAATTCGTCCTTTGCCATTGAGGTTGTGATTCCGAGAACAAATCAAGGATCAACATGTCCTTATCTTCGACACCTCCAAGATATGCTTTGATCCGCTCCTCGTCCCAGAAGTCCGCTGCGCTGTAGAACAACCATCCCTGTATGAACCATATGGCTTCGGGGTCTGCAGCCTTGAGACTCTTGATAGTATTCGAGGCCACATCCTCCAGATACGTCACGTTTCCTGAGAAGGGATCGTTCTCGTTATACTGATCTAGAGTGTACACGCTCGACACATTTCCATATGCTGCATCCAGCTTGGAGATGAAGCTTTTTTGCAAAGTGGTGAAGAGTGGGTCGAAAGGTTCCAAGAACGTCACATTGGTGTATTGAGCTTGAAATCCATTCCACTGGCTTCCGTTCACGAAGGAAGCATTAGGATACAGTCTGCTGATCTGCGTAGGTACAAAGCCCGTGAAGCAAGGCAGTACGGGGGTCATGCCTAGCTCAATCATACGAGCTATAATCAGCTGATTTAGTTCGAATTGTTGATCGATCCAGCTCTGTGGCAAGTCGCCGCCTCCCCACGATCCTTGAATGTTGCCAAACCTATTCCAGGCTTGAAAAGCAGGACCCGAAAGGAAAGTCGCGACCTCAGCGTGAGTGAAGCCAGCCTCGATGAACACGTCTTGAATGATCTTTTCCACGCCGACCCAAGCCAAAGGGAGATTGATCCCACGAAGCGCCATCCAGTCCAATTGAATCTGCCAATCATCCCAACTCCAGAAGGCAGCAGTGTAGCTAAAGGTCACCGTATTGGCCCAATAGCGATAGGGTACAATTGAAGAGCCGTGATAGGTCTGGTTTAGACGTGGTAGATCACCATGGATGAGGTTGAAGTTGCTCCCTACAAACCAGTATATGTCGACATGGAGTATATTGGCCAGATACCAACGCAGTCCGCTGGCGAGTGCAATCGGAGAGTTACCGGAGATGGCGATGACGCCGTTCTCCCCGTTGGACACAGTGTATTCATCATTGGGAGGGCGTGTAGACGATCCAATCGAGCTGTCATTGTCTGTAGTTAAGGAGAATGAGAAATAGTCCACGTAGTCAGGGAGACGTCTCTCCACCAGTGACCGGATACCAGCAGTCGCAGTCGCGTCAAACTCGATGCTCGACCGAACACCCAGAGCGAATATCAATGCCACCAAGATGCCATTGAAACGCATCGTGCAAGGCTTACCGCTGCGGACTGGCTGTGGAGTTTGTCCCAACTGGTATGGTGCTTATTCTTGAATGGCGCTTCCCACTAGGAGGTACAATCGAATGTCACGTCGTAACGTCGCCGTTCCAGAAGCAATTGAGTTTATGGCATTGATGATATGCAACTGTTGTGCATACTGGCCAGCCCTGCACCAACGCGCACGCGCTATCGCCCGGCCGAGATGAGGTTACATTTTGGTCCTTGGCCGGTGGCCGTCCCTGGGCCCTGGCATCGAGGAAGATGTTCATAAAATCATAACCGGGTTTGATGAACTTTGATCGGAGAGGAGAAGTGAAGAAGGTTGGCCGATGGCGACTCTGCCTGCCAAGCCGCTGTACCTCCTAGGCAAAGGTGGATCTGAAGACTGGCGACTGGGACCATCTTTCACCCAAGGGCTCAAGTGCTTTTCGGGTGGTGACAGTATTTCAGTATCAGATCCCGACTACATACAGTAACCTATGGCCAGACTATCAGCTGCAGTGCATAAGAAAAGTCCGTCAATCATACAAGAATGCCCTTCCCAGAGCGTCATGGCCTGAGAGCCGGCTCAGACTGCTGCGTGCGCTATAGAACCGATCGACTCAAGCTCACTCACTCACTCACTCACTCACTCACTCACTCACTCGCTACCACTACCATACTACTGACCAAAGCCACTAAGAACCAAGACCGGAACCATGCCCACCACAGCGACCATGTCGTCTCTATGCCCAATACCCGCCCCCCAAAGCAGCTCTCATCTTCAAACTCCTCGCCAACCTCTCCTCCGTCCCAGCTTTGCCTCTTCAAACCCGATTACGCCCTCTCCTTCCTCGTCGCAGGTCCCTCACAAATCAGCCCAACAACATCGTTTCTCGCCCAATGGAGTGGCATTTGTTGGAGGAAAGACGGGAGGGAAGAAGAGGAAGCAAGAAGTTGTAAGTGTAAAGGCATGGATGTGGGATGATATGGGTTACAATACAAGTATTGTCGGTATGGGAAGACTACGCGGAATGGACTTTGAGGACTCCAGGCGGAGCTATCAATCAGTCCCTGCTCTGCCCTATTGATCATGGTTCACGCTAGCACTCATTACTCCTCTTCCAAACCAATCTCCAATGACCCCAAACCGCCCACCTTCGCCAGGATTCTGCAGACTGGAATCGAATAAATCGTGCCTGCTCGCACTTTCCATCTGTGCCTCTCTGGTCTGTCTTACAATAGCATTCTGCGGTGCACAAATTGGACATTCAATCTCCACGTCGTTCTTGATATCGATTCCCTCTGGAACATTCAAACATCTCTGGTGGAAAGAGTGCTTACACAGGAAGTGGACTGTTGGCAAGTCCAATGTAGCACCACAGCTTGAACATCTTGTCTGCGAGAATGATTGCGGTTTCGTGGATAACTCTGTGATTTCGTTTTGCTTGGCGATTGTATCGGTTCGATACGAGGAGATCAGTTTCCGGTTCGACTCAATCTCAGCTCGTTCGCGTTGGACGGTCAGCGAGAGATAACGTTTGACCAGACCCATTGTGGCTACTGCATTGGCTGATAATGTTTGGATGACTTGTAGAGGAGCCATCAAACCGTCTTCGTCAATCTTTCTGAGTACGACGTCAACTTCATCGCCTGCGGCGTCAAGAACTTGAGGTGTGCTAGTGAAGTACGCGAGAGCGGCAGGGTATAGTTGTGGTTCTTCGGGACCATATTTCCGTAAAGCCTTGATTGCTCCTTGAGTGTCGTAGGCTGCTGTGTAGGAGCGGAAGACATCGAAACGGAGACCCTGTTGCTCACTGACGAGGATTGTACCTTCGCGGAACTTTTCGAGATCGGACAGGAGAAGGACGTTCGACGTGTCGATGGGGCCATTCCTTTCCTCGATGAGTTTCTTCGCTTTCTGTTCCCACTCGGTCTTCTCGTCGGCATCTTTGCTTGTGCCTGCTTTGTGGAGATACATCTCGAACAACGTGGTGTGAAGATCGGCACGGTGTTCAGCCTTGACTCCGTCACTGTTGATGCACGCGTCCAGAAATGTGATAAACTGATCAGGGTGGTCGATAAATGCTGGGAAAGCAACTCGTGGTTTCGGCACTTCGTACTCCACGTATTCACCTTCTGTCAGCGACTCGACCACTTGCGCTTGTTGGACTGTAGCCGGCTCGTCGCCATTCTTCGGCGTCTGCACTGTACTGGTGTTCATATAAGGCAAAGGTATGAGTGCAGCCAAGTTTTGTGCGGCGGATGCAGCCGACGAAGCCATTGTGCTGCCGAACCCACTACTCTGCTGTGCAACTGGTGTTTCTTGCACAATCACAGCATCCTTCTTCGGCTTAAAGACGCCGGTGAAGTATTCAGTGAATAGCTGCGTCGCTTCTGCAGGACAATGTGCAAGCAGCACCGTGCCGTACTTCATGAAATTCGGGTACGCCTCCTTTGGCTCAAGTCGGACGATATATGCCAGGGCTTCTGCATACTTTTTGAGGTCTTCGATCAGGATGTCAATGACCAGTCCATGCTCTTCGTGTCGTCTGGCCAAAAATGCCGCCTGGTCATAGTAGTGGCCCTGCCGACACATTACGATGGCTGTGTCCAGGTCAAACTTGAGTTCCCCTGGCTGCTTGATGAACTCTTCCAGCTTATCGACATCTTTCAGCTTGGCGTAACAGTTCAACAGCAGTGTCGTGTGATCTGACGTAGCTTTGTTGTGCTCATGGAGCTCTTCCAGATAATCGATCAAGTTTCGTATACGCTGGTTGTCCAGGAATTTCCGGATAATTTGCGAGGGCTCGGTGTTGTCAATAGCACGTAGGTACTGTTGCATAGCCGTATCATAGTCGCCTCTCTGGTACAGGTAATCCCCATATTTGCGGAAGATAACATTTTGCTGTACAGCATCAATGTTATACTTCTTCGCCAGCATGATGGCGAGCAGATATTCTTTACGGCTGTACAATTCTTCCAACTTTTGCTGAAACGTCTTCTCGTGGTATCGATAGAGTTTGCCGTCAATGGTGAGCAAGAAGATGTCACCCCAGATCGTGAAGACTTTATGTATCTGGCTCGAGATGGGCTTGGAGTAGGCAGTGAATTTCAGATCAGCATTCAGAATTGAGAAGGTACTCGTATTGAAGATCTCGTCCGCTCGCGCAGTGCGAAATGCGCCGAGCTTGGATGCCTGGCCAAAGTTGTTGGCGGGAGGTGAGGCGACCAGCATATAGTCCTTGTGCACGTTGACCAGCTTCTTTGCGCCTTGGCACGCGAAGGAGCTGGCCTTTCCCTTGGGACCATACGAATAGATGGCATCCTCACGAGCGACAATCACCTCATTCGATTCTGGGTCCAAAGTCATGCAGCCGACAGCGCAGCCATGATCGTCCAGTGTTCGCGCAGGAGTGCCTTGGGCCTTTCCAGAGATGGCAAGAGCTAGAATCTTCGATACCGTGGCAATATAGAGAGCAGTGGTGCTCGCTTCTCGAAATGCTAGGCCCGTGATGGGCTCCTCAGATTCGAAGACGGTACGTTGTTTCGTGCCTCGGTCGTGGATCAGATCGCCTCGGACCACTGTCACAGCGCCGTTTCCAAAACCAACAGCAAGTTGCACAAGGTCGCTAGTGACGGCAAAAGCGCTCACGGGAAAGTTCTTGCGACCATTCTGAACCGTGAGAGTGCACAGACAGCGTGGGAAGCCGGTCTTCTTCTCGGTCTGATCCAGTGTCCAGACTTTGAGCTCGGGTTCATGCTGCAGTGTCTCGGCCAGGGTGATCAGATAGGAGGTGTCATGAACTTGCGTGATATGAGTGACGCTGCCTGCATCGTGCGCTTTCCATGACCGGACGGATTTGAATGCGTGATCCAGCAAATGGACATGTCCGGTGGGCGTGCCGACAAAGACGTTGGCCTTGCCCGATGTTACCGTCCCGATGCTCGCTTGCTGTGGAAATTAGTACCGGCTCGCATTGGGAGGGAGTTGTCGAGATGGTCTACCTCGAGAGACAGGGAGGCATCGCCTTCCGGCAACCGGACTGGAGAGACGTCGAAGAAGTGGAAGAGCTTCCACTGGGGAAGAAGTCAGCAGCGCTCGTGAGGCAATAGTATGCCTAAAGCGGTGGAGCACAAATGCAAGCATACCGCAGTGGGAGCTATAGGCATGATCACCGAGCCATATCTGGCAAGCTGGAAGCAGTTTGTGTGTTCGACAGAATGAGAGGGAATGTTGTGAGTGCCTGGGAGTGTGTTGGTAGTAGGTGGCAGATGCCGAGATATGCCCGAAACGCTCTGGCGCGTGAGGTAGTCAGTATGTAGGTACAGCGTGTTAGCGTGCTGAGGTGCTTGAGCTTCGAGCTTCGCGTTGGCGATCGCAAATCACTTTCTATCTGCACAACGACTGCAACAATCCCGACATGGAGGAAGACGACGATGACTTTTACGGTGGAGGAGGAGATGGTGGCGAAGGTGATGAGGGTGCGGAGCGGGAAGACCAGATGGAGACCAAGGAAGAGGCCAAGGACGACATGGACGTGTCCGAGGATGGGGCTGAAGACGACGACGATGAAGACGACGACGACGACGATAGTGACGACGTAGGCGAGCCAAAAAATATCCCTAGTCGCCAGTCATGTAGGCCGTGTGGGCGACAGAGCTGATGCAGTGGACAGGACGTTCAATTCACGCTAGAACGACCGGACGGCGCCAAAGCAGAACCGCCGTGAGTGATGCCCCGAGAGCCACTCCAGCGCACAGTGTGGATCGCTCCATGAGAATGAATTCTTGTAGATGCACGGGCTGACAGGAACGATGGGACAGGCCGGGATCGAAAGCAGCTAAGGCACAGAAGAAGGAGGGCACTTCTAAGGCTGTCAAGCTCGAAGCGGATCAGAATAATAGCGCGAAGAGAGACAACAGGGAGGGCGCGCCCCGAGCGGGCTCAGCAGCACCGCCCACTGGAGGGGGCACGACGCCGACACCCACAGCGGCGCCCGCAGCCGTCAAAGGCTCTTTGACGCACAACGGCAGAGAGGGCAAAGACTTCCCGGCAGTGCGCACCAGTTCGCTCCAGGTCGATCAGATCCCCACGTGGACCAATGGCAAGCCCATCATTGCAGTCGACATCGACGCCGATCTTGCAGAGCACTCCAAGCCCTGGCGGTTACCGGGCACCGACCAGACGGACTACTTCAACTACGGCTTCGACGAATACACGTGGACGCAATACTGCGTGCGCCAGCAGACTATGGGTGGTACCATTACCCAGCTCAAGCAAGATGATGCACAAATGAAAGCCTTGTTTGGTGCGGGCGGAGCATCAGGAGGTGGGGGTGTTGGCCAGCAACAACAGACTGTGGCCCTGCCCATGCCGGCGCCGGCAATGGTAGAAATGGCGCAACAAATGAATGTGCCGGTCGAGTTTGTCCAGCAGATGATGCAGAACGGTGGTATGCCCCCAATGGGTGGCCCTGGGATGGGCGGACAGCAAGGGTATGGTCAGCAAGTCGGAGGCTTTGGAAATGACACTGGCGCATCACCGCAGCCGCAAGCTGGCCAAGGGTTTCAGCCCCCATCTGGTCCCGGCGCGGGACAGCAGGGTGGAATGAGTATGGAAGGGCTGAGCCCACAACAAATGGCCATCTACCAACAAGAGCAGCAACAGCAGATGGGGGGAGGAGGGCATCGAGGCGGGAGAAATCGGAGAGGGAGGTGGTAGGAGCACTGTTCCCGAGTTACACGCTTCACATGGTACGCAATGCTGCGATGCGTGTGATATTGACATGTTTTGGCCTAGAAGGCTTCAGCCAGGAGCTTCGTGAGATTAATGCCAAGAAATTGCCCTCGAGCGGGCGTGAAAGATTCTCTTCGAACGTGTTTGTTCGCTTTGTCAAAGCAAACGTGGTGAAATCTGTACTGCCATTGCGCTGATTGGAACTTTCAGGAAAACAACCGCGAACATGTCCAGTGACATGAAAGAGAGATCTTGCGGCTGGAAGAACGAGGACTGGGATAGGCTTGAGTGTTGCTGAGATATGTTTGTCCCCAGGAATCACAGAGAAGGAATTCTGACAGCAGCATCATGCTGCTTCTGAGACGTGATTGTAGCATACCATAGCATAGAAACAAGTGAGGTGAATGATGACCTTATCGAAGTGATACATGTAGTGTTTTGTTGCAGTAGAATTGATTGTTCGGCATCCACAGCCGGCCTCCGATTTCGCCGTCTACCTCCCTATGTCAACTTCTTATCAGCTCGCTCGCTCTACACGTATACAACAAGGATATTCACAACAACAAGAAAAACAAGAACAAAAACCAAAAACAATAAAGAATAAAAAATAACCATGCCCCCAGGCTGCCTCATCCTCGGCGACACCGCCGTCCACAATCTATTAACCCACCTCTCCCGCACCGAAATCCTCACCTTTCAACACACCCTCCAACTCTCCCTCCAACGTTTCTCCTCTTCCACAGAAAAAGCTTTGCAACCCGACTCGGGCGTCTCCATTCGTCCCAACGGCTCAAAGACACTTTTCCGCCCTTTTACATCCCCTTCTCATGTCGGATGTAAGATTATCGTAGATCCTGCTCCCCCCAATAATCCTCCTCAACAAGGAGAAAAGAAGAAACAACAAAAAGAAGAAGAAAAAGAAAAAGAAGAAAAATCTGGACTCCATGGCATTCTTGTGCTCTGCGATTCACAAGGTATTCCCGCGGGAATCATCAATGCGGAAGAAATTACGGGATTTCGAACTTCACTCTGTGCGTTAATTCCATGGATGTGGAGGAAATTTACGCGGAAAGTTGTGGTGTTTGGGGCGGGGAAAGTGGCGCTGTGGCATGTGAGATTGATGTTGGCGTTGAGGGGGGAGGAGATGGAGGAGTTGGTCGTGGTGAATCGGAGAGTGGAGAGGGGTGACGAAATGGTGAGGAAAGTGAGGGGGGAGGGGTGGTGGGGGGAGAAGGAGGGTCAGACGAAAGTGGAAATGAAATGTCTGGCGACTGGAGATGTCGCGGCTGTGAAGGCTTGTGTGAGAGAGGCGGATGTGGTGTGTTGTACTGTGCCTTCGCAAGAGCCGCTTTTTCAAGACGAGGATTTGATGAGAGGGAGTGCTGTTGCAGGTCGACCACGCAAACAACCGTATATTTCTGCGATTGGATCTTGGCAACCGGATATGATTGAATTGGATCCGGCATTGTTACGACGGGTGGTGAGTGAGAAAGACGCTTTTAATCCTATTGCGAAGGATTGTGGAGGAGCGATTATTGTGGACGATCGCACGGCGGTGTCGGAGCATACGGGGGAAATTTTGCAGAGTGGATTGCTGCTGGAACAGATGGTAGAGCTGGGTTCGGTGCTTGAGATGATGGAGAAGAAGAATAGTGGCGAGGATGATCATCATGCGAGATTGGAAGCGTGGCTGCGAGAGGGATACGTGGTGTACAAGAGTGTAGGCGTGGCTCTGACGGATCTGGCGTCAGGGGAAGCGATCTTGGAGCTGGCGAAGAAACATGAAGGAATGGGGACGTTGGTGACGGATTTGTGAGCACTTCCAGTCACGTTCACACAGGCCATCATTCAACTTGAGGAAAAGAAATGTGAAAGTAAGTGAGAGCAAGGCCCGACTAATCTTGAAGCTAGAGAGAGAGAGAGAGAGAGAGAGAGAGACGCATCAATCTTTCTTTTTGCTCGCCACTCATTTCTTCAAAGCACTAGTCAATCTCTGAAGCTCGGCAGCCGTCACAGGAATGACAGTGCCATGGCGAGGACTCTTGGGAAGCTTGTACGAAGCAGAAACCTTCCACTGCGGCTTGGCGATATCGGCCGTCTCCAGAGGAATATAACCACGACCACCATACTCGTCGACGAACAGATAGAATTTGTCACCATTGACATCTCCACTGTTGGCGCGGAAGGAAGTCGGGCCTTCGATCGCTTTCGTACCCGCGTTTTTCCCAATACACGTCGTAATGGTAGTCCAGCCGTCCAACTGGTCAAGCAGGCGCGGAGAGCTCTCTTGGATGATGTCGGTGCAGCCGCTCACGGCTCCTTCGTCCTTGGTGAAGCGGTAGTAGGTGTTGCCGGACTTGATGACGGTGGAGTCGATGCGTGCAGTGCCGGCATCTTGCCAGATTTGTGGCTCGCTAAATGTCTTGAAATCTTGGGTGGTGGCATATAACATGCGATGATAGGTGTTTCCAGTGTGGGCCGTGTCGCTCTCCTCGTACAGCGATGAGGCCCAGTAGACGACATATGCGCTGATGTCTTCATCGTAGTAGGCCTCTGGGGCCCAGGTGTTGCCTGCCGTGGGCGGTGAGACGAGCACGTGGCGTTGTTGACCCCTATATCACAATTAATTGACGGTGATGATGATGATAATTGACTGTGGTGGAACAGAGGCCAGAGTACATAGGTACCTTACTACATGTAGGGTCTAGACTCACCAGTTCACGAGGTCGCTGGATTCCCAAATCTCGAGATATCGACTGCCCGTCCGAACCGATTCGCCCCACGATGTACCAGAACCGATGGAGAGGTCAGTGGCCAACAAGAAGAACTTGCCACCATCGACGGAGCGGATGACAAAGGGATCTCTCAAGCCCTTGGTGCCTTGGGTGGATGAGAGCACGGGTTTCCCCCCGTTCAGCTCCTGCCAGTCCAGCGCATTGTTGCCATTGCTCGCGGCAAAGTAGATCTTTTCGCCATCGATGGTGTTTCCTGTAAAGTAGGCAAAGGCATAACCTGCATACTGGCCGGCCTGTCGGGACTCGAGGGTGGTGGGAGTGGCGTGGACCAGGCCCGAGAGGGCGGCAGTGAGCAGGTGGAAGACGAATGGTCGCATGATGGATGATGATAAGTGATTAGGGTATGATGATTATTGAAATGCAGGTATTGCACAATCGATGTCGAGAATAATAATAATAGGAATAATGATAATAATAATGGGGATCGAGGGTGCAGTCCGTCACAAACTCTCGCTCAGCATCTCATCACAGGCGGAAGAGGAGATAGCAGCAGCGGCAGCAGCAACAACAGCAGCAGCAAGGTAGGTATTAGATGCAGATATGCGGGCAGAATTGAGGCAAGGCAAAGCATGGCATGACATGGATGGATCTACAACATTTACATGTAATTTCTCCGTCTCAGGCCTTTCCAGGCCCACGTGCCAGGATGTAAACAGAAGCATACGATTCTTGGCATGTACCGGTACGACCTCTGCAGTTTGTCAGGTGCCAGTAGGAGAGGAGGAGGAGGAGGAGATGGTGGTGGTGGTGGTCGTGGTGGTGGTAGACTACTTTAGTTAGTAGTAGTGCATGTGGCGAGGCGGATGATCTGGTGCCACCATCGCTTCTTCTTGTTCTTCTTCTTCTTCTTCTTCTTCTTCTCTCGGCTATTTATATAGTCAATTTATGAAAAGGTAAAACGAGAGTTCCGAAGATGGACGATACGGTATAGCGTATAGGGTACGAGAGGGTAATTATGTAGATGGACGGTGTGTACTGTAAAGTCACTAAAAGTGTAGAGGAAGTGTAAGACAGACAGTCAGACCGTAATAAAGGCGGCGGGCGATCCGGGTAAAAAGAGATCTACCGAATCGTCGGCACGGGAATGTGAGGGGGGGCTATTCTTATTCTTGTTATTGATGGAGAAATACACCCTTCTTTACCTAACTTTGTTTACTTCGGCTTCGACTTCTACTTTGACTTCAACTCCGCATTCTGTCTATACTCTGAGGCAGAATAGGCAGAGTAGTTTTATGGGCACAAAGGGGAAAGGGGAAAGGGGAAAGGAGAAAGAATTCCAGTAAGAGAAGAGAGAGAGTGTGTGAGAGAGAGAGAAAGTCACATGTTCCTGTTACGTGTCTCGGAAGACGGCAGAGAGTGAGACTCCAATTTCACCATGTCTAAGACTCTAAGACTCTAAGTTGGGGGAAAAGGGTGATGATACAACTCTGTGCTACAAACCTAAGTTAAACCACCCACTCGACACCAACTCTATCACATATGATGATGATGATGATGATGGAGTCTTACAGTGGTAATGTGGTATTCTGGTGGTTTCTGGTGGTATTCGGGAAAAGAAGTTGCTATACTGTCCTCTCGCTTCATCGCCATGTCCTGAAGGGGATGGTATGAGATGAGATGGTATTGCTCATATACAACACAGAACCTCCTCCCGTTTGCTGCTGCTGGCACGAATCGCCATATACAAACAAAAAGTCTACCTCTATTATCCTCCAACCCATCCCTGCTCTGCTGGCACTGCATTTCCACTCCCAATGTCGTTGAAACCATTCCACCTTTCCCTCCACCGCAGCACGAGCACCAGAATGAGCCTGTTACACCTGCACAAGCTTTGGTTGTGCCCATCGGCATCACAATCACCACCGACCGACTGCACCACCACTGAAGGGATCCGGTGTCCATCTTGCTACAAGCCTCATCATCGTTCCCATTCATCCACTCGGCCCAGTATAAGGTCCTCCGAGCCATGGCCCTTTTCATTACAAGATTTCCGCTGGATCTGCCTCTGCTGCTTCTGTATCCCTCGTTGCTGTGCCGTCGTCGTCCTCGTCGTCGTTGTCTCCTCCTATCACCACCATGCTGCTCCCGCACTACTACTACTACCTGTTGTACCTGCTCAGCCTCGGCTCCGTTGCTCACGCTGCAACTAGACGATTCGCCATCGAGCCACAATGGGGGACGGGTGCTCCGGATGGGTTCACAAGACCGATGATCTTGGTGAATGGCACGTCGCCGGGCCCACCTCTGGTCGTGGACGAGGGCGATGATGTGGAGGTAAGTGGTGACCATATGCCTCCTCATCTGTTCTTTTATCACATATATATACTCACGCAGCAGCTGGTGATAGTTCTACGTGCGCAACGGACTGGATCAGGCCACGACCATTCATTTTCATGGCATTGAGCAGCTCGACACCCCGTGGTCAGATGGAGTAGCTGGTCTCTCCCAACGACCCATTGAGCCCGGCGCCGATTGGCTCTACAAATGGACCGCCACACAATACGGAGTATACTGGTTCGTGGTTACTGCTGCTGCTGCTACTGATCATCCTTCGAAGAGCTTGCACGCTGACCATGTCCAGGTACCATGCTCACTATCAGTCCCAAATCAGCGATGGACTCTTCGGAGCCATCTACATCCGCCCCAGAAGCTCGCAGGATCGACCGTTCAACTCCATGGCGAGTGACCCTTCGTCGCTCAATGCCCTGCTGCACGCCGAGGACAATCCCCACTTCGTCATGCTCTCCGACTGGCAGCATGTCACATCCAACGAGCTCATGGACATTGAAGATCAGGCCAATGTGGACATTTATTGCGCCCAGAGTCTCCTGTTCAATGGAGTCGGCTCCGTCCAGTGTCTGTCGCGAGAGGAACAGCAAGCGGCCTTGCCGCCGCCCTTCCAGCCGCTGTACGCTTCTGGCGGACCGCTCGCCGGTCAATGGCTCACTCCTAATGGCTGTGCTCCATTCAATAAACTCACGCAGAGTCCCGGACAGTTCGACGCCAGCCGAGTTCCGCAACAGATTGTAGGCTGCCAGCCCACACGCAACTCCCCCTACGACTTTCGCGTGAATCCTGACGACCAATGGGCAAGCTTCCTCCTCATCGGCGCCGTCTCCATTCTGGCCCCCGTGATCTCCTTGGATCATCATGACTTGTGGGTGTACGCGGTCGACGGACGTTACATTGAGCCATACCGCGTGCAAGGACTGCAAATTTTCAGTGGTGAGCGCTATTCAGTCATGGTCCAACTGAACCAACCTCCGGCTACGTATACGTTCCGCGCAAGTCACTTTGGCCAGAACCAGCTGTTGAGTGGCTTCGCCACGGTGACATATACCTCCAACGCAGTCTCCCCCAACAACGACCACGGAGGCAGCGGCAGCGGCAGCAGCCCAGCGCATCGAGAGCGGAGAAGCGGCATAATCTCGCCATCGCTGGACTTGGGCATATCACTCAATATACCAGCACTGGGAATCTCCATTGGCAAGGACCAAGGCCAGGATAACGAACACGTCCAGGCCAATGATCAAGGCCAGGCCCATCACCAAGGCCAGACAACAGAAGAGATGCCAGGCTACTTTACGTATGGTGGATTTCCAGTCTCGCAGGATGTCATACAACTCAATACGTGGAACATTGTACCCTTTCCCAACATTCCCCCCTCGCAAACCGTCGACGCGACACACATTTTCATGATGTCCCGCTACCAGGCTCCATGGCTCTGGACCGTCACCGGAACCGAATCCTATCCTTCCTTTCCCACCGAGTACGCCGAGGACGACCCAATGCTCTACAACCCCCACAGTGTCGAAGCCACGAATCGCGATCTCGTTGTCCGTACCCAGAATGACACCTGGGTCGATCTCGTCTTGGCCGTCACCGACGCCTTTGGCCCACCGCATCCCATGCACAAACACAGCAATAAAATGTACATCATCGGCCAAGGCACCGGCAACTGGACCTGGAATAGCGTTGCAGAAGCGGCTGCTGCACAACCTCAGAACTTCAACTTTTACACGCCGCAATTTCGAGATGGCGCCGCCACGGCCCCTTCGGCCGGTCAGCCTGTATGGATGGTCGCGCGCTATCACGTCGTCAATCCTGGTGCGTTCTTGCTGCATTGCCATATCCAAACTCATCTGGCCGGCGGAATGGCAGTGGCTTTACTCGATGGCGTGGAAGATTTCCCTCCGATACCGCAGGAATATCGAATTGATGGGAATGGAATGAAGCGATGATGATATTATTGGTATGATTTTTTATTAATCTTATTATGATTATTATTATTCCTCCTGTGGCAGAAACTTCGCGCTTCATGCAGTTGCTTGTATCACCTTATCGATCAACGAACAGGAAGTATATGGAGCTCTATCACAGAACGTTCATCTACGGATATGTCAGATATAGAGAGATATAGAGAGGGGAGGGTATCAGAGAGGGAGGGAGAGACAGAGAGGGTAAATAGAGAGGGAGGAGGGGGAAGAGAGAGAGAAGAGGGAGGAGGGAGGCAAAGAGACAGAAAGAAAAAGAGACCGTGAGCGTGTACTTACCGCTATGCAAGATCGAGCACCCTGAAATGGGTACAATATCAACAACTACCTAGGTACATATCTAGGTCACCATCGCTAGCTAGCTGTGGGAAGAAGAGCAAAAGCAAAAAAACTACCTAAAACTACCAATATGAGTGAGGGTCATTATAATACCTAATAATCAAGAAATCATCGTTTACTCCTCTTTGAACTTGCGTAAGACTTGTAAGACTTAAGCGAAGAACTCATTCTGATAGTACTTAAGACTGCCCTCGAGGTAAAAACTAGCAGAACCTATATACCTTAGGTACGTAGAGAATAGGGAAAATAGTCATCCTAGCAGTAGAAGCAATCTATAGCTACCTAGCGAGCGGGCGAGATATAAAGACCTATCTTCCCGGTAAGAACGAGTAGCTAGTAAGAAGAAAAGCCAAAACCTTGATGATACGAACGAAGGAGTGGATTTACTTAAACGGGAGACTAGAAGTAGTAACAAGTAACAGGTGACCACTACTACTCCTGTATGATATTACCTATCTCTAGTCATAAATGCCTCGAGCGGTTATCATTGAGGGCGTTGTAGATCAAAGCGTCAAAAGTAATTTCAAGTGTAGAGCGAATGTCGACAAAATTCATCACGCAATCTCGCGCCATTGGAGCCAAATCTCGCATTATTGCTGCGATACGGATACCTACACACACACCGACAGAGAAGGGACTTTTTTATTTTGTTTTTTGTTTTTACAAGACTGACCGACGGACTTACCTCAGGTAACACACTTACACACGTACACACATAACAGCAGCTGCATGAAAACAGAAACGACATATGGTGTAACAACTTCAAGAACAACTCCTTGGGCTGCACTACCTGCCTACCCGACTTTCCATTGCCTACCTTACCTTTTCATATACGACAAAGGCCGAGCCAAGGACTACTACGTACCTACCACCAAAGCTGTATTAGCACACGAGCAAGGCCAAGTCGGAATCATGACCAGCCTCGTACAAACCGTCACAGCAGATGACTCCTTGTGGACTCCTCCTGCTGCTGCTGCTGCCTCAGACAAAGCGAGTTCCCAGCACATCGAAATTATAGCACGGGATCGTGCTCACCCGAGTCCGCCGACTGGCGATTCCACCAGCGAAGCTGCCTACAGGAACGATCTAGACATCAGCAATGCAACCTCCAGGGCTGCGCAGGACAGTGTCGTGACTCCCTCCACAATCGACCTCAACGCGAGCTATCTCATCAGCTCGCCCTACAACCATTTGGCCAATCGGCTCGTCCTCGACGATCTAGAAATTCCATATCGACTCTTTGCGTTTGCTCTCACTTCTCTGAAGCCGATTCGCGACGACTACGCAACCGCACCGTACCTAGAATCGTTCAATTGGCCCGACGTCTTTGCCCTTTTGCGAGACTTGTGCAGACAAACAGGCTTTGCATGGAAGCAACTCAGCTTCTATACTGTCATCTTTCGTTCCGTCCTTCTCCCCGGCATCGATCGCGGGAGACTAGCCCTGCTCGATCAAAAGTCTCACGAGGAAGCTTGTGCGAGTGGCGGCTTGTTGAAGTACTGGTTCGGAAGTACGGATGCAGAATTGAAGAATTTGGCGACTTGTGAGTATTCGCCACGCTGATGATGTACACATTCAAATATGCTGATGAGCGATGGGCAGGCCTATGGCGATCCCGTCAAGATGCTGCCGCTGGCGGAGCGGGGCCTTGGCACGCCAAGGCAAGAGGTGCTGCGAGGACGATGTGAGTGGCGATGTTGGTGTACGGATGACCCGCGCTCGGAAGCTGACGCGCGACGAACAGGTATCGTGACATTGACTTCTACACTCACCAGCTTGTTGTGGAAAATGGTGCCGAGTCGTGGCGGCTTGATGTGCATGTTGAGCAGCGTCCTCATCGATGATGAGCGAAGAGCCACATGAACGGAGGAATCTTATGCGCGTCGTGACGTGGAGAGATGCTTCATGGTCTGTCTAGAATCAATCCGAGGTTCTGGTTGGGAGTGCGAATGCCGTGTGCCTGGATTTATTAGCATGGTATTGAGCAATGGCATACAGCGAGATGGCGCGTTCAGTGGTGTGTTCAAAAGGGAAGAAGGAATATCGCACTGGGAGTTTATGCGCTCTTGAGGCGCTTCCAGCAGGGCAACTCCAGGTCATTGACGAGACAGTGTATCGGCAGGCAGGGCGCAGTAGAGTTTTCCGCCATTTGTGCCCCAGCAAATCCTCAAACTTCACTCCTTCCTCGGCACCCAATCCTTCCAAGCCGGGTTTCTCGCCTGGACGTAGTCCTTACTTTGAATGCTCCTCTTAATGCCCACGAATCCAGCCATGGGCCAAGTCTCTAGCAATCTTTGCGTCCACGACTTTTTCTGTTTCGCGTTCTTCTCCGCCTCCACGCTGACATGCACCTTCTCCCACGCTGTGGGGAGGGTCGTGGCGGAATACTTCTGTCTGAGCTTCTCGTACCAAGATCTGTCAAAATCCTTCCAAAAGTCGTTTTCGTTGAAGTAGGTCTGCGCATACAGCCACTTCATGCCTCGTAGTTCCTGTAGCGTGGCTTCAATCTCTCGATTCGCCTTCACAAAAGCTTCATGTGTAGGCGGTGCTTTACCCCACAGACCAATGTTGAGCATGGGTTTGAGCGTTTTCCCGTCCGCCTCGTACTCGCTATAGTGGGGATGCATCGTGGGGGATGGACTTTGCTTGAGTGGACATAGCCAAAGTGGCCAGATTCCAAGCTTCTCGTCCATGCGTTTGACGAATTCTGTCGCTCGGTCGTACGGGAGCGCGAGATCCTGAATGATCATCTGTTCTGAGCGACCGCTGGAGTGGAGTGCATTGTATAGCATACGGGTGTGCAAGAAGTCGTCGAGCCATCTACGGGACCAGTTTGCAAAGGGAAATTTGAAATATCCAAATGCTCCCTCACCCACCCAGAACCCGCCGCGATCATATCTGAACAGATAGTCTGGGAGTGGAATCACGTCCGAGGTTGGCGCTTCGCAATTCCGTATGCGCTCTTTGACGTGGAGATAGAACCATGGATCTTTGGGGTCACTGAACCGTTGCTCCGGAATACCAGCGGAAGGGTTGTCAGTCATTCGTCCGGTGACGATGGCTCCACTGTTCTGCGAATACATGATGCCATCGATGTAGTCAAACTCATCAGGCTTTGAAGTAAAGTCTAAAAGCGTCGCGGTAGCCTCTTCCATGCTGTTGACGGGGTGGTATGTGGCCTCGACATATCTAGAAGCCTTGATCAATTGTAGCTCGACCATTGTAGTAACGCCAAATGTGCCCACTGCACCGGCAGCCCCACGGAAGAGGTCTGAGTTTTCTGTCTCTGATGCGGTAATGATTTCGCCTGTGGCGAGAACCATCTCCACGTTGTTCAGGGTGCGGTCGAAAAAGCCATGCTTAAATGACGAGGACTCTCCAGCGCTGGAATGATGGATGAAGGGTAAGTAAGGGAGCATCACATATGTCTGTATAGGACGGAACTTACGTCCCTGAATAGCCACCTCCCACAGTGATGCCCTGGTTGAGGAATCAGCTCTATCTCCTCTGCCCATTCGCCAATGTGCATAGCTAGCTTACAGGAAACTCCATGACTACAGGTGGCACGAGTCCATACTTCAATGTCTCTTCCACAAGTCTGTCCATTGGCACATTGGGTTCGACCAATGCCGTCATCTTTTCTACGTCCACTGACACTACATGGTTCAGTCTGCTGGTATCCACTACCGTCCTCGGATCTCTGCCCATAGCGGACTTGCGTGTACTGTTCGTCGAGCCATGGAAGATGCGGAATTTTTCCTTTCGCTCATAGAAGCCTCGAACGCGCTCCGATATCTCGTCGACCTGCCGCTGGTGTGCTTCGATGGTCGTCGGGGCGGTGCCTCCTCTGGTGAGGAGATGTCGTCGTTGGACGCGGAGTGATGGCGCTGGTCTGATACTTTTGCTATGTTTCGTCATTGGCATGCCGCCTCGTTGTCCATGGTATGCAGACACACTGCGAGAGGCAGATAGGAAAGCAGCAGCATTGAGTGATACTTGGCCTGCTCGACTGGCCTTGCTCACGCACGAAAAGCAGATGAAGCGGGAACTCGGTGCATTCAGCTTACCCAAAGGCAGTCTCATGGCCACCATCATACTGTGTGGTGGTGGTGGTGATGGTGGTGGTGGGAGTGGGGGTGGTGAAGGCGACGACTTCTATGGAGGTCCAACGCGGACGGGAAACGCGAACCTGGGAGCAATCCACGTTTTCTTGGCGTTGACTTTAGCGTCAATTGAAGCAGCTGAGAAGGCTCATTCCATAGCTAGGAGGTACAGTAGGACAGTAGGACTCCCCATCCCCCCACGGCCAAGGGGAGAGAGTAGGTGTGTGCGCTTAGTCGTGCGTGCGGAGAATTAATATCACCGGGACTAGTAGTCTCTTTTTACTACATGGAGGTCAGGTAGGTACATGTAGGGTTGATCAATAACCACTGCTGACATAATTATGGTAGTGGCACAATGGCAGTGGCACAGGCTCACAGCTGATACCTAGGTAGGAGGTACATGTACCTTACAGCTCACAGCTCAGACAGCTGATACACATTGACAGTCGCGCCCATCAAATAACAGGTAGAGACCACCTAACCTAGGTAGAGGTACCTGGAAGTAGAGAGACTGAGAGAGGCTAGAGAGTCCCGGTTATCGACGCAGGAACCACCGAGTCACTGTCACTGACCGCCCCCCCCCCTTCCCCCGTCCCCCCGTCCCCCCGTCTCCCCGTCCAACATATCCCAGACACTCCTTATCTGCCGAGCTACAGGTCCATCCACTAAGCACTTCATGACAAAGCCGCTTTCGTGGTGTCAAGTGTTGGGAACGGGAACGACGCACGAGTCAACTTGTCGGTGACCGTTGTTGGATGGGATTGGGGGCGTAGGTAGTCAGGAAAAGAGTGCATCCCACGCGCACTTCCATTAGTGCACCGCTATCATTCTTCCAACCATTTTGCTCGTTGCTGTCGAATATTTCTCTGCTGCGTGCACCACTCACGCTCCAACGTGGGATGGTGCTGCCCTTCTCCCTACATGCAACGACTATACTCGTGTTGTCAAGTCTTGTGGTGACTGAGAGCCGGTCGTGCCGACCGATTATCGTCTCACCACGCTGTCCTCACTTCCCCCGGCTTACACATCAGTGACCAACCAACTACTATCGCTCGAGACGGACAAGACATGTCCTATGAAATATCAGAAGAATCCCGCTTCAGAGTCTGAGACCCAAGATCGTCGTAGATCCTCGACACTACGTGTACCTGGCCTCGACGGTAACACCCTCCGTCAGCAGAACACGAGCCGCCGCTCGTCCGTGCTGACGATAACGGAACTCGAACTGCCAGACCTCCACATATCCAGTCCTAGTCGCCGCACGGCACTCTCCAGTGGAGCTCACTCCATGGCGACAACAACGTCCCGCTTCCTCCAACTCCCAGCAGAGATTCGCATCCACATTGCCTCCATCTACTTTCAACATGCAGAAAATCTTCCTCGAATTAGACCCGCCTACGGTATCCCGAGCCTGCTCAAGACATGTCGAACAGTCTACACCGAAGCCATAGCCCTCTACTATGCTTCCTCTCCATTCCGCTGTCTCGATGAAGCCTCCACCATCCATTGGCTTTGTTCACTCCCTCCCAAGTTCCTGGCCATGATTCCGGAAGTACGATATGATACTCGCTGGATCATCTTTGTGACGCCCTATATCCCCATTCCCGGGACCGAGTTGTGGTTGTGGCAGAATCTGTTGAAGAAATTGGAGGCCAACGGATTGGACCTTGGAACGTTGCTGGATGTGGAGGCAAAAAACGGTGGGAGTGCGAAGATGAAAATCAGCTTCTACAGAAAGGGTGCTGAAGGAGGTATTGTCTGGATGGATGGAATGGAATCGATGGGCGTGGTACAAGGTGACAATGCGTGATGTGGTCTGCGAGCACGACGACCCTCCCAGGTGCAGGGTGATGCTGCATTAAGGTAGGTAGGTACCTGGGTGCTCTTGGAAGGAAGCTCTTCCCCTCTCGGAATACGCATGCCAGCTCTCTCTCATCTCCTCGTCGCGGTCATCTATAATCTCCCTCCCAAAAGCGTGCTGATACGCCCATTGTCAGTCTCCACACGTGTCATGTGGTATGCTGCTCACCTGGCTTTTCCGATAGGACCCCGGGATGGTTTGATAGTGCTGAATACACGTAATGTACAAAAAGAGGAAGGTATGCTATACACAAAGCTCATGAGATGAGTAGTAGTAGTCTCGTGTCCGTCTCTCAATCAAGGCATCAAATTCACAGATGCGCAACGCTTTCACTGGTCTATGCCTCCTGTATCTTGTCATCGTCAATCTTATGCTGCACCGCGTCCGTCCTCTATTTCCTCTTCGAAGACGGTTACGCACTCGTGAGCGAACTCTTCACGCTCTGCTCCATGATGTCTTTTCGTGGTTTCCGCCATCGCTGCTCGAGATATAAACGTACGCCTTGCCGCTGAACCGTACTGCACAGCATGCGAGCTCTACTCGACAGGATCAGCACCAGCGTCTGAGCTGGCGCCAGTGACGGATATGCTTGGGTCGACGGCGATCATTTCGGCGAGGATGTCGAGAATTGGCTGTGATGGACAAACACATTAGCACTCTACTCATCTCACTCATTTCTCAACCTATTCTTCCGACATGTTCTCATGGCAAGCCACGATGTTCTCGTGATAGTCAGGGTGTTCTCGTGATAGGTCATCATGATCATCTCGTAACATGATTATATAGCTCACCTTCGGCACAGTCTTATCATAAATACTGATCAACTCCCTGGGTTGCGGATACACCTTCAAGGCCTTGTAAAAGCACAAAGCGGCATCGACAGGATCACTTCCATCCTGACACATCCCTTCACCTCTCGCGACCTCTTGCATGAAGTATGCCTCTGTTTCTTCGGGGTCTCGGGGGAAGCCCTCCTCGTTTGCTTCGTCGACGACGGCGCGAATTTTCTGTTTCTGTTGCTCTTCCGCCTGCTTAGACGATTCGTGGACTTCTTTTTGGATCTTTTTGTGTTGCTTTTTGAGGTATTTGCGGAATTCAGGGTCGCTGCGGCGCTTATGGTCAAAGTAGAGTGCATAGCCAATTCCGCTGAGGGTAAGAAGAGAGGCAATGCCGGCGACTATCGTGGTGGTCGATGGCCCCGACGAGGCTGTTGTTGATGCCATTTTGGGTGTGGAGATATCGAGTGAGCGCCTGTTGGAGTGTGCGCGATGTCAGTGGGATCTCGCGATTCCACTGGTGATGATGGTGGTGCCAATGGGTTGAAATGCGTGTCGGTTGGCGGTGGTTGGAATGTTGATGTCTGCTTGAGGACTCTGCGTGGCTAATTCTAGCTCCATTCTAGTTCGACTTCTAGTTCTTAGCTGCGTCACAGCTCGCACCTCATGCGTCTCACGCGTGTCTGGCTACCTTACCTCCTACTGTCCCTACCAACCTAGGTAGCTAACACAGCCATTCATAACACTGCTCACCACGTCTTCTCCTTCTTCTTCTTGACCACCCTCACCACCCTCACCGCCAACACCACCACCACCGCCGCCGCCGTCGCCGCCACCGCCGCCGCATCCTCCTCCTCCTCCGCCCATGGTCAATGCGGGTCCGGTTGAGTAGGCAGTGAGCAAGCATGTCGGAGGGCAAAGGAATCATCTCGCTGCGGCGCAAAAAGACGACGGCCACACGTCCCACCATCTCGGGGCCCATCGCACACCAAGCTAAACCTCCGGCGCAAAGGACCAACTCGGCGTGGAGCGCGAAAAGCGATGCCCCGTCCCGCGAGCGCCCCAAGGGCGACACGAGCGACTTGGTCAAGCGGCGCTACAGCACGCGCTTCACCACCGGACATCCGCACGATGGGCCTGCTCCGCCCATGCCCGCCATGCCCGCCCTGCCCGAAATGTCCAACATGCTCGCCCAGTATCGACTGGACGCTGCCAGTCGGCCGAGTACATCGCGCCCCCCGCCGCTCAGTCGATCAACGACCCAAGGCACCCATGTCCCGCCGAGTGGGAGAAGCAGTCCCGACAAGGGTGCGGAGTGGGGCCGCGGCAGACTGAAGATCGATCTGCGTGCCCTGAAAGATGCCAACCTGCACGCCGAACAGTACGTGCAGTCCATCCTGTCTGAGGCCACCGAGCAGGACATCGAGGCCTACCAGCGGGACTTGCAAGCCGTCAAGGCACATACCAACGCCGATCTTCAACACAATGTCTACCAAAATCGCACCCAGTTCATCAAGATTTCCAAGGAGGCCGACAAGCTGAAGACGGAAATGCGCACCCTGCGCACCCTCATGAGCGACTTGACCGCTGCCCTGGGACATGCAGCCAGCGCGGGTGGTGCCGATCTGAACAACACCGCCAGCACTCTGAGCATGGCCGACAGGAAGCGCGCGAATAGGAGCAGCGTTGCCAACCTGGAGGCCATGTGGAGCACGCACTTGCAGACCTTGTGGAAGCGAGTGGAGGGCAGTCAGAAGTATCTGCCCGCCCTTCCCGGCCGACACATCATCATGGAGAGTCAGCGATGGCTGGAGCTGAATGCCGCCACCTGGAAACCTCGCAGACGTGTGGCCATCGTCCTCCTCAACGATCACTTGTTAGTGGCCTCGGAAAAGAAGCGGCCTGCTGAAGCTACGCCACAAAAGGGCAACCGCCAGAGTATGTACTTTGGGTCTCAAGCCCAGGCCAGTGGTGGCGGAGTAACGACGCTCGTGGCAGACCGCTGCTGGCCTCTCCACGATGTCAGTCTGGCAGATATCTCGACGCGCTCATCCACCTCCATCGGTCATTCCAATAGCAAAGAGAACAGAGCCATAGCGAACGCCATCAATGTCCGTGCCGGGAATGCAAGCTTCACATACGCCACATCTGACAACACTGACAAGCTTGGCCTGATTGTAGCGTTCCGCAAGGCACAGGAAGACCAACGGAAACTCCTCGCGGCAGAACATAGCAAGCGCGAAAAAAACTTGGATGCTGTATCATACATGTCCGGACGAGAGAATCGCTCCCTGAGGAAAGCCGCTGCAGATGCTGCCCTTCAGGACTCGAAAAACGCGGCTTCTGATCACAACTCGTCTTTTGGTGGCTTATCACGCAGAGGCTCTGTTCTGGTGGACTCTGATGGACGGCCTCAATCCATTCGCTGGGTGGAATCGCAAATTGACGGACTCGATATCGACATTGCATTACAACACTTCGAAGATGCGGTTACGAGGGTGGAGACATTGAGGAATATGGCAAGAGGAATCAAAGGAAACCAGACGGCGCAAGAGATTATCCAAGCAAAAGTTAATCAACGTGCTTCGAAACTTGCCAGCGTCATCGCGAGACAGCTGGGGTATGAAAGTGGCGGACAAGAGTCCACACAACGTGCTGTGTCGTGGTTACTTCGCCTCGGCTTCGAAGAGTTGGCTCGAACAACATATCTAGATTCTCGCACCAAGACGATACGTACCCGGACACGATCGCTGCCCTTCACGGGAGTGTTGGAGCCCTTTGTCAAAGCCCTGGCCTTCACCACATTCATGTTATTACTACACTCTTTCCGGACGTTTGAGGTCTCGTTCCCGGCCGCGAGTGGGAGTGCCGTTGTGAAGTGGGCCAAGGAGAGGGTTGATGAGTTTAGTGCTGCATTGCAGAGGCACATGAGCAGTGCGGAGAAGGGTGGAGAAGTGTGGAGAAACTGCGTGGATATCGTGAGAGAGCAAGCGGAGATATTGCAGGAAGTGGGAGTGGATTTCACCGGATTGGTGGAGAGGGGATTCGACGACAAGAGAAGAAATGTTGATACTGTGAATGGGAGTGAAGACAGCCAGGGCGCATGAGGCGGCTATCACTGCTCCTCTCAGGACCGTGAATGTGCGATGACGGTACGGCTGGGATATGGTTCTCAGCCGGAAGGACACATGATTCTGTACAGTCTGTATTGAACAATGACAGGGAGTCGTCTTCGAGGGAGCCGATGATGCTTGCAGCGTTATAGCGCCAGCGATTTGTTTGATTCTTGCGAGGCCAGTTGGGCATTGTGCGAGAAAAAAGGCCTTGGTAGCAACTCGAGTTGTTTGGAACGTCTCCGCCGCAAAGCTCAAAAAAAAAGAGGAAGAAGAAGAAAGAGGCTCTCGTCAGTGAGGTTGTGCAGCATGTGTATTTACAACAACGCTTTTCTTGTCGGCGAGAGCTATCCCATTCACAGTGGCGAAACTCACCACCACCTCCAAGATTAATTACTACTAGGTGCAACAACAACAAGAACAACAACAACAACAACTGCTACTACTTCTTATTCTTCAAAATCTCATCAAAGTTGAGGACGGCCTTTCCCAACACCAGCGCACTCTCCGCACAATCCTCCTTGCTCGTCCACTCCTTGGCATTGTGACTGACACCATCCTTACCTCGGGCAAAGACCATGGCCGTCGGACATTTCAATCGTGTCATGGTGGAGTCGTGGGCCGTCTCGGTACAGGCGCCGATGCCCTTGTCGCCACAGGCACGCTTCACACAATCGACAGCTTCCGGCCAGAACTGCCCCGGCTCCAAGTGGACCAACAGCTCGGAAGAAAAGCCCAGACCTGCAGCCTGCGCAATCGCTTTACCACGGGCCGTGATGTCGGCTCCCATGGAGCCCAAGACTTTCGCATCGTAGTTCATGAGGCAGAAGACGAGTTTGGTCCAGGATTGAATGTTGCAGCACCCAATGGGTCCGCTTTGGATGTTGGTCATGGTCGTGTATCCACTTCCGTGAGCCTTGGGAAGACTCTCTAGCTCCACGATGAGTTTGCTCGCACCCACCAGGCTGTCTTTGCGACGCTCCATCGGGTAGGTGTTGGCGTGGCCGTCCTCTCCCGTAAATACCATTTCGTAGTAATCGATGCCTTGCCAGCCTTCGACCCACCCGACTGGCTTGTTGGCCTTTTCGAGCACCGTCTGTTGTTCGCAATGAATCTCAAAGTGACCCGAGATGGGGAACTCTTCAAAGGTGTTGGGTCCGTCGCCGACATATCCAATGGCTTGGAGCGCTGCACCTAGCGTCTCGCCGCTCCCATCGTTGGCTTTGCTGGCATAGGCTGCCTCCAGCGTGCTCTGGCCTGGACCGCGTGACTTAGCAAGAATGCAGCATGATATGGGTACAGGTAGATATATAAAGGCTGCACGACACCACGACCGATCACTGGTGGATCTTACTTACCTGCATATACCACTGAAGAGCCCAAGAACGGGAAAAACTTTGCTCCTTCCTCGTTGGTCCAGTTGATCAAGGCAATGGGGGCGTGTGTCTTGATGCCTTGTTCCTGCATGGATCGGAGGACTTCGATACCACCAATAACGCCCAGCGGCCCGTCAAAGCGACCGCCCGTGGCAACCGAGTCCAGATGAGAGCCCATAGCAATGGGAGGGAGAGAGTTATTTTCGCCTTCGAAGGTGGCGAATTGCGAACCTGTCCCATTCACCGCATACGTCTTGGCACCGAGAGCCTTGACTGTATCTTTGAACCAGTCTCGAGCATACTTGTCGTAGATGGTGCCGGACAGTCGAGACAGTCCTCCCGCTTCGGTGGTTGCATTGGGTTCACTCCATTTGGCAGTCATGTGAATATCATCCCTTGGGAAAGATGTTAGCTCTGGCAGACTCACACCGACGCCTCTCCATTATCACCATCACCATCACCACCATCATCATCATCATCATCATCATCATCATCATCATCATCATCATCACTGACGAGGAAATCACTAGCCCACACATACCACAAACGATCGGCATTGATCTTGAGTTTCTTCGCAGCGGGTGCATTGAGATCCGCATAAGTCCTTCTCGCATGCACCAGCCGTGGTGCAAGCCTCAGTCTCGTGGCTTGTCTGCAGAACAACATGTTGAAGGTGGTGGTTCGGGATGTATAATAAGGATGATGATGGATGTGATAAAAACGACGACGGTCGCGGGATTCTTTGCCTGCAATGCGCTCGCCCCCTTCTCATATGTTCTTCACATTTCGTATTCGACCTCGTTGCTTTCCCACACAGACCAGCACATCCATAGCTTTTCCCCGCTGTTGCACTCCCCCCCCGACGCCTATCTCGTCTTGTTGCTGTCTGTTGTTGGTGGGCAACACGCAGGAGTGTGTGCGGGCCCGGCGGGGATGTGCCCCCAGGAACTCTGATAAGCTCGAGGCTGCGTCTCGGTGCCTCAAGATAGTAAATAAACGCTCCAGCAGTCTCGGTATAGAGCGTATAGTGTGTAGACAACCAACCAACTCTGCTGGCCGCCGGCTATCATTCCACTCAATTTCGCCCTTTTCCGCTTCATCTTACTCCCTACCTCCTAGCCTGCATCTCTCTTCACAACCGACTTGGGTGCTACATGTACCTACCGCACACACGTGGCCAGCTTGCTCGTGTCTGCACGCATCGATCGCATCATAAGTTCTCACATGTCAGCTTGCTCCCGTAGTGGCAACCAACACTTCATCATCTTCGCACGATACGGAGCATCATATATACAATGCGTCGCTTTTTATTCCCATGGAAGCGCTATGCTACCCCAACACGATGCTGCAAGAAGGATCGCGCACCCCACAAACGCCTCGCTATGCAGCCCCTCCAAGTAATTGATTCTATACTGATTCGAACCTTTTTTCCCCACTGGAATTGAAGCACCACATGCTCTCTTTACTCATCGTCTTCCTCGAGCTCGGCAGTCTGTCTTCACGTTAGCCCGGGTCCGCGCGCACATGGTTTCGCATCATGATATCACATCACTTACGTTCTCGTGGAAATCCTGTCCACCCTTCGTGGCCACAATGATGCCCTTCCGAATGACGAAATCGCCAAATCTCTCACCCTCGTTTCTCTCCAGAGCATACTGCTTCAGCATGGGCTTCATAATCTCCAAAATCTCTTCCTCCTTGATCGAACTGCGATACAGCTTATTCAGCCGGTTGCCGTGGTAGCCGCCTCCCAAATACATGTTGTACGCCCCATATGCCTTGCCGACAAATGCCACCTCCGCCAGCCACGGACGAGCACATCCGTTGGGGCAGCCCGTCATGCGCATGACGATGCTCTCTTGCCGGAGCCCATTCTCTTCCAGTGCGCCCTCGAGCTTCGTCACGAGCTCGGGCAGGTATCGCTCCGACTCCGCCATCGCCAGGCCGCATGTGGGAAAGGCAACACAGGCGGAAGAGCTGAGTCGCAGACCGGAGAAGTTGACATTGTCCAGCTTGTACTTGGCCAGCAATTGCTTCATCTGTGGAAGATCTGCATCTGCGACGTTCGACAGGATGAGATGCTGATTACCGGTCAAGCGGAATTCGCCCTTGTGGTGCTGGGCGATCTCGCGGAGACCACTCTTCATCTTGAAGTCCGCAGTGTCCTCGATGCGACCGTTCTCGATGAACATGGTGAAGTGGTTCAACCCGCGTTCATCTTTCAGCCAACCAAACGAGTCCACGTTGCTCTCAAACTTGAACGGTCGTGGCTCCTCGAACTTCTTCCCCCAAATGCGCTCCACCTCGCTTTTGAAGCCCTCTACCGTCATGCGATCGATGGTGTACTTCAGACGAGCCTGCTTGCGGTTCTTGCGATCACCGTTGTCACGCTGAATCAGCATGATCTTCTCGCAAGCAATATGTACCTCATCCTTGGGCACATATCCGAACATGCGGCCGATCTGCGGGTACGTCTTCTTCATGTTGTGCGTCGCCCCCATACCACCTCCAGCGAGAACGTTGAAGCCCGCAAGCTGACCGTCCTCACCTTGAATCGCAATGAGCCCAATATCGTGGGCGTAGACATCGGTGTCATTGTGCGGAGGCACGGCGATCGTGATCTTAAATTTACGTGGCAAGTATGTTGGACCATACATGGGCTCCAAGTCCTGCACCGCGTCACCGGCAAGCTTGAGGTCCTTCTCACCCTCCATACCCTTCAACCAGATCTCATGGTACGCAATCGAAGCGGCGCCGGGCAACAGATGATCGGAGATCTTCTTGGCAGCAGCGTGTGCCTGTCCGTGCAACACGCTCATCGTCGGCAATGAAGAGCACATGACGTTGCGGTTGACATCGCCGCACGCAGCAATGGTGGTCATGAGGGCGCGGTTGATAGCTTGCATGGCAGGCTTGAGCTTCGCCTTGACGATACCGTGGAATTGAAAGGTTTGTCGTGTGGTCAGTTTCATGGTCTCGTTGCCCAGGCTGTTGGCAATGTCGTCCATCTGGACCCATTGATCCGGAGTTGCCACACCACCGGCCAGTCTGCAGCGAATCATGAAGCTGTACGCGGGCTCGAGCCCCTGCGCCTTACGCTCGTCACGTAAATCACGATCGTCCTGCATGTATGTACCGTGGAATTTGGTCAGCTGTTGGTCCGCCGCACTGATGGCACCCGTAGAAGGGTCCTGCAGGCCCTCCACAATCGTACCACGCAAGAAGTTGGATCCAATCTTGATGTCCTCATTGGTGATGGGCGCGGGTTCTTCGGGCAGGCCCTCCACATTACCCACACCCAGCGCATCCCAGATCTTAGGCTCCCACTCTTGATAGCCCGTCTGGTAGCCGTCCGGATCCTGGTCATCACCCAGACCGCACGCGACTAACTGCTGCGCACCAAGCTCCAGCAGACGAGCATGCAAATCCTTTCCAGGCTTGTTGTAGTAATGCTTGTCTTCCTTACGAGGCCAGTAGTGCGAATCGCCCAGCGCAAAGGTGCTGAACTTGACATTGACCAGATCCAGATCGGTCGAGTTCTTGACCGCTTCCCAGAAGTTGCGTCCATTCTGCGGGAACTCACCTTGACCGGCAGTCGATGAAACAAAGATGACATTCTCCTCATTGTTGAGGTCCTCGACGGGATAGTCGTCCATAGCCATGAACATTGACTTGAGGCCTCGAGCCTTGCCCCGGTTCGCTAATCGCTTCGCAAGATTCTCTGCATTACCGCCATCGGAGGCAAAGAGCACCGTCATAGGAGCTCCTTGAAGACCTTCGAGGAGAACCTCGTACGCATCCTTAGCCTTCCTCTTCTGTACCTTGCGAACCTCGGAACCATAGGACTCGGACAAGCTAGCATGAAACTCTGGGTGTCTCTTCATGATCTGGGTCATGTAATTGTCCCTCTTCAAAAACTCCTTCAGCTCTTCCTTGATACGTTCCGAGTCGAGCTTGAACGTCTCGTCGCCCCGCTCTTCCGCCCGGGGATCCCACCGGTAGAGTGGCCAATACCCCAGGTCTACAGCCTTCTTCGTTTCTTGTAGCACATGGACAGGGTTCTCATTTTCGTGGTGATATGGGAGGTAGGCTAGGACCACAGAAGGGCCGTTGAATGCTTCCGCTTCCATCATGGCCTGCAGCACTTGCGTATAGCTGCTGTAGACGGCAGTGCTGGCCACGTACGCATTGCCAAAGTTCATGGCGTAGAGGCCAATATCCTTTTTCCTTCGTGCCGCGTCCACTGATGCTCGCTCGCTGTACGGTGTCGAGTCAATGATGAGCATGTTCACATTCTCGCCGCTGGCAAGCACGTGATGCACACCACTGTTGCCGAGATCGTAGCTCCACGCATCGCTACCCACCAGCCACTGTGACTCCTTGAAGAACAACCCTTTGGAGCCCAGCAGTTGGGCTGCGGCAGGGGAGCCATCGTTCGCGAGTCGGGAGAGGACTTCGGGTGCGAGCTGGTTTGCCTTTTCCGTGTCTTCGGCGATCAATGCCCATTGCGACAGCCACTGGAGCGGCGCATCGGTGGTGAAGCTCCTGGACTTTGCGGCAGCCTGCACTTCGGAGATGAATCGTGCACGGTGTTCCTTCCTCGCCAGCAATGAGCCGAAACCGAACTCGGGGCTCGCCTTGATGATGTGGTTGATTCCCGCATGGTTCGACTGGAGTGCATTGGCAATGTACAGTCGTTGCCCAAAGAGTTGATCCAGAATCTTCATATATGCGTTTTCCAGTGCCGGCTGTTGGAGAGTAATCTCCGCCTTCGATGGGCCATTGTGGGCACCAATTTTGAGATTCTGGATGGGGTCCTTTGCAGTCAGATTCTGGAAAATGCCACTCAGTGCCTGCGTAATGGTGGAATATTCAATGTATCCCAGTTGGTAGCCCACGATTAACGGCGAAGCGGCTTGTGAGCTGGCTTTGAGAGACATCAGCAAATCCAGCAGAATAGGTCCCCATTTGGTCGTCTTTCTCTTGATTTGCTCGAGGACTGCAATTCGCTTGACGCTCTTGGGGAGGACCTCGGTCAAGCGCTCCGTCAGCCATGGTCGGTACAGTACAGGCGTGATCAAGCCCACGCTGGAGAAGAAGTCTGCGGGGGTTGCAGCATCGAATTCAGCGCTAAAAAGGCCTGGATCGCTTCCGAACAGGAACAAGGCGTTCTCTGCATTCTGAGGACCTGTGTAGTTGAAGGCGCTGTATGAACGGCCCGTCTTGGCCTTGATTTGTGCCCAGATAGCGGCACAAGTGGTGTCGATATCCTCAGAGCTCGTCGGTTTGGGCTGAGAGTCGACCGTGGTGGCAGACTCGGCCTCGGACGCGCCCGAACTGCTGTTCTTGCGTTCTGATGAAGATGTGGTCGAAGAGGCGGAGGATTGCTCCTTGGAGGGTGTGGTGGCGCCCGATGTGACATTCGTTGTTGGTGGGAGGTCACTGTTGCCACTCCGCTGCTGCAGACTCGCAGACGTGGGAGCAAGGCCTTCGCTGACGTATATTCCAGTTTCCTGGATGGTGGTACTTTGTCTATTCCTCGCAAGGTCGATGTTCAGCGTCTCCTCCACCACGCTGCGATCCTCACGCGCAATGGGCGTGTCCTGCTTGCTATTAGAAGCATCAAAGAAATGCACGACACCCTTGCCGGAGCGGATGGCCAATGCGTGTGCCGTCAATGCCAAGTCCTGTGCCTCCTGCAGCGTCGTACTCTGCAGGAAGGTGAAGCCCGCATTTCTGATGCTGGTGATGTCGCCATAGTCTGGGTATCCGCTCGGCTGCAGGCTCACATGGATGACAAGCGGGTACTGCGCCAGACGGTATAGGTGGGGGATGCTCCTGACCAGCACATCACTACTGGTCGTCACTGCAGTGAGTTTGCCGGCGCGCACTCTCGAGTACACATCTAACAGAGGGTCGTTGTTATGGCGCACAGAGATGAGCTCGGGCGAGTCGCTGACGACGGAAGTGGCGTTGTTGACGGCGTATTCGGCCAGAAAGCGCGAGAAGTCGGAGTGGGTGGCGAGAGAAGGCTGGACGGAGACGATGGAGTCGGAGGAGAGGTAGGCGATGCGGGCCACTGTGGGAGGAGGAAAGAGTGTCTGTCAGCACATGCTTGTCTGTCTATCAGTCACTCACTCACGTACCAGCCTCGCCCGCGGTCAAGATGGTCGCCATGGTGGATTCGTGCAAGGCAATGGGTGAGTTATTGCATGGTCCGACGGCAATGGCAATGAGAGAGAGGAAGAAGAGGAGGAGGAGGAGGGAGATGAGGGAATGGAAGAGGGAAGGGAATAGGGAGCGGGAGAGGGAGGGATGATGAATCAGTGAAAGAAATTCAGGCTGCAGTGGCCGGAGTGAAGTAGTGGTGAAGTAGTGGTGGTGGTGGTGGTGTTGGTGGAAGTAAAACTAGCCATAAGGTAGGAGAGTAATAGTAGTAGTGGTGGTGGTGGTGGCGGCGGGCCGAGCTAGGACATGTTCAACACCTCCAGTTGCGCGATCGGCAGGTGCAAAAAGTGGAAAACTTCGACGACCGCCTTCTATGTTCGGCTTGAAGTGGGGACATTTGACGTTTGCGCGTCCGCTGATTGGGCCTGACAGGATGGCGTGATTGCGGGCACGTTCACATTCACGTGTCGCGTAGAACAATGGATGATTCATCTCTGCAGCGCCGTGTTTAGGACGTGCACCTGATTATTAATAATAATAATGATGCCTTTTTGGTGCACACGAGGAGGTAGAAGGTAGGAATTGTAGGAGGTAGTAGGAGGTCAGCCTAGTGGTTACCGTGTGGTTACCTGAGGTCTTGAGGTACATCTCATTGTACTACCTCCTAAGGTCAGGCTGGTCAGGTACATGATTACATGTTGGACCTCGTGGCGGGGAGAGTGGCAATCAACCCCCGCAGACTCCCCTGCACCTGCCAGTCTGACTGTTCTGTTTATAGTGCCGTCTTGGGCTGCGTAAATCCGGAGAAGCCTGAAAGGGAATCCGAGATATAAGCGACGGTTTAAGGAAATTACTCCGACTAGTCCCACTCTCTCCAACACAATCCTCACAAGAACTACCTACTCTACCCATGTCAACCTGTCAAACCTTGACGGCGAATGTCGGCCAGTCACAGAAAGAGAAGGGGAGTGAGAGAGATGGGGGGACGAGAGGGAGTGAGAGAGTGAGAGAGATGGAGAAAGATGACGGAAGAGTGAAAGATGGAAGAGAAAGATGATGGAAGAGTGAAAGATGGAAGAGAAAGATGATGGAAGAGTGAAAGATGGAAGAGAAAGGGAGACAGGGAGAGAGAGATGAGGGAGAGAAATGAGAGAGGGAGTGAGATGAGAGAGAGAGAGAGAGAGAGAGAGAGAGATGAGAGAGCGAGAGAGAGAGAGAAAGCAAGAAACAGTACGTGTCCTCCTCCTCCTCCTCTTCCATAAACCCAACCACTTGATCATTTGGAACAATGCGAACTCATGCCGCTGCCGCTGCCGCCGCCGCCGCCTCGAAGGCGCGCAGTGGAAATGTAAAAAGTCACCATTCGGGTCATACCAATGCTTCTCCCGCCCGATGCTAGTGGGCCTGTATTGTCTGTTGTGTTGTTGGTGGGCAATGCGCATGTCTCTCCCTCCCTCTCTCCTGTTGGCTGTTGGTATGCTGAACCCCGGGCGAATGTGTAGGCTTTATATTAAAGAAACACAGGTATGATGTACCTATGTCCTACATGTTCCATGGAATGAGATCTCTCCTGAGCATGGGTTCCCAACAGCCCAACATATATAACACCCATCTCGCCACTCCACTCCACGAGAGCCCCTCGATCATTGCGCTTTTTCCTCTCATCATCATCATCATCATCACTAACCACATCATCTCTTTTTTCCCTCCAGTCCCTCGCTTACTACCACTTTTTATCATCACGTACTCACCAGCCTCTAACCCCCCCGATCACTCCTACCGGACTCACATTTTTCTGATTCATCTACCATCACATATTGAGATTCGCAGCAATGCGCTCTATCACTACTGTCCTCCTCTTCCTGGCCCTCGCTGCCTTGGGACTTTGCCGCCCCATCCCAGACACTTGCCCCATCGCGAACTGTGAATCAGTGATGGAAGCTATCGGCAACTTGAAAGGCGAGATCAAGGATGACCCTCAGGGTGTGACGCAGCAATGGAAGGGCAGCGGAGAAGGAAATGGCAACAAGAACAAAAACAAAACCGAAGAGGGAAAGTCCGACGACGGAACCGAAGTCACTGAAAATACTGAGAATACTGAAAATACTGAGAGTACTGAGAATACTGAGAATACTGAGAATACCGAATCAACAGCCACCGAAGGCCAGACGGACGACCCAACCGAAGACCCCAATGGAACTGGTGGGAATACTACCACAGAGACCGAATCAACAGCCACCGAAGGCCAGACGGATGACCAGACTCCCGACGATGGCGGCATGGCAGACTGCCAAAACCACCCTGGCGCACATGGCAAGTATCACAGTTCGGGCACGCACAGCACCCCGAACTGTCCTCCTCCTTCATGAGCCATGAGCCACGAGGAGACGGAGCAGGAGGGGGGGGG
>NW_016017392.1:447038-517061 GCF_000320565.1 Sphaerulina musiva SO2202
GGGGGGGAGAAGGAAGAGGAGAGTCACCATGGAGGTAAGTTCGCCGACTCGCTTCGCGTGTTCGTATCACCAGGAAACACGACGTACGCTAACCATGGACCACAACCATAGCAGGACTCTATCACGACGACATGTACCTCCGCTTGCTCGCTTTGTCGGCAGACAAGTGTTCGCATCAACCTACTGTCCGGCGAGGTAACGTGAAATCATCACCCCTAGGGGGTAGTGGTTATAGCGTGGTTGGTGTGCGAAATTGACGAGAACTCGTCAACGATGTACCTGTCTACTGCTTGGTTGAGACATGATGTTGTTGTTGTTGTTGTTGTTGTTGTTGTTGTTGTTGTTGTTGTTGTTCTTTCACTACCTTCCAACTCTCGAGTTGCCACTGTCGCTATCGCTTGATCATAGCAGGCGCAATTTTCATATCACACATCCATCTCTCTCCGCTTTCTCCCCTCTGCCATTTTGGTGCAATGTCTGTCTTTTTGATTCTCGATCGAGTCGGCCTTACTCTTCTTTTCCGGAGGAAAGGCGATTGTTGTCGCGTGTTCCGAAATCGCGCGCGCTATTCAAAGTTGCATTAAACAAATAAGGGGGTGGCGACGACGGTCGGTTTTCCGATGACGCGAGTACATATACTACTTGGACGGTATACCTTTCCAGAGGAAGACCGGAGAAGTCATAGACCATTGTTGTGGATGTCTAGACTTCAATCTTCAATAGTGGGAATTCGCGACATTCAGGAAATGTCCGTATTCAACCTTAGGCATCCTATAAACTCTCTTGTTGTTTTCATGTTCACCTGAGAAATATATCGATTCTATCTACCTCCAATTTCCCTCCAAGATTTTTTTTCGCCGCTCGAGTCGCTAAGCAGCACTCAACCGGTTGGTTGATTGATGAATTTGAACAGAGCGCCATTCTTTACACACCCACTAGGTACCTCCGATGCAGTGATGATTGAGACGACTTTTCGTCAAATCACCTCACTCCACATTGCCAAGAATTCAAATGAAGGCGTCCGCTCCAAAGTCGAGCCCGGGAAAATCAATGCTAAAGTCAAATTCGTTCTGTTCCTTGCCATCACTCCGCAATGCCTCCCTCAACTCAGCCTCAGCGGGATCCTCCCTCTCGACCTGCTGCTGCGCATCTTTTCTCGCAGCAGCAGCAGCAGCAGCAGCGGCAGCAGTATTTCTCCCAGTAGCTCTCTTTGGCCGTTTCGACGGCCCTGCTACTGCTGCTGCCTCTCTATGCTCATCATCTTCGACAACCTCATCATCCCCTTCCTCGACAACAGTTCCCAACTTGCCGCCGCCCCGTCGGCGTCTCTTTTTGACGGGCTCCTCGCTCTCGATCCGATCCTTCCCCTTCCCCATGATTTCCTTCTTGTCCTCATTACAAAGATTGTTGCTCACCTTCCGCTTGTTATAGCCCTTGGGATTCGCAACCACAGACTTCACTCCTCTTCCCTCAATCACATCCATCACCATTCTCTTGTTCTTTCGCAAGAGATCACAAATCAGCTCAAATCGTTCCTGGAAATCCAGGCTGGTGTCTGGGTTGTAGCCAGCGTTGTTCCCGCCAATGGAGTAAAAGCACTCCTGCGTTCCTGTGTGGAACTGGTACGTCTCCAGAAAGAGAGCGCGAAGTCGAGCGGTGATGAGTGGCCGGCGATACGCACCTTCCTCCCCCTTGCGAGATCCCTCCATGCGGAGTTTCTGGTTGAGTGTGATCTGTTGCCGCATTTCCCACGTCAAGCCCGCCTGATGTACGTTTCCGCCCTCGCCTCCGGGAACCACGGCATTGACGGCATCGAGGAATCGTTGGATGAACTCGTCTTCCCTTTCGAGAATGTCTTGAAGCTCCTCTTGCCCAATCGGTGGCCCACGGCCCACCTGAGCAGGATAAATCAGCCGTCTGGCAGCTTGAAGATCGGGAACCTCAGGATCAAGGTTATTGGGTTGAGCTTCTGCTGTGCGTCGGTCATGTTTTCGAGCACATCGATTGCAGAGGTCGAGGACATGAGTGCGGTTTCGGAAAGGTCTCCCACAGCCTGGAGCTACGCAGGGAAGGGAAGCTTTCATGACAACGGTGTTTGGGTTCGGGGCTTTATTGCGCGGTGCTGCCCTCGATCTACCATTGCGCACTTTGCTGATACTGTCGGGCTCAGGGCTGAATTCGGAAGGGCCAGGAGTATCACTGAATGTGTCGGGGCTGAATGCTTGGTCAGAAGTGTTATATTGAGGATCAAATTCGTTGGAGCGCATTTCGGGCGAGAAGGACTGGTCGGGATTGGTGAGGGTAATGTCATGGAAGTGGTGGCCCTGGGGGTAGGGCCTGGTTGGCATACCATGTTGCGCGTTACCGAGGAGTGACATGCCCTGGTTGCCGAGTGCTTCAGCGGGACCAGAGTGGGCGAAATTCAAGGAGAGTCGATCGTACTCATCAAATATCAGGTTTTGTACGTCGTGGTGATACAATCTCGATGGGCCGATCTGTTGTGATTGCTGCTCATTGCGATCCTGTCCCCAAGATGGTGATTCAATCGTACCAGCAACATGTGCCCGCTCATGTCTCCCATACGGATCTGATGCTGCTTGCTCTGCCAGAGGTGGCTGCACGCGATCTCCCGCGAAAGCTGTGTTCCAGTCTTCCCACTGTCTCAGAGCATTGTGATTTTGCCACATATCGTCGTCTGGCCGCTTGTCCGCATGCTGCGCCGACTTCTCAATCATCAGGTCGGTACCGTGTTGTAGTGGCTCATATTGCTCGATAGAGGGCCATGGTACATCTGAGCCGTGAAGCCAAAGCGCAGGGTCAAGGAGATTCTCATCGAAGAACTGCCCACTCTGAGCCTCTGTAACCCTGTTGTCCTCGCCTTTAGTGGCCGTTTCAGGTTGCTCTCTCCCATTGTCGCCAATAGTAATCCCGTTTGCAGGTGAAGTTGTTATGGATTGATTCTGTTCCTCAAAGATGTGCTGCCACTGCATTTCATCTCCGGGGTCGATGCTCGAGGGGTCGAAGTAGCTGAAGATGTCGGACATGGCTTGCCGTACAATGCAGTCGAGGCGTCTGGCCTGCTGTACTAGGTGTTTTATGGTACAACGCTGGACCGACCCCCAAGTATGCTGCACCGAATACGAAGAACTGCGGTGCATGCAGTTGTGAATGGTGGTGCGGAGTGGGAAAAGACGTGCTGGAAGCCGCATGAGGCCTTATGCCATAATGGCACGAGGCCACGTTGTTTGTCCCAGTCTGGTGATAATCGTGGTAAGTGACCACGGCGAGAGACCTCGTCAAGCCTGGAGTCGAGCTGGACTGCCAGTGAATCTGCTGCGGGAGATGGGAGGAACACGGGAGCTGCTGAAAGTCCCACCCGCTACAAAGTACCTGTCGTTCTCGTTGCAGTCATTCAAAAGCCAATGCCGCGCTGTCGGTTGTCTCTCCAGATTGTACCTCGCATCTTTTCTTGCATTGCCTCCTCGTAGTCGTTTCTCCCATAGCTCCGTCGTACGATCGCATGGTATCCGGCCATCTGAACCAACGCCGTCCGCCAGCGCTCCTAGTAGAGTCACTCTCTCCTGTCAACGTCCTTCTGCTTGACGACAGTGGCCTACGAATCCCACTGGCTGGCACAGATGGGGCAGACTAGGAACGACGCGCTAGTCTTGATCATCTCGTTGACATTGGTCAGTTAGGTCCATATAGCAATCGTGTCCTGAAAGGTCGAGGTATTTGCAGCTGGACAATTCGCAACGGGTCTGAGCCGACGACACTCCGGATCGGCCACAATTAGCGTCGCCACATCAGCTCCTCGAAGGCGACACCGCGAGGCACTTGAAGACAGGAAGTAGCTAAGGAACAGAAATCTGCGATACTATATCGCGTGACTACGTTCTCGCGTGGAGAGGCGATAAAGGCGATAGTGAGCCATGTGAATGACATGAATTGGCATTGTGCAGACTACCAAGTGATCACAATCGCTCAACTCCATTTCGTGAGAGTCGGCAAGTCTCCATATCCTTTAAGGACGTGTCCCATCTGCCAGCCTCCAGGGCAAGCAGATACCGTAGACAACATCAGCACGAGTATGAAGATTACGCCTGAAAAGCCCGCGCAATGTAGCAAATTGTGAGGGGGCATTATCATTTCCTGTCTTTGTGTCATGCAATCATGTCGATCGTGAACAGGCCAATGTCCAGCATAACGCCTCCGGTCATGTGCCTTGAATTGGAGACGATGCCAAGCCCGTGGCTCAAGGGGACGGAAATTCCAATCTCCTGTGTAGCCTTGACACGATTTCAATGTAATTCTCGTCCGTTTCCATGGTCAGAATTCCATGCCTGATGAAGAAGTCCAGCAGCACCAGCGCACAGTTTGGCTTGAACTCGCCATTCCTCATGCTTTCCTTGACCTCTTCCACCGTCTTGAGCTGAAAGGACTCTACCTCATCGTCTGACGGCTTCGGCTCAACATCCTCGGGGAGCTCCAGGTCGTACACATACTGACACTCTGGCTGTACCAAGCGGGTCTCCCCACCAGCTCGCTGGTCGCGGATGTGAAAGTAGGTGACAGTGCCTACCGCCTTCGCCTTCTTCCTCACCAGCTCCTCCGGCAAACTGGCCTCTTCCGCAGACTCTCGCACCAGGCTCTCGAAAGGAGTCTCCCCCGTTGCGATACCTCCCGCAACGGTATTGTCCAACATTCCACCGTACGTCTGCTTGTTTGCCGCTCGGCGAGGCACCCAAATCCTCGTTTGCTGCTCCTTGTCCTCATTACCCTGCACATAAGCCGTCATGTGACAGCCGTACGTCGTGATACCAAACAACGCAGATGCAGCCCTCTCCATGCTGAACAACACCTCTCCCTGGGGCCCATATACGGGGTGCAATTCATTTCGCCATTTGGACAGGACTTTGAAGTATCCTGTGGCGTGCATCGCCCGAATCGTCGCTTGCACGACTTGAGTCCTCTCCGCCTCGGTCCTCCCCGTCACCAAGGTCAGACTCCTCTCCTCATCGTCAATGCGCCAATCCGGAAGGCCACGAAAGACTTCCGTCACGCTCGGGAGCAGGTAGCCCAGCTCGGTGTTGGGGTGGTCTTTGACGTACAGAGCATAGTATGTATTAACGTGGGCGAAGTACAGCTTGGGGTCGGTCTGGTAGTAGGGGAAATTGTCGCACTCATTGACCAGGTCGAGGTTGGACTTGGGACCTGCGTCGATGGGGGTGGGCTCGGCCAGGACCATGGCCGATGCACGCGCGCCTGTGCCGCCGGCGGAGAATCGGTCGACGTCGCCGTTGTGCTCAATGGCGTCGGGATCGGCGGAATCGCCAGTCTGCGCCGTTCCTGGCCGATGCGACTCGGCTTCTACGTCTGCGTCGTCGGCCTGGTTCCACGAGGCGAGACGCGGCAGATCAGTGGGGATCCAGTCGCGCAGGCGGTGGAGGTTGAAGGCCATTTCCTTGATGGTACCTACTCGGTCAGAGAGTCAGGTAGCGAAGGGGGGGAGGCGATACCTAGGTTCACTCCCGTCGTGGGAGAAGCTGATGAAACAGGCGTCAGACGTTGAAACCAGGGTCTCCACAGGAGGTAGCCTACCAACAGCTAACCTACCTATGCCTATGTACCGCTAGCCAGCCGAGATGGTTCTGGTATCCTTGGCAAAAGCTTATATTCCCGCCTCAATCTTTCCAAATTGCTCGCTGCCGCTCCGTCCCGCCACCTCATCGCTTGCATCCACCTGCGCCTCGCTCGCTCGCCGAGACATCCAGCGTCCCTCGCGCGCAGAGACACGGCGCATCACCATCGGGACGGACGATGCGCACGATTCTCATGCCCATCGGCCCCCCGGGCGCGGGCAAGTCGACTCTCTGCAATGGCCTTCAACAGTTCATGCGAGCCGTCGCCCGGCCTTGCTCGGTCGGCAATCTGGATCCGGCGAACGAGAATATTCCCTACGATGCCTCGTTCGATGTGCGAGACCTCGTGGACGTAAATGACGTGATGGAGCGCGAGGAACTCGGCCCCAACGGTGGCGTGCTCTGGGCCATGGAGGAAATCGAAACCAATGTCGAGTGGCTGGAGCAGAGCCTAGCACAGTGCGGTATGGATCTTGTCTAGAGGTACGTTGCGCATCTTCTCGCTGCTGACGGGAACCTGTAGAGGAGACTATCATTCTCGATACGCCTGGACAGCCAGAGCTTTCGACACATCATCCATCTCTGCCAAATATTCTCCATCGATTGGAGCAGCAGGGCTATCGCGTGCGTGTAATTTATATGTGATATTCTTATTATGTCCTGTCCGTGCTAATACCGCATTAGATAGTTGTCATCCAGTTGGTGGACTCTGTAGTCTTGACCCGGCCATCTTTATACCTCAGCTCTCTGCTTCTTTGCCTGCGCGCGCCGCTGCATCTGCCATATCCCGTGGTCAACGTGCTAACGAAGATGGACAACCTGAAAGCAGTTGGTGGTGCGGACTTGCCCTTCAATCTGGACTTCTACACAGAGATTCAAGACCTGCACCACCTGCTGCCCGCTCTCTCGAGAGAACAGACTGCAAGCGCTGGTGGGGCGTCTGGAAAGTGGGATGCTCTGAACGAAGCTCTCATCAGCTTAATTGAAGACTACGGATTGATGGGCTTCGAGACTATGGCTGTCGAGGACCGACAAAGCATGGCCACACTGCTCCGCGCCATTGATCGCGCCAGCGGCTATGTTTTTGCCGGGGCTCGCGGGACTGACGAGTCCGGCCGGACTCTGGACAACGAAGCGAGTATATGGGCCCAGGTAATGAGCGAAAACTACGGCCGGATGGATGTGCGGGATGTGCAGGAGCGGTGGATCGAGCGAAAAGACGAGTATGATGAGCTTGAAAAGAAGCAGTGGGAAGAAGAGGCACGACTAGCAGGCGCTCTGCCTGAGCAACCGGCGGCGAGTGTGAAGCGACCGACGAAAGGCGACAGCATCAGCACGGATGGCAATGACCCTGAAGACGACCTACTAGCCGAGCAGGAGAAGTGGCAGGAACAGCTAGCGGAAGCTCCAGCAGCTGTTCGCCACAGCAAGGTGATCAGAAAATCGACATCCGAATAGTCACCAATGTCCAGGGCTTGCCGGTTGCATACTGCACGGTGCCCATTGCAGACAATCGAGTCGCCATTTTCTCTGCACATGGCTTCAACCCAGCGGTCAACGAACCTGAAGCTGACCTCCATTAGGTCACGGCCTTGGTCTGACCTATTCACAAAGCATAAGATCCAGATCTATGGCGAGAAGTTCGGCCGGGATGTTACTAGCACCCTCTTGGATGGCGGATGGCCATGAGGTGTCATGGAGCGCAGCAGAACTCCCCAACATGGCGAAGCCACACACACACACACATACACACACAGTGCCGTGACCACGATTAACAAGGCGATGAGCTGTCGCAGAAAGTTCTCGGCAAACTATGATTGATTGGCTTATGTCTCGACTTGTCTGCAGCTGAACACAGCCCCGAAATTCGATCCTACTGCTGATAAGCTACCGGGAGTTCCGATGATCAGTAGCCAGAAGCGCCGACTTCTGACCCGCAATGCAGCCAAAGGCGGCATCACCGAAGATTCTGTTAGAATAGGACGTACGTTCAGGGGCCATCGACGTGTTGTGGTTCTGAGCATGTCGACCAAAGCTTTCTTCCTCAGCACTAGAAAGACTATGATGTGCGCAGGAACCATATCGCTGCCGTCCATGCACAATCATCCAAACTGTAACAGGTCAGCGTTACTACAGTCTTCCGTCTCGACAACGTATAGTGACTTACCCACAGCGGCTCTGATCTGTCCTATCCTTCTCAAGTTATTGGCACCCGCCCATCGCGCAGTTGTGCCAGACATTGGTGCACATCCCATTACACCAAGTTGACAAGTGGCATTCCTCTTGCGTGGTCGGGTAATAGCATTGAGCGGGCGGGTCAACAGCATTGACCGATATGGCAACGGCAATCACTGCGTGGATGATTGTATTGACTAGATGAGTATTCGTAAGCATGGGAACGAGGACTGCCTTGGAACCTGCCGTACATTTCATGATTCCGAGTTTCAGTCCTTCTCCTATTGGTAAGTTGGTCCCGGGTTGTGCACGACCGGTGTTGAGGGAATACCTTCTGTATATGCGAGCTCTCTCGTGCGCTAAGGCTTTGTAGGCCCTTGCAGACTTGTAAGACATGTAAGCAGACTATCTCGCTTGGCCAGACGTCACGCAGGCAAGCAAGGACACACATACCCTACACTTCCAAGCCCTTAGACGGGCGTCTGCGTGTAAGAAAGAAACTACCGATGTTGAAGTGGCACTACAAACTCTACCGAAAACCTCCGGGTTTATTCCTTGCGCTATTCCTATATGAAGAAAGCAGTAAAGGCCTTTCTCTTTATATATACCAAGACAGTATACTCTCCTTTGTTGATGTAGATTAAGCAACTTCCATTCTACTGGTACTAATCAACACATACTTCTTCTCCTCTCTACTAAATTAATTACCTCGGAACCTTCTAAAGTAATTGATATAAAGAGGATACGAACCAATCAGATCAAATGTTCCATAGAACACTGTATACCTAATTGGAAAGCTTCCGAGAATAATATAATAAAATCACAGAGGGACTATAAACTGTTATAGGGCGTTAAGCTAATAATAATCTAATTCTTTCTGTACCGAATTAAAGTTAGTTCTACTCGTATATTAGACGATAAGAATTAGAGATGTAATCTGATAAAAGAATAAGTTATATTATCTATACCAGGTAGAAATATAGATTGTAAGTAAATTGATTACCTCTATAATCTGGTATACTGTTCTAGAGTTTATTAAAATTCTAATATATAGCTCTATAAGGCTCCGAGATCTCTATCTCTACCTATCTGTAATTTGCTTCTCCGTTCTTTTATAATAGTCAATAGAGAACCTCAAAGATACTCTCTAGAGAGAGTAGGCACTTCCAGACTTTTTAAGGATCACCTAGAAAACTATAGAGTTACCGTAATAGTATGCTAGTTTTAGAGTAATCTATAACAGGGTTCGGAGAGCCTTTTTTATAGATTGTCTAATGCACATTCTGTAGAGTCTCCAGAGAAAGTAAGAAAAGCCACTATTTTTCTTCTTACGATATTTATATAGTTTGATACCTGATCCCAGCATTAAATACATCGATAGAAAGTTCTGATTGATCTAAATTGATCCTTTAGAATAGAAAACAATTTTGTGTAAGGGTATTATCAGTAGACTACTATTCCTTTCAGATAGCCTAGAGTCAAATTATTATAATGCTTTCAGAGCTATGCTGCTAAGATTTAGAACACGCTAAGTTATTGGTACTTAGAAAATCTTACTCCTAGCCAAGTAATATATTTCTTTAAATAAATACCTAAGATTCCCGAATCAAGCTGAAAGTACAAAAGCAGACCTTTTTGAACCCGAACGTTCTTTCTCTAGAAGACTTGAACTTTTCTTACCTATGGAGTATTACCTCCGAAGGCTATAAAAGCTTACATTAGAAAGTTTCCTATCCCTAGAATCTGAAATTCTCTATCTCTAGAATACTAACTAAATAAAATATCTATTAGACTATAAGTAGAGCATAATACGGGTATACGTAGAGCTATAGTAAGGCTAAGGCTATAGATCATAACTCTCTACTAATGAAGTAGAGCTCTATAATCTAGTTAACAAGAATCTTATAATGCTATAAGATATAAATGTATACAATACCTTAATAGAGGAGCAGTCAAATACGTTATTTGCATTCAGTTATACCTCTTTGTCTATATTGCCTAAATCACAAGAAAAGGATACGCTAATAGGATACTTCTAGACAAGCCAGGCTCATTTCTCTAGCTAGAGTATACTAAAGCTAGATTGATTGGTCCTGAATTCCTCCTACTCTAGCCTACGCTTCGCTTCAACAGGGAAGTCGGTCGCTCCGTAATAATAACAATTTATATAACACATTACGTAGTATTCTAGATAACCTAGTACTACAGCTGAAAATCGTAGTTTATTATAGAATACTTGAATACTAAAATAAGTATACTACCCGTAACTCTATTAGCCTATATAGGTTTTCTATACTACATTTCGTTACTTTCTATAAGCTTAGGACCTTAAACATTACAGACTCCTCTAGAACGTCTTTTACGCCGCCTTCTTTATTCAATTGTCAGATTTTCCGAGCTGGCTTATATACAAAGTTAGTCAAAGCTTACTCAGTCTATTATATAGTAGTGTCACTTTTAAAGTAGTGTCCGAGAGACAAGTACGTAATATAGGGATAATCACGGAATTAGGTTACGTTAATATAATCTCTTTCTAGGAATAATATTAATAAGGTTTAGAGTTTGCGTATATATATATAGTCGCTTATCGTGTCGGCTAACTCGACTCTTGTATATACTTATATTAGTACCGAACTGCTACCTATATCAAGGACTTTATAGACATTATACTAGCTTGTACGTTACCTAGATTAGTAACGAGAAGAACTTTACTATTAGAGGCGTTACGTTTGGCCGTATACAATTAGCAATATTAAGTATTGATCTACTTACTAAGTTCTACTATATATATGTATATATATATATATTACTCTATCGAATTTATAGAGTATAGATAGAATTAGATTCTGAATTGGTGTTATTAGTAGATAGATCGTATTTATATAGTACCTATAGTAGAGTTTCCTTCTCGTAGCAAACAACTACTATAAGAGTTTTATATGTATATAAGCTATTTTAGCATCCGGCGCTATAATACCTTCTATACTTATATTATAACAGAAAATACTACAGTTATTTGAGGGAGAGCTTTCTTAGCTATTAAAGGATACTAAAATATAGACAGTCGATAGTACGGAGGTAATTACTAAACTCTACTGCTCTACTACTCTAGATAGCGTATAAAGGGTATACTCTCTAATAGAACAGTACTTATTACCTCCTTAGTAAAAGGACCTCTTGTCGTAGAAGATAGGGATTGTAATATAGGCGCCGGACCCTTCTCTATCGAGTTCTTAGAGCTACGGTCTAGTATAATCTATTCTTTTGATTATTATAATAAGGTAATAAAGTAGGGTCTTATAAGGGTTTGTTGTTAATAGCGCCTATTCAATGTTATAAAAAATCTAGTAGCTCTAGTTACTAGGCCGGCTTCTATCTAGACGTTCTTTAAGAGTATAATCTTATAGCTAATAGATACCTCAATCTCTACCTCTAATTAACTATATTTATCTATAGAAGTATACTGTCTAATACTATCGTCGTTATGCTTAGCTCTAAGCTTAATAATAGAGGTATACAATACAGTTAGTCGCTGCTCGTTAAAGTTCCTAATATTATCGTTAGTAAAGTAGATATAAGTAGTATCCTTAAAAGATTAGCGCTCTCCTATAGAGAGTATAGAAGCAATACGAGTAGTAAGAACCTACTAGTCCTAACAAGTAAAAGCATTTCTATAGAGGCCTTTTAAATATTTGCGGAAAGTTAGTTACGTATTAGCCTTGTTAACTCGATAGTATAATTGAAGGTATAGTAATCGTTATGGCTACTAATATCTATAGTATAATTAAGATTAGTAATAAAGAGCGGAAGTCTAGTAATAGTTAGAAGTTAGAAGAAATTACCGAGAAGGATAATGTTTATTCCGCCGAATAGCAGTTGACTACTACGTACCTAAGAGAGCCAAAAATAAAGACTAATTACAGACTTTTCGTCAATAATAAGATAGTAGACTCTATAAAGCTTAGCCTATACGCTCTATAATATAGATACGGACAGCTCTTAAAACTAGCGGTACCTATAGGCAGTTCAAGGAGTTTGTAAAGGGTTTAGCTATTATAGCGTAAGTAGCTATACTAGTTAGTACTAGGCGGAGGACTAGATTCCTACGAGTTCTAGCTTTAGCCTATAAATATACAGAGGTAAGATTAATAATATATAATTTAGTAGCTCTAGTACGTCTATTAACATTTAGAAGTAATTGAGGAGGATCCTAGCTATCTAGAAGAGAGAGGTAGTAATTAAGTACTGTATTATATACTAAACGTTGCTCTAGATTAAGAAACTCTTTTTAATTGGTTGACTAGGAATCTATACAGAGTTCTATAGGGTTAGCCGCAATTTCTTCTTTCTAATACTTACGGGTTTTTATATATAGCGGGAGCATAAATTTTATACAGCGGGAGGCATTTTAGGATTAACCCTAAAGTCTAGGCCTTAGGCATCATTCTTGGCGTTGTGTAATAAGACACCTCCGCGCTCGCACCAATATATTAGCAGGCTACGATTCAGGCTACTACTAGAGCGATAGACGCGACGACGCGACGCGACGACACGACGACATTACGAGATGTACGCGAGATTGGCTAATAGAGAGACAGAGAGATACTGTCGATTATAGTAGGTAATATAGCTAAAGACAGCGGCAAACGCGTTTTTGGCTTAGAACTAATTCAGTTACCTCTAATAGACTATAACCAAAGATACAACTATTAAACAAGTTCGTCCTATTAGTATATTGTTACTATAGTTAACCTAATTTTCCGCTATACCAAGTCTGTAGTTATATGTATTGTTGCTGTCGCTATTACGGTATGTTAGGAAAATCTTCCTATATATGTATGCCTAAGGTTGTTAGGGTAAGCCCTAAGAGGCCTCCTGCTATATATAAAAACCTATACTTACAGGGAATTATATCCGGCGGGAGCAGAAATTCTAAATAGCAGGAGGTCAAGTTTGCCTAAGGCACGCCATGCCTATATCGCGCCGTGTGTCTATCGCGCCGTGTGTCTATCGCGCCGTGTGTCTATCGCGCCGTATGTCTATCGCGCCGTATGTCTATCGCGCCGTATCTATTGCGCCGTATCTATCGTGTCCGTCGCCGTATCTATCTCCGTATCTATTTCTCAATTGCCTACCTAGTAGGTAGGCATCTCTATCTCCGTCTCCGTCTCTATCTCTATCTCTATCTCTATCTCTATCTCTATCTCTTAATTACCTAGGTATTTCTATCTCCGAGCCTATTTGTTGCCTAGGGACCTTGTCTTGTCTTAGTTCTTCGAAAAGTCAGGTAGGTAGGCAGTACCTGTAGTATATACATTCTGCCTTAGGCAAATTTGGCCTCCCGCCATTCAGAATCTTTGCTCCCGCCGCATATAATTGCCTATACTTACGTTATAGATAATAGTAGATATTAGGGAATTTAACAGTATATTTACTAATAAAGGTAGACTAGTCTGCGTTAATATCGATATCTCGATTGCCGAGGGTATTAGTATCTGACTTATACTAAGTACGGCGGATATTAAGCTTATCCTAATATATAGGATCTACGTCTTCTTCGTCGAGTTGTTCTTTAAAGTCTTCTATATTAATTCGAGCTTAAACCTCTTAAGATAGCTTCTAAAGAGGGGCAATATATAGATCTAGGTAGTATTTATAATAGCGGCGGTACTAACGGTAGGTACTAGAATAGGTATCAAATATAAAGTTGTTAGTGCCTTATAAGTTAAAAAGAGTAACTAGTAATATTAGATAGGCTCTCTATAGACCTTCTAGAAGGACAACCTAAGTACGACAGTAATCCTTATATATAGAATTAGCCGGGTTATTCTTATACTTTAGATAATAACTTAACAGACGTACGGAGCCCTAGGGAAGGCCTTTTATATAAGGCCTACTTAACTCGTAGTTTGTAAGTACTATAAAGAAAGTAACATCTTTATATTACGGAGTATACTAGATATACTTCGTCTAGTATAATTTTCCTCTTCTGAAATCCTCTCGGGGAGGTACGTTGTCTAGATCCTTATTACCTAATACTAAGACGCGCTATTAAGCTAATAGGGGCCGCCTATTATCTTGTTTATAGCCTTGGCGGCAAGTTGGATAATAGGTTAATTATTAGAGGATACTATAGGGATAAGAGCTCTAAGTATTGCTTCAAATAAGAATAATACTATCTCTACCTTATTATAGTACTTGCTTAAGTATTTGACCGCTACCTATAGGTCCGTATATAGCAAATTATTGGTATTAGTACGCTATACTAGTAAGATTAATAGGTTTAAGTAATTAAGGAGCGTTTAATTGCTTTATACGTAGAATATAAAGTATACTAGATTTCGCTTTTTACTAGTCTCTATAGTAGCCTAAATGAAGTAGAACCGGCAAAAGGTATACTAATTATTAGTATTCTGTCCTCTTCTCTAGCGCTAGTAATACTCTAAGTATCTATAGCGTTATATACGATTGATTATATCTAAGGGATTAAATAGGCTATTAGAGATCTCTAGACCGAGACTAATTACGCTATAGTTAAATTAAGCGGTAGTTTGGCAGGGCTCTAGATTAATAGCAAAGAGATAGCGGCGCTATACGTCGGTAAAATTAGTACGCTTATACTTATTATCTATATTAAATAAGCCTAGCATATATAACTATACGAATTTATAAGCATTATTACTACTAGGTCCTTAGAATTCATAGCGATACTAGTAGTCTTGAATACAGAACTTTAGCTCTTTAGCTTTATTATATACTTAATTAAGGTATCGAGGCACTGTTAGAAGTAAGCGGTTACGATATAGGGGTGATCTCGGAGGTTAGTACAAGAGAGTTTGATCCTAGATTGACTATCGGCGTGATTCTATCGTTAATAGATATCTCTATACTAGTTAGGAGGTATAAGCTTTATTGCAAATTAGCTACGCTAAATATAAAGAAGAGATTACGCTTTATACTAGCGCAATAGGTAGGGGTACCTTGTAGGGCAGATATAGATCTAGTAATAGCATTTAGTAAACGTCGTACCTCCGGATTATTAGGTACCTTAAATATAGCTCGGATATCCTCTAATATAGTAGCTCAGTACTAAGAGTTAAGTTTTAAGAATTATTAATACTCCCTTTACGACTCTTACTATAGTAGAGCTTATAGACATTAGTATACTCTATACCTTTAATAGAGAATAACTATAGTTCTATATTAAACTAGCGCTTATTATATATATTATATATACTTATTATATCCGAGTTAAGAGCAATATTAAAGGTAGTCAAGAGGGTAGCATCAAACCCTAACAATACTAGTCAGTTAAGGTTATTATTAGCTTCTAAAGGTAGTCTATTGCTTTTATTAGTAAGGAGACGTATAACGTAGTACTCGTACTCTCGGTCTTTTAGACCGGATTTGTTAGAAGTCTTATAGTGTTAATAAGCAACGTACTACAACAATAGCGTAGCTTAAGAGCTTTAAGAGTAGTTATAATAATTGGCCGTTATAGTAGGTTTAGTAAATTAGAAGCTAGAGGTACTAAATTAGTATAGTATCGATTGATTCCTATAGTATCGACTCGTTATCTAATATAGGTTCGTAGTCTAACGTCTAAGATATCGAAGGTAATAGAGCTGTCTAAGATAATATAGACGATAATAATAGGAATTAGCAACGCTAAAGGAATTCAAGATAACTATAAGTAGCCGAAGACGTCGTATAAATTCCGAATTAGTTAGCAATTGCCAATTAACCTATATTACAGACGCAATCGAGGATTATTTATATCGCTTAGAAGCGATAGCAACGGTACGGTAGCGCTTAACGGAGTATCGTCAAACAAAGTAGCGCTTAATATAGTACCAATTAGTATAGCTGTCTCGGCGCGGAGGCTAGGTACAGATATAGTAGGTATAGGTATTAGTATAGGGCTCGGTACGATAGCCGGCGGATAGAGGTTTTGGTTTAGTACGAGTAGTTGAAATCGGCTACTAATACTCAATTGGCTTATAATTAATCAATACTAAGGATCGAATCCTAGATCGTTCGTATAGATAGATAGTAATAATTCGGGTATACTAAATATAGGGGCGGCGGTAGGTAAAGCGTACGGTACGAGTAGCTAGAATCGGCTGCTAATACCGAATTAGCTTATAATTGCTTAGTACTATATCGGAAATTAAGGATCGTTAACATTCGTCGGAAGTACGGTTAGTATTAGTATTAGTACTAGTGCTAGTACTAGTACTATAGTAGTACAAGATATTACTTTAGTCTTTTTAGCTAGGGATATATATTAAGTTATAGGTATACTAGGCGCTATCTGTCGATAGTTAGTATACGTCGTAACAGCTTTGCGGTGTCCGGCGCGCTTGTCTACAAAGTAATTCTTTGCTCGCTAGTAGCCGTAGGTATACCTCTTTATACCTAGATACTCGTCGTCGTAGTTAGATTCGAATTCTTTATCTAGATCAAATTGATTAGGTCGATCCGATAGGAGGGTACGCTTAAATAGTTGTTTGTTTAGTAGTTGCTTATCGCCGCCGGCTACGCTGTCCTAAACAGTAGCTATTAATTAGATTAGTAGGTATAGGTATAGTAGATATAGAGTAGGTATAGAGAGTATAGGGTAATTACGGGAGGTATAGGGTAGGTACGGTAGAATAGGGCAAGTATAGTTTAGCGGTAGGTACTTTGTAGTACTTAATTTATAGTACTTAATTCGGCGTATAGGTCGGTATATCGGTTTAGTACGTAGTTTGGTAAGCGTATTATCGGTAGCGTAATTTCTTCGATAGTATATCGGCGGTAGACGTCTTGTAAGAGGGGGTATGTAGTAATATATAGAGCATCCTTTCTACTACGTAGGACAAAGGAACAAAACTAATTCTTGTCCTTCGGAAAGGAGGGAGCGGCGTCGTATAATATACCCCTACGCTAAGTATACGCTGTCGCTGCATTACGCGGGCGGTCGCCCGATAGCCGATCGCCCGACGTCTCGGCTAGCGTTGCTGCCGTAGCCCGGCCTACCTTAGGCCGGTATACCTTAGGCTTAAATACCTAACTACTGCCCGGGCGCCTATAGGCCCGGCTGTTATACGTCTATAGTAGCAGTATACTTCGTTGTCGTTGTCGTCGTTGTAGCGGTAGGTATCGGTAGTATAATATTAGTATTAATATAAAGTAGATAGAAGGAAGCTATATAACTTAAAGTAGAAAGTTCTAGTCTACTTATATTATCGTAATACGTTATACTAGAGGAAGGTTTTCCTAGCTCCGAAAGCTGCGCTCTATACGCCTATCTTACTATATAGTACTATATAGCGCTACGCGCTATATACCTATATACGCAACGCGATATATATACTACGCATAATACGCGCGTAGTAGATTGCCTCTAGTAGGTATAGTAGTCCTTTACTTTGCTATAGAACTGTATAGGGAATGCCTCTGGTAGCTACTATATAGAGCTTTTTTTATACCTATAATAGGCTTTTATAAAGATAGTAACGTATTCGGTTTAGTATACTCTACTATAAAGGATACGCTAATAGGATACGTCTAGGCAGGCGCGTAGGCGCTGCCGAGTTTTTCGATTCCTCTATATACCTTTTCCTAATTAATTAGCCTCTACTCCCTCTCTATACCTAACTTACGCTACGCTTCGGAAGGCTAGAGAGATCGTTCTGTACCAACGAGACTCGCTATATTACTACTACGATAAGCGTAAGTTGTATAACTATATACCTAGTAAGGACTCTATCGATAATTATTTAGTATAAGCAGTCGAGAATTATAGAGAGTATAGAGTATACTATAGCGTCTTCGACGTCTATACTAAGAAATATAGTAAGAAGAAAGGTATTATATATACGTCTAACGAAGGCCTAGGATTGTTAAGAGAATATAGTAGATTTATTGTAGTAGATAGTATATATAGTACTAATAAGTCTCGATTTACTTTATTAAATATATATATCTAGGACTATAATAGCAAGAAACGGCTAGTAGCTTATATACTACTATAGTTACAATATATTATTTTACTCGCTACTAGCTTTAAAGCTCTGTCTTTCTAGGTAGAATATAGAAAGCCTGGCAGCTAGTGGCTTAAATACTATATTATCAATAACTCTATAAGTAATCAGAATGCCTTCAAACTAGTATTCGATCTAATTATCTAAGTATCGAAATACTACTATATTACTAGTATACCTTATAGACTATCCGGCGGAGATATAGCAAAAAACGAGGATATAGTACTATATAGACCGCGTTGCTAGTAGTATTATCGCTCGTACAAGAAATACCTTAGTTAAAACAATTCCTCGTAACGGCTTTATAGAGTCTTCTAGGCAGTACTAATAATCTACTATATAAATATATAGTACGCGAGTAGTCTATTGACTTTGCCCTTATATAGGCGACGTACTTCCAACGAGACAGTATAGTTAAGATAGGTATAAGTCTAAGGTACTCCGAGAATAAGTGTCTACTATAAACTTCCGTCTAGTTACGTACTCCGATAGAGACGAACTACAAACTACGTCGAGGCCTATTATTTAGAGTACAAACGCGGTAACGAGATAGTAATAAAGAGATAGAGCTTATCTAGGGCACTTAGTTACTTTATAGACACCGACTAAAGATAGTATAATAGAGCTAACGCAGTAGCCGATTAATAGTTACAGCTGCTACTTTACGTAACCTTAGATATAAGCGATTATACGATATCCTATACTTTATATAGGTAAAGGTAAAGGACTAGTATCGTATAGTAGAAGCTAATAAGTAACTCTTATTCTATCGAACCCTACTAGAGTTTAATGACTATTATAGAATCCACTTGCCCTCTAGTAAAGATATAGTATTAGACTTCTACTTCTTACTTATCCAAAAAGACTAGGGCTCGATAGTGCCGTTCTCTTCTAGAGTTTAGAAGATATACTTATTCTTCTCTATTATTACTTTCTAGAGTGTTATATGTATAGTATCTGAAATATCTTATAGAGAGTTGTAGAGGTTCTAGAAAGTTATATATCTTTTAAAGAGTCAAAATTAGGGCAGGGGGGAATCATATGCGGGGGTCAAGTTTACCTAAGGTATGCTAGATCTATCGCCGTTTCTATCGCTATATCTATCGCGCCGTATTTATTGCTATACCTAACGCTATATCTAGCGCCGTATAGATAGGGCGTCTATAATTCCTATTACTTCTAAAGCTCTCTCTACTTTGATATTCTCCTTCTACTTCTAATTATACTAGAGCTCCCTAGTCTCTACTATAGTTTAATCTTATAGTAGTTTTCTGTACGTTAGCTAATTTAGCCTTCTTGAGATCTAGGTATTCGTTATAGAATAGCGTAAGCTTTATAAAGAAGATTAGAGTGTTGTCACGTAATAATATTATCTATACCTTTAAGCCTTTGTATACCTCTTACCGCTAGAGAACGTATTAATACCGAAATAGCGTAGTTTGAATATCTTATTTTTTTTTTATATATACTTCTCTTTATTAACCTACTAGGCAGTCTATAGATAGCGTACTATCTTCTACTAGCGTTCAGGTATATTCTTTACGATAGTAGTAATACTAATAGGGTTTTTGATAGGCCGGGTAATAATATCTAGCTCTTCTACTAATTCTACATCTATTTAGATAGCTATAAATACAGCTGTATATATAGTATGAAAACATTCGTCGTTATCGCATTTAGGGATGTTATTCTATTCGTATATAGCTCGTTTGCTAAGGGCTATATAGGCATCGTTATATAGCTCGTCGGGTAATATATATCGGTATATCCGGTATAGAGTAGGGAACTGGGTCATTATAAACGTCGGGTCAATAAATTTTAAACGTCGGGCCCAAAGTTTGCCTTAGGCCGCATTATGTACCTAAGGCAGAATATTCGTATATTACCTGCTTCTACAACAAGAGCGACAAGACAAGACGAGACGAGAGCGACGAGACAAGACGAGACGAGAGCGACAAGAGAGGAGAGCGACAAGACGAGAGCGACGAGACAAGACGAGACGAGCGCAAGGAGACAAGACAAGACGAGACGAGCGTAACGAGACAAGACGAGACGAGCGCGACGAGACGAGACCGACGAGACGAGCGCGACGAGACAAGACGAGACCGACGAGACCCGACGAGACCAACGCGACGAGACGAGACCGACGAGTCGAGACCGACGAGACCGACGAGATATAACGAGACTGACGAGATACGACGAGACCGACGAGATACGACGAGAGCGACGAGACGCGACGCGACGTAACGCAACGCAACGAGAGCGACGAGAGCGACGAGAGGAACAAGATTAACGAGAGGAACAAGAGTAACGAGAGGAACGAGACGCGAAATACCTACCTAGAAAGGAGAGAGAGAGAGAGAGAGATAGAATACCTAAGAGAAATAGTTTGAGATATCTTCTACCTAAGGCATATTATGCCTAAGGCAAACTTTAGGCCCGACGTTTAAAATTTATTGGCCCGACGTTTATAAAGGCCCAGAGAACTCCTATATAAGCTTGCTTAGTATATATCTATTAGTCTTTTTATTCTTCTCTTAACCGAATGTTTTAGCTATACAGGCTCTTACTACTATATATATATACTTTTTAGTAGTACTAGAAGCTAGAAATACCTTCGAAAGCTCGTTTATAGCTACCTTATCTCGATTATAAAACAAATATCTTAGTATTATTGATCTAGTATTCGTCGAAGATTGAAAATGTCTAAATATAGCCCTTATAGGTCTCGTCCGGTATAAGTATATACGCAAGCGGAAGAACGGTTCTAATGAAGTTGAAGTAGAGTAGTAGTAGCCCTAATTTAATAATATTATAATTAGAGTCGTAGATAAGTACCTTAGTATTAATCTTGTATATTCAAATAAGCTCTAAGTATACAGAAACAAAATTCGAGCGGTCGAGCTATTTTCTATAGTTATAAGCTTATAGCGAATCTTAGCAAACTTATTATAGATATTACAAAGAACTAGTACTATAGCTATACTAGAAAAGCCTACTTTAGTAACAGACTCTATCTTTAGTCTTATAGTATATCCGAAGGAATTCGTAAAAGCGCTTCTTACGATATTAGCAACAATAGAATAGTAGCCCTATAGGATCTATACTAATATAGTTGTACTTCTCTATATTTCCAAGGTAGAATAACTACTTACTCTTAGTATTATCCTTATTAATAGCCAAAACCTACGCTATAGTACGATAGCTATTCTACTATATATACTCGTTTGTTTAGGCGATTGCCTCTAGTATAATTTATTATATATAATACTTCCTTACCTTATCTATACTACTAAAGTGTTTCCGGCCCCTATTCTTCATCTAAACAATACTATAATAACTACTATAAGCAACGAGGTATATATAAGCCGAAGGCTTATACTAGTAGAGAGGCTAAGGAATCTTATAGCGTAGACTATATACAGTATCCTCGTCATTAGTAATTACGTCGCTAGTATTATCGTCGCTAGAATCGTCGCTAGAATCGTCGCTAGAATCGTCGCTAGAATCGTCGCTAGAATCGTCGCTAGAATCGTCGCTAGAATCGTCGTTAGCGTTTTCGTTAGCGTTGTCGTTAGCGTCGCCGTTGTTAGCGTTATCGTTCTTAGCACTGTTTTCCGGCGTCGCTTTATGTTAAAGATTATAAGCTATTGATTGATTTAGTATCTAACGCACCTACCCGTGCCTTATATCTTTGTGCTTAAGCGACATCGGTTACAACCCTGACCATAATACTATTACTAACACTCCTACTTAACCGATAGTCGGTTACTTTCCGTAACGCCTTAATAACTCCTTAAAATAATCCTAGGACCCCTCTTAAAAAACCTCTGCCTTTATAGTAGGAAAAGAGTAGCCTCTGTTAATATATCCTAAAAATGCTCTAACTAGATTACTATTAACTCTATTCTCCTTTAACTTCTTTGCCCTTCCCCTATAAAGCCTAACAATCCCTATTCTAGATACGTATTGTTCGAAGGCCGTTTGATTCAGTACCTTAGTAAAAGTATCCGCCGTATTAAATAGTCCAGGTATATATAAGATCGTAATTGTCTTGTCTTTAACTAGTTGTCGTATAAAATGAAATTGTACTCGAATATACTTAGTTTTCTTATATATTTTAGGGTTATTCGAAATCCTGATAGCTACTTAATTATCGACTAGGATAATAATAGTTTCTTGTAGTAATCCGACGAGTTCTAGCATCTCCTTTAACTAGATAGCCTCCTTTCCTATATAATAAAGGGCAGTATATTCGGCTTCGGCCGTTAAGAGCGTAACGGTAGTTTGTTTCTTATATCTCTAGCTTACGGCTATACCTCTAATAGTAAAGATATAGTCGCTAATTGACCTGCTGTCTAAGCGATCCCCGGCGTTCTTAGCATCCATCGGTAAAACCTATTAGTTTACTCTTTAATTCTCCGTTAAATTCGAGTCTAGTATCTAGAGTTCTAAGTACGTATCATAGTATCCGCTTAATTTGTTCTTAGTATTTAGGTAAGGGATTTGAACAATATCGACTAGCTGTTAAGACCGAGAAGACTAGATCCGGTCGAGTACCGAGTATAGTGTATATTAGTAACCCTACTATTAACTGGTACTCTAGTCGCTACTTCGGGGTAGCCGTAAATTCCGGAGGTATAGGTTCCTATCGTTTGTTAGTAATGTAAGGAGTAGTGACTAGGTTAGATTAATAATCCGAACTTATTAATTATAGCCTTAAGATAAGCTATCTGAGTTAGTCTAATCTTACCCTCCTTCCTTTTAACTACAATACCTAGAAAATACTAGTATTTACCTATATCCTTTACTTTAAAGCGTTGTTTAAGTAATTGCTTAACGTCTTCAATTAACTCGAGATCTAGCCTAGTAATAAGCAGGTTATTGACGTAAACTAAGATAAACATTAAACCTTTCTTAAACACTGCGTTATTATATAGATAATAGGTAAAGCCGAGTTCCTTAAGAGCATTTATAAGAGTCTTATACTAGATTCGTAGTACTTGTTTTAACCTGTAGAGTACTTTATTTAACTTATAGACCTTTCCTATCTTCTTAAACCCTAGTAGAAGTTTAATATAAATCTCTAAGTCGATATCTCTATAGAGAAATACAGTTTTGACATCTATTTAATAAATATACTAGTTGTTCTTCGTCGCGAGTCTAAATATAAGTTGATAGCTTATTAGCTTTACTACGGCTGTAAAGGTCTCGTTAAAGTTTATCCCTTCCTATTACTCGAACCCTACGAACAACCTATCGTACCTTAAAGCGAGTGATTTCCCTACGAGACCCTCTCTTTATAGTAAAGACCTAACGGCTAGAAAGGGTAGGTATTCGTATTATTGATTCGTCTATCTTATTCTAGGTTATATTATCCTATAGGGAACTATATTCTTCTTTAATAGCTTTAATCTATTGCTTGCTATAAGGGCAGGAGATTGCTTCGTCGTAGGTCTTTAGTACGATAGGGTCGATTTCTACTAGCTATATTGTCGTAAGTTCCTTATTGTCTAAGGGTTCCTAAGTAGTTAGAATTCGTATATTGTCTTTAATTTCAAACTCTAGTATCGGTTCTAAGGCGTACTTCTTAAGGGACGTATTAAATACTAAGATTTGATCCGATTAATTAATATATATAAACGATAGTACAGGTAGATAATCGAGGGCCGGAATAGTTGGTCGAGGAGAGTTAAAAGGCACTAGGATTAGTATACGTTGGTTATTTGAATTTGATTGAATTAGTTATATAGGACTCGGTATTAATCGATCGCTAGGATATATATAATTCTCCTACTCGGATCGTATAGCTAATTGCTCTTAAATAGGCTAAAGATTTCTAGGGAAACGTTAACCGTAGGATTTTATAGTGTTTCTAGTCGGAAGAATATATTTAGGCGCCTACGGTAGAGTCTTATTTACTAATAGCGGAGGTAATTCTGTCGCTATTAACTAATAATCGAGACGAACATTCTCGTTAAAGAGAACTTCCTTCGCTTGTTCAATAGTACTAGTAACAGGATCCTAGAGTCGATAAACGTAGTAACCTTCGAAACTTTACTTTAGGTATAAGCTTATATACCCTATATCCGACTCGTCGTATCTAATCTACCTCCGGTATATTACCGTAGAATGCCTCGTATAGACTCTTGAAGTTTTAGAGGGCAGTAGTAGGTATATAGTTACTAATAAAGACCGCTGCTTTAACGAGTTTAGGCTAGAGCTCATTTCGTAGGTAACTATCCTACTTTATATTGCGTATACTGTTCTAGAGCGTTTAATGCTTCCTTTTAGAGACTCTATTCTAATTAGGTTAATAGGGAGCTAAGATAATAAAGTCTAGGCCTGCCTCGTAAGAAGCGCGATAGATAATATCTATAAATTCGGTACCTCTATCGGCTCTTGCCTGCTTTAGTTTCTTATTAAACTACCGTTCTATTCGTCTTTCGAAATCTTTGTAGTATCTATAGACTTCTAAGGCCTCTTCTGTTTTTAGGGTATAGATCTAGTAGTATCTCGTATAATTATTAACGATTAGTAGGTAGTATCGTTTACCTACTTAGGAAACTAGCAATAGGCTATAAAGTTCTATATAAACTTTGTTAATTCGCTTAGTTTCTCGAATAGGTTCTAATCGTATATATCTTTACTGTATCTTGTTGTAATTATATAATTTGTAGCTGAATTCGTTGTTAATAAACGGGACGCCTTGTCTTTTAAGCAATTCCCGAAGAGGCTTTTAGCCGATATAACCTAATCTTTAGTGCTATACATAAAGAGGGAGTCGTTAAACTATACGTTGATTAAAGAAGGAGGCGACAAAGTCGACTTTACCTAGATAACTATTCTTCTCTCGATTTTTATTAAAACTATTAAACTAGTAAGAATAGTAGGATCGTCTAAGAGAGACGTCTAGCTTCTAGAGAGATCTATGTTAAATACCTATACAGATTATTTAATTTGTACTTCTATTAATAAAGTAGTAGGCTCTAGTAACTAAGCGGTATTCTGTATTATTACGGTTAAGATTAGCGACAGATAGAAGATTAATACTTATTTAAGGGATATAAATAACCTTCGTAAGAACTATATTAATTATACCATTAGGGCGTATTATAGTAAGAACAACCTTTCTAACTCCTACTACAAAGAAACCTCTTCTATAGCCGATCATTTTAATTAGGTTTGCGACTTCTATATACTTAGTAAATACACTTCTTTCGATATATATATATTCCTAAGTACCTAAGTTAATTACCTAGTTAAACCTCTAGAAAGTTAAGTCCTTAACGTCCGCCTTTTTTACCAAGGGTTAAGTATTATCCTTAATTGCCTTGTAAGTAGCAATTGATATAGATTAACTTATTAAAAGGAAGGTTATAAAGGCCTCTAGAGTAAAATCGCATAACTACGATTAATCCCTAAATTCGTCGGATAGTTATTAATAGTCGTTAAAGACGACTCTTCCGCTATAGAAGTTGCTGTCTATATTAATTTAGACCGTCGAACCTTAACTCGTTTGATTTAGATTAGAGTTATCGGCAGTACTAAAACTTACGGTACCCCTAATATAAGCTTATATCTATAGATAAACGGAGACTTAATTCGACCCTGTTCCTCCCGTCGTTCTAATATACTTTCGCGCTAGTATCTCGTTATACTTGTTAGTGTTCTATTTGTAGTATTTATAATTTATATAATTTAATTAATTATACCTAGGCTACTAATACTTTATATTAGGCTAACCGAGTAGCTTTCCAAACGGAGGTTAATTTGTTCTTTAATTAAAAGAGCGTTTCTAACCTTATTTAAAGTTAGCTACAAACGATCGATTTTCACTTAGAACGAGGGCTCTACTATTATCTCTATTAACTAAATCCTAGTAATTCTAAGCGGCACTTATCGAAGTTGTATAATTCCTATCTATCTCTTCTATAGCCTATAACCTTCGACCCTTAAGTAATATTAGTAACCTAGGCCTTAAATTGAGGTCTAAAGGCGATTAGGAAGAATAGACATTTAATATTATCGTTAAAAACGACATTGCTTCTAAGTCGATTGAATTCGTTAAAGCCGTTTGTTAAATTCGATTTAAAACTCTAGGAAAGATAACGTCTCGTTAAATATATATAACTATAACTTCTTAAGATAAGAGATCGTAAGGTCGGCACTAATACTTATGCACTCGTAGTCGATAATTTGAAGTGCTTCTAACACTCGTTTATAGTTAATAATTTTAGCATAAAGGTATAGTATAACCTTAGATCAAATATATCTAAGAAGTAACTCGTTCTTAGCTAACTACGTTACCTTTTCGAGTATATAGTCGTTCTATTCTTCGGTCGGCGTATTATCTAGTAGTTCTATAGGAGATATTTCTTCTCTATTAAAAGGTAAGAGAAATCTAACTTTTCGAGATACGGTAGAGAACTTTCTAACCTAATCGTTATAGTTAGTTACCCCCGTAAGGACCTTATAGTTATTAAAAGCCTTAGTATCCTTATATGTACCTAGATATTCGGAGATATAGTATCGCGAGTTCTCGTTTAGGCGGAGTACTAGTTCAGTAGTACTACGGCCTCCTCTACGAGATATATTAGCATCTTCGTTAAGAGTAATTTCTCTAATAGGAGCTAAGGCGAAGCGTCGAGTTAATTCGTTAACTATAGGTAAGGAGTCTCGAGTAGGTATAGAGACTTTGTCTTTAGTACTGCTTAATAAATCGCTTAAGTCCAAGGACGAGCTACTTTCTAAGTCTAATAAATTAGAGTTACTAGACGAATCTAGGGCCGAGTTCTCCTAGGCTAGAGGATTGTAATATATTAAGGCTTATGTAGAGGAGCTTTAATCGGTAGCGCAAATTTTTCAATAGGTATATAGAACTATTACCGCCTTATATCCGCTGTTTTATATCGTTAGTTTGACGGCTAATAGTATTGCCCTAGTCGTCGATATTAAAAAATATATATAGTTAATCGATTTTCTCTTTCTATAAATAGTAATTCAAGTATAGAGTAATTCAAGTATAGAGTAATTCAAGTATAGAGTAATTCAAGTATAGAGTAATTCAAGTATAGAGTAATTCAAGTATAGAGTAATTCAAGTATAGAGTAATTCAAGTATAGAGTAATTCAAGTATAGAGTAATTCAAGTATAGAGTAATTCAAGTATAGAGTAATTCAAGTATAGAGTAATTCAAGTATAGAGTAATTCAAGTATAGAGTAATATCGTAGAGCTCGAGGAGGATAATAATTGAGTTGTCGAATACGTAACTCGTAAGCGTCTTTCTTTTATTTCTACTTCTACCGGTAGGTTTACGCGTATTATAAGTATACCGTACTCTAGTACTTAATAATATAATTCTCGATATGTAAAAGATTGAATAAGTCAGGTATAGTAGGTTACGGAGACCGGAGAAGAAGGATAAGAGTTATTTGAAAGTAAGCATTAAACCTCTTTAGGGCATAAAAGGCGAGGGTAAACCTCGATTCCTATTTAGCGTCAAAATTAAAAAATCTTTAAGTACTATAAGCTGCAGACTCCTGTCGGTTATCTGTTCTTATATCTCTACGATATCGGTAATTATCAGAATTTTCTATTGTGTAGCGTTGTACTAATAACATATGTCTTGTCTTAACATTCGCGTAGGTGGAAGGACACTCTAGAGTATATGTATCCTACAATTATTGTAGTATTAAGTAGCGTATAAGTAGCGTAGTAAGGCATTAAGCACGATTGCCTTAATACTAGTCTCTAAACAAAGGTACGTACAATAGACTACTATACTATTTGTATACAAACTTGTTATTATACCTTTTTATATATTCGATAGCTTATCTGTAGTTGTTCCTATCGGCCGTTTAAACGAGGAAACCTACCTGCCTAGGTATAGTTCTCCGCTTATAACAGCTACTCGAAGCAACCTAGTAAGGCTAGGTATCTACTCTATATTTTGCCTCCCTATATTATCTACCTTATACTTCTTTTGTTAGCTTAGACTCTATAAGTACTGCTAATACTCTCGATAACATCGTAGGTCTTAAATATCGAGTTGTCCTAAAGTATAGGTATACTCTGACTACCGTAAGCTAGCCTGTCCTACCTATATCTTTTCCGACAATAGCTCGCTCTTTTGTTCTAATATAGTAATATCCGCTGTGATCTATATTATTTCTAGTAGTACTAACAATCCTCTAGGCTCTATAAGGTACGATTCTATTGCGCGCTCTATAGCAAAGACGCGTACGTACCCGGGTATATACTCTATTTCTTTCGAGCGCCGAGAGTATAAATAACTTTGTTGTAGATAGCGAGTATAAGGTTTCCTTCTCGAATACGCAATAGACGATAGCAACAATAGCAACGATACAAACCTCCGGTAGGGTAGTATCTAGAGTTATAGTAATAGACTTAGTAATAGACTTAGTAATTGACTTAGTACCTTAGGTATATACCTTAGATATATACCTTAGGCAGCAATATATAGACGGATCTAGAAATCCGACCTACTTGAGTTATAGATGCCTAAGATAAAATTGAAGCCTAAGGCAAAATTAGGGCCTAAAGGTACTAGTATTACCGCAGATAAGTAAGCGGCTAGCTAGCGGCTTACTGCAAAATAATAGTATCAGTTGTTTTGATTTTAAGCTACTATACGACGTAGCCGGCGTTTGTATATAAACATCGTATCTTGTTTGTACGCTAACGTTTTATAAGCTGCTTATCGCCGCTAGCGCGTTTAGTAGATAGATTTACTTCTACTGTACGATAATATAATACGTTTCTTTCTAGCGAGCTGCTTAGGTTCAAAATTGACTAACAGTCTGTTATCCGTTTGTACAATTTGGCTATTTTCAATATAAGCGGCTGTTCTCGACTAAGCGTACAGCGCGACTAGCAGTATAGATACCGTTCGTCTTCTATTACAGCTTACTAAAACATTAGCTAACCTATAGTATATTAACTGTTACAAAATAGTAGAGGCCCTATTAAGGTAACCTTGTTAAGATCTATAGTAAGAATAGTATTATAGTAATCGTATAGGAAGTAGATGTACCTATTAAACTCCTACTTTATAGCGTATAGTTTAGCTTCGGCTACTAGACAATAAAATTGTTATTTTGTACTATCTACTAGAGTATATCAAAGTATATATTAATTATAATTAATTGATACCTACTATCGCTCTACCTTAGTAAACGCTTAGAACTCGTTATAAGGTATTATACTACGCCGATAATCCCCGTATATAGTAGTAGAGTTATAGATACTAATACCCCCGTCTATTGCAAGCTAGCGGTCGATATATAAATCTATTTGCGCCTCGGGAATCAGATTGGTATCAAACTAGCTATTAAACTATATATATACATAGGGCAAGTAGTAAGAAAGCTAGGCGTTACAGCTGTATTTAGATAGCGTTGATCTATTAATATAATAGCTTGTAGTACTAAAATTTACAATGTAACAATAGTTAGTCGTTAGCTTCTACTAGTACTAGTCTTTAACCTTTACTTACTTAGGTTACAGAAGAGAGGTAGTTGTAGTAATTTAAGTAATTCGGACAAACTCTACCTCTTTATATATGTCTCGTTGCCGCGTTTGACCTAAGAGTAATAGGCCTCGACGTAGTTTATAGTTTGTATCTATAGATTGTTATTTAAAAATAGTAGACAAATTACTTAAATTTACGCCTATTTTAATTATATTGTCTTGCTAGAAATATACTGCCTATATAGGTATGAAGTCGATAGACTATTTACGTACGGTATAGTTGTATAGTAGGTTATTGGCGCCGCCTAGTAGACTATATTAAACCTTCCAAATATAGTCTTTTGACTATATAGTGTCTTATACTAAAGAAAGTACTATATGTAAAGCGGTCTCTATAATACTATATCCTCGCTTCTTACTATATCTCTAGCGTATCGTCTGTAGTACATATTGTTAATATAGTAGTATCTCTACTTTCGGTTCAAATACTAATTAAATACGTTCTATTTACTTATAAAGTTATCAATAATATAGTATTAAAAGCTACTAGCTACCGACTATCTACCTAGGAAGAGGAAGCTTTAGAGCCGGTAGTAAGTATAATAATATATTGTAACTAAAGTAGTATATAAGCTATATGGCGTTTTTTACTATTACGGACGTAAATCGAGCTCTATTAGTATCGTACGTTCTATCTACTATAATAAATCTACTACAAACCCTTTATAGCGCTAGTCCTTTATTAGAAGTATATACAATACCTCTCTTCTTGCCGTTTTTCTTAGTCTAAACTTCGATCTTTCTAGGTATTACGACACTAATATAGTAAGTCCCGTACGCCGTTGTAGGTAGTCTAGTATTTAGCCTCGCTGCTACCGATATAAGTATAGTTGTTTCTTAACAACTCGCAGATAATAGCTAAAATTATCTGCTACGCTACCTCTTTTAGTATAGTATTCTCGTTCTAGAGGTCGTAATAGCAAATATTATAAGAATAGGGATCTTCGTTGCCGCAATAGGTTCCGGTAGAAAGATACCTTAGGGTAGGCGTTCTAGGTTAGCCTATACTAAATTTTATAGTAGGCCCCTAATAACTATAGAATTAGAATAATATAAAATGAATAAAATAACTTCCCTCTTTTTCATCAAATATATCTTACTCCTAACGTCTGTTTTCCTTTGTTTTTTTTTATATAGCCTACGTAGTCTTCGCGCTTCTAGCCTTTTCTACTTGCCTATATCTCTTAGATTACATTTCCTGTTTTTCCTTTAGGCTGTCTATAGCTTATATATTGCTATGTTTCGGCTTATAGGTATTAAGAGCCGCTATATCTACTATATATATACTCTAAGGGTTCCTAAGTAGGCTTTTAATATCCGGTCTACTTGACAAGTACTTTACGTCCCTTCCCTTTAAGATTTCCTCTATCTACTCTTCTTTATATAATATCGTTAGATTCCTATTTAGGTAAGGGGTCTTAGGCGGCCGATCTTAAGAGGTCGGTATAAAACACTAGGTAAATATTACTAGGGATCCTAGATAATCGTATAGAAACTAGGGATAGGACTTTCTTAATAGTATATTTTGCGTATTTAGTATCTAGGCTCTTCTTTAGGTATATAGTTATATAATTCCGGAGGTCGAGCTATACTTTGTCTTCTTTGTAGTAAAGTAGGGTAGGAGTTCTCCTCTTATTAGCGTTCCCCTCCTATTTCTAGACAGCCTCTACTATATTAGCGTAGTATGTTGTAGTAATCTTCTCTATAAACATTACCGCTCTCTCCGAGGATGCTAGTATAGTATCGTTAGATTATACTATAGGGAGAGGTACATTATAGAGGCTCTCGTTCCCCTCGGAATTAGGTAAGTCTGTTATGAAATCTATCGAGATTTCCCGGTCGGGGACCGATAGAGGATAGAGGAGAATATATTCGTACTCTCTCTATACCTTATTTCTCCTATAATAATCGCAAGGAATTGCTAGACCTATCGAGATTGTAATAGCTAATAGAAATTCCGTCCGAGGATATAGGCTATCGCGTCCCGGCCTAGGTAGCTATAGAGTAGGGAATTGTAGATAGACTAAATTAAATTGGTTCTAATGATATTATAGTCCTATATTCTAGGATTCTATAGATTTATAGTCGGCTTCTAGTATAGTAGGAGCGCTAGCTACTTAGAGTTTTCCATATTATTTTAACCGGTTCTCTTCGTTAATAGTATAATCGCCTACTTATATTTTTATGTATATCTTTATCAAGAAAGTAAAGATACTAAGATAGTTGTACTTTGTATAATTACTAAGCGAGAATGTCTACTCTAAGGGTAAAGGACAGTCCTTATCTAGCGCGTAAATACTTATTGCCGCCTAGTAGTCCGTATGCCTCTTCTTTAACGGCTTACGGTCAAGTATCGCGTACTTAAGGGTATACTTCTATACCTGTAGCGGCTTATTGTTGTTATACTTCCTACTACTATCATTTCTCTAGCTAAAGCTATATTGCTTTCCGTACGCGTTGATATTTTGATAGGTATCTAACTTAGAGGCGAAGCGCTAGATACAGGGTTCAGGAATTTTATAGTATATAGTAGAGGCGGCTAGGCTCTCGTCTTCGGTTTCGATATTACTAGAGACTGCCTCTTCGTCGACTTTAGAGCGATTTACGCCCTGTTCGCTATTATTACCTATACTAAGTCTATCTCTTTCTCTAGCCTATAATTAGCTCGGTTCTCTCGCTTCTACGTCTGGCAGTACTAGCGTATATATTAAGTTAGTCGCTACTAGGTTAGTTTCTGCCTTTGAAACTCCTCCATAATAAGTCTCTAGATAGTTATAAATTTTAGGCTTAAAGATTGATATTCGTATATTCTTCAGATTTACCTACTAGTAGAAACTAGATTATACGTATATATCTCTATCTATCTCTATCCCCTTTTTAGGTATCTTAAGTTCTTAGTTCTACAGTTCTAATATCATATTAGGCTATTTAGTACTATTAGATTAGTAATAATTCTAATTTTGTCTCTACTACCCTTATAATATAGATTTACAAACCCCTATACCCCTATTTAGGTATTATGTACAATTCAGTTATATTGATTTGTTCTTTTATTGTCTTGAGCTTCTTTATAGGGTGTATATCCTACTAGTCTGAGATAGGGCTAGCTAGGCAAGCTCTGTTCATTTATTGTCCCTTCTAGCGAGGTCAGTTGCCTAAGTGTTCCTAGTCATAAGTAGCTATTAGGTCCCTATATTCGAATCTATATTACTTATTAATTCAAGTCTGTTATCTAGTAGTTGTACGCAAGGTAGTTAAAGGGTAATTACTATACCCCTATTGTACTCTAAAGTAAGTAAAGATCGAGATTATAAAGAGCAACACTAGGTAGTTAGGAGCAAGGCAAGATTTTTATCAGCTATAAAGCTAGTTTTGTACCTAGATATACCTATATAGAATCAGACCTATATACGCCGAAAGGCATCTGAATAGGCAAATGAAATATATACCTATCTATATCATAGAAGACTATGTTTCTTATTAAACAATCTGTCGCCTATCAATACTACGAGTAGTAAGGCATCTCTAGAAACTATAGGAAAGCTAGCAAATCAATAGTACGAAAACTACAGAAACGAGACACCTAGAGAGCTTTCTTCAGTAAGGCACCTCTAGAAACTAGAAGACTATAGAAATGAGACCTCTAGAGAGTTCCTAAGAAAATACGACACGGCTGTTGTCGTTGGTGGGTGACCGGTTTTTCAACTACCTGGTGGCATCTGTGGCGCGCGCCTTCTTGCAGAGCCCGCCCGCCTCCGCTTTCGGGGGCTAGAACGCCGCATATGTGCTGAAATGGGCGCTGATGTCGCAAGTCGAGCTAGATTGGCCACGTTTGACCATCACCAGTTGAAGGGAGAATAAGGTGGAAAGAGGTAAGAGGTAAAGATCAGGTACATTGCCAACATATATGTCATTATGTATGCTATGCCAGTGCTTGAGTGCTACCAACAAAGACCTACGATGTAAGAAGTATGCCGCTGATAAAAGCCCCAATCAATGCCAATCCGGAGACACGCAGGCTGACCCCGAATGATTGATCTACGGACTCAGATCCTCCTCCTCCTACACCCCCTGTGACTGATGGGTTAGTAGTTGCTTATCTCTGCAGAGCTCGTCTCTCCCGTTGCTCAAGACACCATCAATAAAGATGAAGCGACGACGATGGAAGATGACTCACCTGGCGATCCAGTATTTTCCGCGCCCTCTGCCGTTGCTGCAATCGTCTCTCCCCCATTCCCAGCCTCGGTCGGCACTTGGGTACTGTTTGTCAGCTCGATAATGTTATCCTCGGTACTGTTGAAGACGGTCTGAGCAAGAGATATCTCGTTGCGCGCGAGATCGTAGACAACGTATGCTGATCGAAGGAAAGTGTCGCCAAGAATATAAAGCTCATCAGACGGCAGTATGCCCAGGACACATAGGTTGCGAGAGTAAGGAATGACCAACTCGTTGAAAGGGACCTGTATCGTCTTTTGGTCGGTGAATTGAAAGTCCAGTGTCGCAGCATCGTCTGCTCTGTCACACTCAATAAATGCGACTTGCTCGGTCCTGCTGTAACGTGCACCAAGCGCATTGTAGATGCTGATAGTCAGGTCGAAAGGCAAGTATGTTAGGCTGGATCCAGAGTCGAGCGCAACAAAAATCTCTTCGCCGCGAGGGATGGACGACTCACTCCCTGTGACTTGAACACTAGCAAGTGGGATCGTAAGTGAACGGTACACGCCATCTTCATATGGAACAACGCCAATCGTCTCCAGTTCTCCTTGGTACTTCTCCGTGTTGACACCTCCGAACAAGAGGTCTCCTTCAGCGGCATCCAAATCGTTCAACCACATAGAATAAGCCAGAGTACTTATATAACCAGAGTTCAAAAGGCTGGTCGGAACATTGCTGTATATCCCTTCCCCTTGTGAAGTTGCTGATGCCACATTGGAGACGTAGCCAATGCCCAGAATACCGTCCTCGGTTGACGAGATGTATCCCACCCCGAATTGCTGGTCCAATAATGAAACTCCCTCAAAGCGCACCGTGTCTGTAACATAATCGCCTTCCGATTCTGACCCGTCAAGATAAGCGATCTCGAAGCCAGAATTGACGTACGAGTATGTACTCGAGCTATTGGCATCGTACGTCCCACCTCGACATGGTTCTGATATGGATGAGCAGTATGCACTGCTGGCTGTGTTGAGCCATAAGTCCGAGCTGCCAGTGTCGATGTGGACTCTGAATTGTTGCTCTGGAGTTCCAACTGTGATGTTCATGTAATACAGAAGGACTTCGTTCTGTAATGGAACGTTCACGGTCCCCGACTGTCGTTTCGTATGCCATCTCCTTCGATCGTTGGCCACGGGATTTGCCACTTCCCTTCTTCGAATGTGCTGGTGAACCACTCTCGCCTCACTTCCGGATCGTTTCGAGAAGTGGATTCCTTCAACGCCAAGCGCTGCTGTCGCTAAAACGGCTGTTGATGCTGCCGGGAACCTCATCTTGTGTCTTTCCGGACTACAGAGGGACTACTAGGAATCCATGTTGGCAGCACGTCTGTCTCATATATTCCCAGAGAAGAACATGTGCGTGCATGCAATACTGGTGGCAAAGGAGTGTCGATGACGAGTCCGGCCTTGGACATCAAGGCTGTGCAAGCCCCTATGAACTCGTTTGCTGCACAAGTGTTGATCCTTCTGCTGCGGCCAAGAATGACCAAGCCATGCGGCTTGCCAAGTCCGCGGACATAACGCTCCTCATGCAGTGAAGTGCAGCAATAGAGATTCAGGCGCGTGATCGTGCAACGTCTCTCTCCATTGCAAGCAAGCCGTGGGCAGGGCAACATGAACACCGAAGTCACAGCTCTCTCACATCAGCCTTTCTCATCCTGAAACCGAAAGCAATGCATGACACCAACACTGCGAGCCAAGGCGGGCCAATCTGGCGTCGTCCTGTGAAAGAGCGTGCTCTGCACGCCCGGGCTGCGGGTAGCTTGACAGGTAATTATAGTCCTCGTGTCGCTTCACCAGCAGAATATCTCGTGGTCAATGCAGCCATGAGCGTAGGCACCGGAGGGAAAGTTCATGTTCCGCAGTCGATGAGAGCGCAAGGGATTGTGCTTTCGAGCTGCCGTCTTCACAGGAACTGTATACTGCCCGATTAGCACGGTGAAACGAGCATCTGCCGTGTACTTGCGAGGGGGAGGGGGGATTTGGCCGGCAACAACCTGTCATGACATCTGGCACAAGGAGACCAGCCAGCTGCAGCGAGCATGCCGAACCGGGGCTGGAAGGATGCTAGAGAGAGCTGCTAGAGAGAGATGCTAGAGAGAGAGCATATACCAAGTTGTATCAGCAGCACATCGAGGACGCAGCAATGCATAGGAGGTACCTCCGGAGGCAGAAGAAGCTGTGGAAAGAAAGATAACCAATCCGTGCCCCAGTCTGTGCGGGCCGATGGCAGACGCCTCGTCGGGCCGAAGAACATGAGATAGTGTCCGAAATCTGTTTGCCAGTGAAAGTGAAGCCCACGATGAAAGGGGGCGACATGGAATCTGGCGCATCAACAGACGGGAAAAAGGTGCACATGAGATGCGTGCGACCCACGTACGCTCCGCCCTAGGGCGTTGGCAGCAATTGACATTGGTACAGCTGCAGCGATCCCGGTGGCTCTCAGCGGGGAGTCAGACTCAGTATGATCCTTTGTCCCTCGACAACACCCCGGAGCGGCTTCGAGATGAGTGCAGGTCGCGTTCATGGAGTCCGAGGAATCTGCCCTGCATCGGACACAATGTTTTGCTTGGTATGGCGAGAGATGCTGCTGACACCAGTCATGAAAAGGCACGTATACAGGATGCTGTAGCGGCGTCGCAAACACGTCTTCCTCGGGGGGATGGAGCGATCTATGGCGGTCAGCATCTTGACAACAAACTCACTTCTGTAACGATTCGGTCGTCCCCCTGAGAGAGTGGCAGATTTGTCTGGCGGGTTACTTCACCTCAGGGCCGTCAAGTGGACATCTTACCAGGTATACACCCATTTCTGCAAGTGTGCCGCTGCTACCTCGGTCCTTGATAAGTAACGGATTCGTTAGATTGCTTCGTTCTATATCATCCTACTAAGTATATAAGGAACTGTATAACGCGATATCTATGTATTTCAAGACAGCAATCTTAGTCATCAAGCAAGCAGCTTTTGTAGTATAGTTGGTTATATGTTTGTAAAAGTACAAAATTGTAGGCATGTAGTACTAGGTTGTAGCTTCAACTTAGGCGCTAAGTATATAGGTATCTGGATATAGTTAGTAGCCTAACATTATTTCCTATTATTCTAGGAAGCCGAATATAGGTTCTAGACAAACTTGCTCTAAAAAGATTAATAATAGTATTAATTATAGAATGTTGCTACCTGTCCTATAGCTCTATCGGCCGTTTTAGTAACAAAGATTATCTAATCGGAGTATATAACTATAGTAGGTCTTCTACTCCTTTTACTACTCTATAAGATTAGACTAATTATTCTCGACTAGGATCCTACCTATATACTTCTTTATAGATCCTATAGATTTCTCCGTTCTAGTCGGTTCGTTTCTAGAAATTTAAAGTATAATTGTTAGTTTATGTATTTAAGGCATTCGCCGTTCCGACAACGATTTCTTAATATATATATAATTTTTACGATTAGGAATCAGTTCCTATAAATTAACGATACAAATTGCTAAACTTGTATATTAAATCTATACTTTAATTACAAGCTATCCTTCTCTAGAAGTAAATCGTCGGCAACTAAGATCTAATATAAGGTTAGTAGTAGACGAATCCTAGTACAAATTCGCTCCTTCTATATAACGATACTTAGCTATAACGCCTACGGACTAACTTTATTCTAGGACCGGACCTAGACCTCTTAATATATAGTCTAGCGGTATACGATATCTATACTGCTCGAAGCTAGTCTGTTCTAGCTATCGTCTAGATAAGATCTACTCTTTAGTTCTATAAGATTGTTTAGCATATAGCTATACGACGTATATTAAGGATCTAGACCTAGTCTCTTAATTCTATAAGACAAATCTAGGTATAATAATAGGAGGCGTTCTAGAAGAGGTAACGTTTTTCGGAGTTATAGCATTTATATTCTAGCGCTTTAGAATTAAGAGGATACGAAGACAGTAGGAGTATAAAGCCGAGGAGTAGGGGCCGAAGGCTTCTATTATAAAAACCGCCTCTCTAAGGAGTAAGGAAATTACCCTTAGACATAACTCTTCTAGCTATACAAGCAATCTTATTTAGATCTGCTATATACTAGAGGTTTTGGAAACATATTAGATAAGATAGCTTTCCTCTAACAAAGTCGGTTATTATCTAATATCTATCTCTATACCTATAGGAGAAGTACCGTACCTCTAATACGGCTCCTATTTATCTTGTAGCCTGTACCTTACCTATAATATAAGCAGATCCGGGACCTGTTATTAAAATTATAGAGTTACTATAGTAGAGTTATAACAAGGAATACTATACTAATCCTATACTACGCCTTACAACTAGCCTATCCTAGTATTATAAGCGATATATAATAGGGAAAGACAGTAGTCCTTCGCTTCGCTACGGAACTGCGTAGAGGGGCCTCTAGCGGCTACTATATAGAGCTTTTTTTCTTTGCGCCTACGGCGGGCTTTTTTTTAAGGTAGTAACGTATTGGGTCTAGTAGATTTAGCGCGCCCTACTAATAAAGATCGCGCTAATCAGCGTATACGCTCTCTAGGATTTCTAGCCCTATTCTATAGATTGATTAGCCTCTACTCCCCTCCTACGCCTAACCTACGCTACGCTTCGGAAGGCTAGGGAGGTCGTTCCGTGCCAATTATAAGCGATATATAATAGGGAAAGACATATTAGGCAGCGAAAGTATAAAGAGACTATTAGTAAGCCTACGGCGCGTCTAGGGAAATTGGAATACTTTAAAAGAAGTCTTGCAATACAAAAGAGCTTACGTAATTTGTTTAATAGTATAAGGAAAGGGAAACCCTATTTCTATTATTACTTAGATAACCTAATTTGACTCTTCTATAGAAGTATAAAGTTTACGATGTTTAATCCTCGAAAGTACAATATATATAAGAGAAGGAAGACCGTAGTGTCTTATTATCTTCCTAAAAAGCATACAAAATTATATTTTAGTAGAGGTTCGAGCAGTATACTAGTAGACATTCTATTTGCTATAGTTAAGTACTTCTCTTCTACTAATTTACATACCTGTAGTATTCCTACTACTTAAGGGACTTTACCCTTAGTTCCTCTTTTAAAATCTACTAAATTAAACCTACTTAGATTCTAGTCTATAATATAGACAATATCTAGGCAGAGTTATACTAGATCTTACTAACAATAGGGTTCGAGTAGCTTTTCCGGCAGAACGTCCTACCCTATATAAATTTGCCCTTTATATACAATATTATATATATTATACTTACTACTATATAGGTATCGCTAAAGGTCCTTGCTAAGATCGACTATTGCTCCGTTAATTAAGCTATCGGGAGTTGTAGGATCGCTTAACTAGTATCTAATACTAACGTAACTAGTACAACGGTTAACAACTATAGTACTATAACTCTTGCTAGAGAGTAGGTTAGTAAAGATCTTAATCTTGCTATAGTTAATAGGCGTAGGCTAAGAGTCCTCTAGCGTAGTAATACTATTAAATACTGTCTATAGTATTATATAGAAGCTATCCGGAGGTTTGATATTATATCTAAAAGTACATCCGTTGCTTTAATATACAGATACTATCTACCTCCGAGTACGTAGGAGGCCGTTCTAATAGGGGTTTAGCGATAGCTAAGATTAATAGAGGTATAAGATAAGCTTCCTGTCTGTCCGACTACGTCTCCTCTATACTTTAACTATTGTCGAAACGGCGGAAGGGGAGTGTCTCTACTAGATATAGTAATACTAGTTTCCAAGGGTATAGTATCGATAGGCTAGGGCTTAGAACCGATATAGGTAATTTTAGGCGTCGTTATAGGTAGAAACGATATAGTGTTTAAGGTTAACAATAATAAAGCTCCGTTAACATAATACTAATCTTATCCTAATATAGTCTACTAGTATCTAGAGCTATATATTTCTATCGAACTTAGCTCTCGTAACCTATAACTTCCTTCCGTACTCTTTAAACAAGGGATATAAGTATATACTAAAGAGATAGTAGCTAGTATAGAAGAGAGCTACTATTAACGTATAGCCGACGCTAAACATCTTTAGTATAGAAGCAAAGAATCTACCTATATATAAGATCTTTCTACCTTTATATATAACTTATATACAACCGAGGGCTAGATTCCTAGTTTCGGTTCTTAGGCTAATGTTAGACTCTATATAAGACGATTACTAGCCCGTATTATAAATTACAAAATAGACAACATCTCGGTTAGTTTCGAACAAGACTAGGAGACCTTATAAAAGAGCTTTAGGAATCGAAACGGACTAACAAAGACCTTATCGACTATATAGTAGGCTCTAACTTTAGTATTTTAAAACGAATAGTAGCAATTATAATAGTAGTTCTAAGAGAGGCTAAGAAGGAGAATTCTAGAGGTAAATATAACTATTATAACTTTCTAGGGCTAAATAAAGTTACTAACAAGATCAAGCTGTATAGGTTCTTAAGTATATAGTTCGATTTGCCGCTAGGAGAAGGACGCCCCCGGATCTGCAGTCGGATATAGGTACAGGAAACGAGCCATCGGATCGTAAAACTTCAGGGTGAGTCTCTTACTTCAATTGGGCGGCGACGAATATGGCATGATACATGTAGATATCAGCGCAAGGAACTTCTGTTCTGGGCTGAGAAGAAGGATCCGTCTGCTCATCAGGTGCATTATCAGTAATGTGCTGGATGTCAACATAGTGTTTCCGCTGATGCTTACAGAAGGCAGAACAGAGCTCCGCTTTTCTAGAAATTTGAATCATGTCATGCTCTTTTGCAAAGATCGCATTCATAGAAAGTCTGGTAGCTTTTAGGGTCCAACCTACCGAGACGCAACCTGTGCCGACACACATGCTGCTCGAGGCGGACTAGGGAGACATGGCTCGATGAAGGAGGCGACCTTGCGAACACCGCTGACGCCAGTGTTGTTCGATGCGCTCATGTCTTTACATACCATGCGAGGAGCGCACTGTAACAGAATCAGATTTCATCGATACTCAGGGCTACTAATGTGTCCAAAGTTGTCCAAAGTTCGACGAGCTACGAGATGGGAAATGGCATCAGTGCTACTCTTGATCGATTTGTGGCAAGCAGTGCTTCTCAAACCATTCACGAAAGTCAGTATGCGCCCAGTGGCAGACAAATTGCTGAACAGCGACAATTTGATAGACTCCCTTGCGATAGAGAGCATTTCCGATCTCGTCGAAAGTCCACACGACCTGTGTGCCAAGTTAGCATCGATATTCGTAGCCAAGGCACAAGTCATCGTACCGTCTTTGCGTCAGCACCTTGAGACGCAATGTAGAAGTCCCATCTTTCGCCTTCCACTATGAAGAGGGGCAGACACGGCAGAGGCTGCTGTGCTTGCCCGTTTGCCTCCAGCAATAGCCGCAGCCGCTTGAAGATAGCATAGGCCCAAATACCGAGCTGATACTCAGCCTTTTGAGGATCACCCCCATCCTTCTTCGTTTCTATGACTGACGCAAAGGGGCAATGAATTACATCTGCTGTTAAGGTCGGCGCCCAGCTTGGATCGTCAGCCCCTGGAAGTGGCTCGAGGAAAGGTAGGGCGGCTTGTAAACGCGGTGTCGGCTCCAAGACAATTGCATAGTCGGCTCGTGCAGCATCCGGGGGACGCATCGCAATTGGCGTCGGTAACAAGCATGCACGCGGGGCAATGTCCGCTGACTTGACGTTCTGCCAGCGCACATGTGCTGCGTCTGCTGAATATCTGCAAGCAAGCTGACCGATAGGCACATGGCTCACGTCGTTCCACACGTCTTCAGACGCAGTCTTCCGATTCTTACAACGCGTGGTGTCCTGCCGTATTTCCTCGACGCGTGTCAGTGGTGGGGCCTCTCCAAGCTCTTGTCTCACTCCCGAATCATCGAAGCAACAGTCATGCCCAAACTCATCGCGCCGGTCATCACGTTGAACTTCCTCTTGCATTGCACGGGGCAGAAGCCGTCGACCACGCGCGTAGTCTTTGACGCGATCCCACATGTCCTGGACATGAGCTGGCGGCTGAGGCTCTCCACTATACGGGTCTTGTTTCACGTACACGATTGGGTCAGGGAGGGCTGCCAGTGTCGTGAGCTTCCGAGGGCTGGTGGAGCGACTTCGGGCTGAAGTGGTGGTACTGTGCCTGGAGGACGTGGCGGGGAGCTCAGGCACGTTTTGCAATGGTCCTGTCGAAGCTTCATGTTCCTCATGAGGTGATTCCCGACCACCTCTTCGTCGCGAGGACCTCCGCGGCAGGCGTAGCGCGTTGGGTGTCGTATCGTTGAGCGGTATCCTCTCATCGGCACGACCTCTTCCTCGTCCTTTTGACGCAGGTATCGCGCGTACTCGTACTGCTCTGTTGCTACGTCCTACGTACCTATGACCTTTGGCGAAGCGCTTCCGAGGCGAGGTTGCTGTGGCTTCGGCCTTGCGTTTCTGACCTTGACTGCTCTGGAAGGGCTCTTGATTCTCAACTCCGAGGAGCCAGGTGGTAACAGCTGATTGACAAGATTGAGACATCGAGTCTACATCACCATAAGCTGTTGCGGAAACTGCTGATGTTGGATACTGGAGAGCGCATCAGTTTCGCATTCAATTGGCAGTTGTCAAAGGATTTTTGTTGACGCGCTCGGTCTGGCATCGGCCCGAGCTTTCAGAAACATGACGTAACTCTCACAGTAGTCTTCGCAATTCAAAGTTTCCAGTTATGATACATGCTTTGTTCGATCAAGTGTCTGAGGCAACGATTAGATATAGTAGAAAAACTCGGAACTATCGAAAACTAGATACATGTACCTTACTTCATGTCTCCGTTCAGACGCTCTCTCTTTGATATGACGTCAAACTTTCGGAGCGGAGATACTACTACCCGGACCGCTGCGCTTTTCAAAGAGGTATACACTCATTTCTGCAAGTGTGCCGCTGCCACCTCGGTCCTTGATAAGTGATGGATTCGTTGGATTGCTTCGTTCTATATCATCCTGCCAAGCATGCAAGGAACTCTGTAACGTGATATCTATTTACTTTAAAACGGTGATCTTAGTCATCAAGCAAGCAGCTTTCGTGGTGTAGTTGGTTATCACGTCAGTCTAACACACTGAAGGTCTCGAGTTCAAACCTCGACGAAAGTAACGGTCTGGGTATATTCAGTTTCGTTGTTCCGGTTGTTTACTCAACTCAGCTTGTACTTTTATTGTTTTCTCTCTCTTTTTCATTTTCCGGTTGTTACTCAACTCAGCTTGTACTTTTATTGTTTTCTCTCTCTTTTTCATTTTCCGGTTGTTACTCAACTCAGCTTGTACTTTTATTGTTTTCTCTCTCTTTTTCATTTTCCGGTTGTTACTCAACTCAGCTTGTACTTTTATTGTTTTCTCTCTCTTTTTCATTTTGACTATCATTCTGGCTACTATCTCACTCGGATGTCGGTCATGACGGTCATGTCAGCCCCAGACCACAGCAGTCTTATGGTTTGCATTTCGTTGTTCCGAACATCCTACCCGGCAACACTGCAAGGACACTGTTGGTAAAGCTTTTCACGCCGGCATATTGGTGGCCCTTGGGAGTGTGAATCTCATCTATTGGTGTTGCTCGTGATGTCGCCTCGTCAATGATAGATCGGCCAGGTCAGTGATGTCAGTGTAATCTTCACCATCATATGAACGCGCCCTTGGACACAGAGAGGTACGTGGAATTTCCAAAAGCTCGCAAAGATAATTGATTACGATATGACCGCCGCGGAGACTGCTCTAGGTTACGTATTATATGAGGTTCATTCACTAATAACAGAACTTCACCGGTCCAGATCTGAAAAGAAACTGACATTGCGAGGGATAAGCTGTAGGCGCTGAAGGAACCAAGAGGTGTGGTTAGCGCAGCAACACTTTCAAATAGTCGAGGGAGGGCATTGCACATACCTCTGCTCGCCGTAGGGCTAGATGGCGCGGATGGTACCTGCATGGGTCAGCACTGGTGGGAACTAGGTAGGTACCAGGTACGGCTTCTTTCGCAGAGGGTAATTACCAAAGTAGTTCTAGTCGAAGACACTAGTGTGGTGGCAGCAGGCACTGGTGTGCTCACTGGTGTACTCGCAGCAGGCACTGGTGTGCTCACTGGTGTACTCGCAGCAGGCACTGGTGTACTCGCAGCAGGCACTGGTGTGTTCACTGGTGTACTCGCAGCAGGCACTGGTGTGCTCACTGGTGTGCTCGCAACAGGTACTGGTGTGCTGGCAATAGGCACTGGTGTGCTGCTGGTGGTGGTCGTGAGTCTACTGGTGGTAGTCGCTGATGTTCTGGTGGAAGACACTCGTGTGGTGGTGAACACGGGGGTCGCCGCTATTCTGGAAGCGTACGCGGCGTTAACCGTGCCTCCCCCGTACTCGGACGGGGTACCATATCTATTGTGTGAATCGATGTCAGTGTGATGTCTTCACGTGGCGAGCTGTCCGTGAGCTGTCCGTGAGCTTTCTTACTTGAAGTAGCAGTCGATTGCGCCCGGGACGTTGTCCGGCGGAACGTCATAACCATTTGGAGACACGTATGAGAACATGGTGCAAGGGTTAGTCGCGGTGAGGTAACCGTTACAGCCTGATAAAAGTCAACAGATGTCCCCGCCCATGGCAATACCTTTGATACTTCTCCGCGAACGAGCGAGCCTTTTCATACATACCTATCATGCAATCCGTCATGTTCGTGCCTCCATACAGCGGTGATCCTGTGTCGGAGGCCGAGATATCGAACCCACAGCGCACCAGCCATGGATAGCCTTGGCTGTCGATGAAGGTGGTGCTATTATAGTACGGGCACGGAAGTCGAGGTGTTCCATTGCTGAGAAGTTGCGCACCGGCGTAAACGCTGGAGTTGGAGGAAAACTGGCCAAGGTCCATTCTGAAGTAGCACCTGCCAACCCCGGAAGTTCCAGCTGTGAAGAACGATTAGCACACGGTCTCTCTCCCATTCGGAGTGTAGAGGGCGCACTTGTCTGGTACCCTATGTAGCTCCATCCTCTACAGGTTGGTCTGTTATCGCAACCTGCATATCGATGTTCTCTTGTCAGTAAGTGTTCTTTGCGCCAGGCTGACCGTCAGTGCTCCCATACATACCTTTCGAACAACCATACACCCCCTGATTAGAGGTGCCAGCCTGGTCGTACACAAACCCATTGCTGTCTTGTTGACAACGAATGGCGTATCTCGCACCGTAAGGGTCATCGTAGTATCCATTGGGATCGGCCTGGTTCGCCAGGCCAAGCGTGCATCCGACATTGTCTGTTGTGCCTCCCGTAGCCGCTGCGATATTCCATGTCTGCGTAGGAGTGTACGTTTGAGCATTGGCCAATATCACGAGCGCCAGGGATATGGCGACCCATTTGCAGATTCTCGAAGAGAATTGCATCATGGTCAGTCTCTAGGAAGACAATGTTGCGATGTTTGCAGTAGAAATCAAGGTGCTCGAATGAATGAGAAAGAGAGAGAGAATATCGGACTGGCGTACCGCTAAGGCCTGCCAGTCAATAATCTCTCATGATGATATGTCTACAATCCGACCCACAATCCGAGCTTGCTGCCGGGACTAGCATTGTGCGGCGTTGAAACGGGAATGTAAGAAAGATTGCATGTCAGATATGCGAGGTCGTTAATCCGCAGCATTCCTCTTCGCAGCCTCATCGCTCGCCTTTTGATAATCCGTCCTCGATATGTAAATGCTCTCGAGGGCAGCTACTATTCCCAAACCAACGGCAGGGCCAATCCAGATACCCACCAAGTCAAAATGCAAGCCAAATCCCAGAGCAAAAGACAATGGCAAAGCGATGGCATAGTACGCGAACAGGTTGATATAACCTCCAATTTCCTGTTTGCCCAAACCTCGTAATATACCATTGCACTGGGCCGCTAGTGAGTCGACGAGCTGGAATGTCGCGCAGACGGGCAGCGTTGCGGCTGCTAGAGCGACCACGTCCGGTGCGCTGGAGAAGAGGCGGGGAAGGTAGTTGCGCAAAGAGGACAAGAGTACCACGTTGAAGACACCCAGGACCACGCCGATAGCAAACGTTACTTTGGTGGTCACTTGGGCAGCGCCTGGTAATCCAGCTCCGATCAAGTTCGCCGTGCGTGTAGAAGCCGCAATCGAAAGTGGGAAAGGCAGCTGATATGTCAGAACAGATAGACTCTGCAGCACGGTGTTCGCGGCAAGATGCGTGGCGCTGATTCTCGCAGAAGCCAATGTCAGGATTTCAAAGGCAAGAAATTCGGCCAATACCATAATGAGTCCTGGAAGTGCCAAACGCACCATGGGGCCCCAATTTTTGAATGCCTTGCGTGTGAAGCCAGGCCAGCATTCCATTCCGCCCACGAAGCGCACATAGAAGAATAAGAGGATGGGCATGAGACATTCTGTGATGGCCACGGCGATTGGACAGCCTATAAAGCCCCATTGAAAATGCCAGACGAACAGATAGTGCATCAAAACATTGAGGGGGGCAGCGATCAGCAGCACATACAGAGTAGCGGCGAATCGCCCTTGGGCTTGCACATATCGCTTTGCAGCCTCAAAAGCCGCGTATCCTGGGGCACCGATGACCAGTACTCTCAGGTATTGTCCTGCCAGGACAGCAATTTCTTTTTCCGGAACAATCACAGAGAGAATTTGTTCTGCCGACAGCCAGATGATGGCAATGGGAATCGTGATGCTCCAGAGGAAGAATACCATGCGCTGGAGTTGGAGACCTACGAGTTTCTTCTTGCCCGAACCATACGCCTGCGCGCAAAGCGTGTCTAATGATGTGGCGAGACCGTGGTAGACGGCGTAACCCGTGATGTTGGCGGTCATGGACCCGAGGGAGACGGCGCCGAGCTCGTTCTTGCCTATGTGGCCGACGGTGAAGACCGAGGTCAATGTTAAGCTGTTTTGAAGAATGAAAGTCAGTATCAGAGGCGCGGAGTATCGGACCAGAGTCTTCATTTCGCGCTGCCAGGTGGTCTGAATTTGGCCCTTCAGCACCGCTTCCTCCCACTTCTTCGAGATGTTTTCCGGGCTGTCTTGGCCGCCATACGGGAGGAAGAGGTGGTGGTGGTCGTCGGCTCCTTGCTGCTGCTGGGCGAGAAGGGCGGTAGTCTCGGTGGCTTGCCCTCCTGCCGCCGCCCTCTCTGCATCTGTATCGACAAGCCCGCCGCCGCCGCTGCTCTTTCGTCTGCTGTCCTTCCGCCGGGGGTGTTTGGGCGGAATGATGTTGTTGTCGCGGAGCAGACTCCTCTCCTCGCTAATGGCAGCCTCCCAGTCTTGGTCCAGCGGCACGCACGTTTCCGGCTGCTGTGAGCCCAGAAACGGTCTCGACGTCGGGGCGATGTACGACGGGCGTCTGTAGTAGCCGGCCATGGAGTGGGCGCGCAAGCTGGGCACATCGTGTGTGTGTGCGCGACTGAGGGCATTGCCGTCGTCGGCGGCGTCTTCGTCGGCGAAGTCATCGTCCTCGAGGTCTCGGGAGATGGACTCTTCGGCAATGGCAATGGCAGCAAGGTGCGACTGGGAGCGGTAGGAGGCGCCGATGCTGCGAGACGTGGTGGGTGCAATGGGCGACTGGCTGCGACGGCGGGAGGATGTGATTGGATGGGACATGGTGATGGATGCTGAAGGTAAGGTACCTGTAGTCTTTTCGAACCACTACCTGGACCTGTACGTGACTGCCGGACGCATGTAAGTACATGTATACCAAAAGATGGCTAAGGTATGAACCTGAGAGGTAGGCATGCAAAGGCCCGTGGTTGTGGCACACTCGAGACTGTCCCCTGGGGCATATGTACTATTGATAAGTGGCGAAACAAGGCGAGCACACGAGGAGTTAGTACATGGAGCCTAGAGGTACCTAGGTAGGTACATAGTCTACCACCTGTCGCAATGCGGAAGTCGTTGCCGATACACACACATGCCATCACCCGATGTCATCATCTACCTTAGGGTTCGAGAACGAGGCCTTCCTTAGGGTTGCCTATTTCCCGTGGGATTTTCTATGCTTCTCTCTCTCCCTCCCTCTCCCACGGCGCCAACAAACCCCAATGAACGTAGCGACGGCCGATCTAACCCATGTGTGACGGCGGCGGAGCGGACGAATTGTGGAGATTGGGAGAAGCGAAGGTATCAGAAAAATGCCCATGGAAAATACATTGCACCGTGAAATTGGGCTGTGCTGTGGCCTCGCATCATCGTCATGCTATCAATGGCAGTTCTGAATCAAAACATTGACCCCTTCCGTTCCATACATCGGACATTCCAGGCAGGATCTGCATCTCTGCCTGTCGATACTATACCACCAACATCTCCCGAAACTCACACCCGTCGCTTCACGAGTCCAATCATGACATTATTGTCTGCCATCCCTTCCCAACCTCTCCTCTTCATCCTCCACCAACTCATATGCCGGTCGATATCTCACCACGCCTTGTTCATCATCATCAGTACTACTCCCATTCGACTTGATCGCCAACGCCGGGTTGGGATGCGTGTCATCTGTCCCTCCCAAGCTCGTATATCCCATATCATACAATTCACAATACTCTACTCCCACCCCTCGCACGAAACTCCATATATCCGCATAATGCCAATCAATGACCGGATGTATCCTCACAAACTCGGGCCACCCGCCATCCGTGGGATCAAATGATGTCAATTTCGCTCCATGGGGATCCGTACGTCGTGTGCCAACGAAGATGGCTTGGATTTGAGGATGGTCTTGGAGGTAAGATGCAAAGGCTTCTCGCATAGGCTTGTGGTATTGCTGGAGCGAGAGGTGGTATTTCTTGGCCGAGTGATGGACGAAGGACGTTACTGCCGGGAAGGGGTTGGGTGTGACGATGTAAACAGTTTGAAGAGTCGAGGGGAGGCGGTAGGAGGAGGTGGACTTGGTGGAGTGGGTGTGGAGGGCTGCGAGATAGAGGATGAGCAGGACGAGACAGTCTTTGCCGCCGTTGTAGCTGAAGGAAAGGTGGTCGAGGCTACGATGATCATCAATCAGTCAGTACAGACACTCACACACACACACACACACACACAACCCCCTTCCCCCTTCCTCATATATGCAGCGCGCGCAGCGAGCTGCTGAGCTCCGGCAGAACACACCTATATCTCTCCAATGCCTCTTCAATCACGTCCAAAGACTCCCTCGTCGTGCGCTGTACCTGTCTCAACCGCGAGTTACTCTTCGCATCCTGGCGCAGAAAGGCGTCGACCCGGGCATGGACATTCTTGCACGCATCGCCGAGGTCGTGATACACATGCTCCTTGTCCGTCGTCACCGCGGCGACGCCATTGCTCTGCTGCATCCTCTGCGATGATGATGATGGTGATGATGATGATGACGACGGCGACGTCTCATTCCGGGCGAAGTCGGTGGGCATGCCCGGCCGCGGGCACGAAGAGATGCTCCTCTCGTGGTTGCTAGCGATATGGGGTCTACGGAAGTGTGATGGTGATAGGGCGAGGGCGGTGCGGGCAGATCGGAACATTGAGAGACTACATGTAGAGTCTGGTAGCGGGCTGTCTCTCGCTGGTCTAGCGGGCTGGCTCCTAGGAGGTCAGGTACATGTAGGCGGCGGGAATCAGTCAGTGGTGGCGACGTTGACCGATGAAGAAGCCGAGCCGGTCTATCAAATCCACCACTGCAGATGGAGGGGCGGCGCGGGGATGTCAGTCCCACTTGATGCTCGTGCGTCGGTACATGGTACCTGCGCATGCCGACGAATGGGAAACATCAAGGTACAATACACGTATTATATATAATGTAGGTACATTATTACAGTACATACCTTAAGGTAGGTACCTATATACTGGTGACTGTATACATAATACATGATATGCAAGGTACATCGATCATCACACAGGCTATCGTTTTTGATCAAGCCCCAGTCTCCCCACGACCCATCTTCCCAATCGGACACTGGGCGCATCGAACACAACCGTTCCGACGTGCCCACACGCAATGTTGAGGGGGAGGATGAAAGCCTGCGCAACAAGGAATCTGGTGGTAAACCCATGAATGCCGAACTCGGGTATGGGAAATCTCTCGTCCCACATGGTGGTCATCTCAGGCATCGTGATGTGTCCAAAAAAGCGGTATATCCGGTCGCCCAACGTCCACATGATCGGGCCATGCACCAGATATAGCGCAAAACTGATCTTGCCCAAATACTTCAGCGGCCTGCTCGCGAAGAATCGCTGCAGCCAGGTGATTCTCAACACTCCATAGACGACTAGAAAGGCCCCCCAGACATGCCACCAACGCCAGTATTCCTTATCCGGGTCATCATAGTATATCGGAGGAATGAGTTGTGTCAAAAGCCACCATCCCGGTGTGTCCGAGGAGACTTGCGTATCCCTCATGCCGGCCGTTTGGCACAGAAGATACCACCCGGAAAAGAAGGCAATATGATGCAGCGTCTTCTTCGCTCGCGCCGAAAGTTGCATTCGCGCGGTCGGCACTGGTTCTTTCAGATCGTTCATCGCCAGAAGTATGCCTGCCATGAAACATGCCATTGCCCATTGATACATGAGCAGGAGAGCAACATACATGAGCCCATACACCACGGCGCGCATTCTCATCGAGACGTGTCCAGAAATGGCCACAGCAGAGAAGATCAGACAGGAACCCACGAGTTCCACGGGAATAGTATAAACGGGAGGATCATATATGAACCAATGGGCGAGGACATCCGGTTTGGTGGAAGGTTGGAGCGCGATCAAGACTTCATACATCCAGGATTTCATCTCCAGCCAGAGTGTTTCTTTCGGTGCCGGCCACGCTAATTGAGGCGCGAGTCCCAAAGGTAAATGAAGACCAATGACAAAGGCCCCACTCACGCCGATGACGGGGAGGTAGAGACGTATGGGACGTCTGATGACGCTGGAGATGAGGGCGCGATATGTCTGTTGGACGTGGCCATCTCGGAGTTGGCGGAGAGGCGACAAGGAAAGGACATAGCCGGACAGAACGAAGAAGATAACCACTCCCGCATTTCCTCCCGTCAGGAGGAGCCGTATAAACGGAAGTTGGAAGAAGTAGTGGTTTCCATTCGCGCCCCAGCCATTGATGATGTCGTCCGTGGGACCGAAGTACCAACTGACGTGGTGGTAGAAGTAGACTAACAGTGCCGCCAGTCCGCGGAGACCATCCAGGTATACAGTATTCTTCTTCTTCTGCTTATTCTTCTGATCCAGCAGTGTCTCGTTCTGATGCGTGTTGTTCAGACTGTTCGATGGTGCCAGTGGATCATCTCCTTCTGCTATATCGTCCAGAGTCGCAGGCAGAGTCTTGTCTTCCCAGTCGTCCAGCTCGACATCGGGTTCTAGAGGAGGTGTCATGTTTGCACTTGGGCCTACCCGTCATTTGGATAGTGGTCCAGCAGCTGCTATTTCACCGGCTCGCCCGCCGTCCTGTGCGCTCTGACATGTTGGAACAGTTGGATGCTTGTCTTGAACTCTTGGATGATGTCCAATTCTAGGGGGGTGGAACTCAATACCTGCCCGTGACCCCGTGTCAGTGATGTCCAAACTCTAAAATAAGTAATTAGTAATTACTTTTACTTTTACTTTTACTAATATAGGTCATAAGTAAAATACGTTACTAATACTAATTACTAACGGAAGGTCGTAAGTAAAAGTAAAAGTAAAAGTAAAAAGTAATACTAATTAGTAAATACATTTACTAATTAGTAACGTAAGTAGTAACGTAAGTAGTATAGTATAGTATAGTATAGTATAGTATAGTATAGTATAGTATAGTATAGTATAGTATAGTATAGTATAGTATAGTATAGTTTCTATACTTCTTTATATTATTTATATAGTTAGTTTTATATAATATACTACAATATACTTAAGTTTTATCTAGATATATATAAGTTCTATAAAGACAAGAATACTCTAGTATAGATAGTAGTAAGAGAGATATACTATATTATTATATAGTATACCTTAGAGAATAGCGGCAACGTATAGAATAGATATAGATATAGATATAGATATATATCTATAACTAGAATAGATAGATAAATGCTATACTACTAGTATATAAGTATATAGAGTAGCTATCTCTTATATTAATCAAATATACTAATATTATATAAATATAATTCTATTAAGGCTATTAGAGCTATAGATAGCTTATATATATAATATATCCTCTACTTACTATATATTCCTCCTAAACTACTTATGTTTTATAAATATATAGGTATTAGGTATATATAGCCTAGATTAGTAAAATTATCGTTACTATTTTACTTTTACTTTTACTAATTACTAATCCTCAAAGGTTATAAGTAAAAGTAAAAGTAAAAGTAAAAGTAACTAAGGGATTAGTAAAAAGTAATTACTTATTAGTAATTACTTTTACTATTTTACTAAGGTTTAGACATCTCTGCCCCGTATTACTAACTTACTACGGCCCGAGGCGCGATACGGTTTCTCTTGGCGCAGCTGTGCCTAGTATTATCATTTATATATATAGTATGCAAGAATAAATTTAATGTCTCTTCGCTGCCTATCTTTGCGATCGGCTATTTCCGATTTCGCCTCGAGTCGACCGGTACTACCTTCCCTCCCTAGGTACAGTATAGTAGGTACAGTACAGTAGGTACATATATAGTTCTTATTAATATGTTCCGTAGCAAACGACCGGTTCCTATCGTAGCTATCTACTGCCCCGACGCAATATCTACCTTCCTCTAGCGTAGGAAAGGAGCAGGAAGATAGCTTAACCGTACTAGCTCTAGATTGCCGGATAGGATTACCCGGGTAGCGGCGAATTGATATACGTCGAGGATCTATCTATAGTACGGATATTCGTACTATATAATTAGGCGGTATTAACAACGACGACTAGGATGAATTAACGCTAATATGCTCCCTCTAGGTACTAGTCTGCTAGTGCCGCTAATGTAGAATACGCCGTCTCTAAAGCCTACGAGACATTTCGCTCTAGTGTCTAGTCGAGATAGAAACGTTACTATCGTACAGATATGCTAGAGAAGGCCGCAGAGCTGCTAACTACTAACTTACCCGATCTTATCGCATTAGAGGTCTAGCAGACTAGGCGTACTATCCGAGAGATAAAGGCCTAGGTGCCGTTATTAGGTAGGTAAGTTCGCTATAATAATAGCATACCGGATAATAGCTTATTACAGAAATAACAGTAAAGTGGTTCAAGTACTATGCCGCACTTATACGGACGGAGGAGCGACCGGTCCTACCGACTACTAGTAAATTATACAACTAGGTAGATAGACGTCTACTAGGAGTAGTTGTCTAGATTACCCCTTTTAACTACCCGCTTCTGATTGCAGTCAAGAAAATCGCCCTAGCTCTAGCCGTAGGCAATTGTATAATACTTAAGCCTTCCGAATTAACTCTAATTACCTCTCTCGTACTCGGAAAACTGCTCAAGTAGGCCGGTTTGCCGGACGGCGTCTTCAACATTCTGCCTAGGTACGGCGCAAGCACCGGCAAAGCTCTAGTATCCTATCTACTAATTAAAAAGGTCGATGTTATAGGGGGTACTCCCTTAGGAAGAGCGATCGGCGCTGTCGCTAGAGGTAATCTAGCTAAGTTTATAGCCGAATTAGGCGGCAAAGCGCTAGTTATTGTAACTAGCAACGCTAACCTAGATCTCGCCGTCAATAGGGTAGCCTTTGCGTCCTTTGTAGCAAGCGGACAGATATATATAGTAGCGACACGAATTATCGTATATTACCTCGTAATAGACTTATTCGTAGAGAAGATTGCAACTAAAGCAGAGTCAATTAGTCGCCGGATAGGGGCGCCGACGAATCTAGAGTCGACTATAGGACCGATTATTTTATAGAAGCAATTCGATTATATCTCGAGATTAGTCGAAGATGCTAAGTCGACTAGGCTAGAAATCGTAGCGGATAGAAGTCGTATGTTAGGACGGTCTACTATTAACGACTTCGACTTTACCCCCGGTTATTTCTACCTACCTATAGTTCTTGTATATCGTACAGGTATTAAAACTATCTAGGAGTACCGAATCTAGAGAGAAGAGGCGTTTGGACTAGTTATTATTATTACCTCGTATACTACCGAAGACGAAGCTCTCGTACTTACGAATAACAGCGAATTCGGGCTCGGTACTACCGTCTAGACGTAGGATCTTTCGGAAGCATATTAGCTGTTAGAACGAATAGAGTCTAGAATCTGCTAGGTTAATACGTATTACCGAAATAATCCGAGCAGTCCTTAGGGCGGGACTAGTAGCTCCGGAGTAGGAAGTAAGAATAGAGTCGATATATATTACGCGTATACGACTACTAAAAGCACTATTATTAATTATGTAGACGAGAGGGAGGTAGAGACGGAGGACTAGTTTAGAGAGGGGAGTAGTAGGCTAGTACGATACGGCTAAGTAGTCTACATTAAGGTCTAGGAGGTAGGTAGGATAGTATATATAATATTAGGACCGTACCTCCTAAAGGGTAGATACCTTTTACCTCCCGGTAGTAGGAGGTATGTTAAGATGCCTTAGGTATATGTACCTAACATGAATTATAGGAGGTACCTATAGGTATATGTACGGTGTACTAGGTAAAACATGAAAACTAGTCCTATGCCAAGCACCGATACTTTCTAGGCTTCTTTCTAGGCTTCTTCGTAGGCTTCTTCGTAGGCTTCTCTATTTTTCCTAGGTATCTCTATCTCTATCTCTATCTCTACCTCTACCTCTACCTCTACCTCCTCCTCCTCCTCCTCCTCCTCCTCCTCCTCCTCCTTGTCCTTATCCTTGTTCTTAGGCTTCTCTTCTTCTTGTCATTCTCTTTTAAATCTTAGATAAGGTAGCCTATAGGGATAGGTAGGTAGGTAGGCAGGTAGGTAGGTACTTGATATATAGGAAGTATTCAAGGCCAGCCGGAGCGGAGGTTAATCCGCGCCGAGGCTTCCGAGTGTCCTTTCAGATCGTCCTGCCCCTTGACTCTTGCCAGCCGGCTTACCTTATTTACTCCTCCCTGTATGACAATCACTCGCCAAGTCGCCGATGCCGAACATCTCTCGGTCTTATCAGTACATAACATGCTTGACTTGAGAGATCCACTGCCCGTTGACTATATCTTATAGGAGAACCGGAGTGGGCGAAGTCTGGTCGCTACACGAGCTTTACAGAGCTTGACCTGACTCCAGAGGGCGTTGCACAGGTGTTTTCCACCGCGGCACTGCTCGTAGGCAAAAGCAAACTCATCGACCCGCACCGCCTCGCGCCCGTTGTTGCCAGCCCGAGAACAAGGGCTAGGACGACCTTGAAGCTTTTATTCTCCGCCGATATTATCGAAGAGACAGTCATCTTCACCGAAGACATTACGGAGGAGTGGAATCATGGTGCTTACGAGGAGTTGAAGAAGAAAGAGGAGATTCTACGTCTGAGGAAAGACAAGAGCTTGAAGAACGATCGAGAGTGAAATGTCTGGTCAGATGGCGGTGAAGGCGGAGAGCAAGGTGCATAATGGATCATTTCATGAGTATGGTCAACTGCTACCCGTCTGACAAGTTTCTGGACACCTTGGGCGGTATTCAGTGTAGGACGACTGTTCCGCGAGCGCTTTTTGGGCACGGCACGGTATGGCAACTGGCCTCTCCGAGACGGCAAGACATAGGATCCATGTCCCTGTCAAAGTGTTCTTTGTGCTGTCGGCGGAGTGATCAACAGCTCTCCACAAGATGCTCATGCTACCACATATCGGAGCTGCGAGGAGTACTATACCCAGGCCTCAGCTAGCATATAGGTGGGACTTTCGCGATGGTAGAAGTGATATGCGTGTTATCACTCTCGTCTCCCGGCTCACTGACATTTTCAGTGCACCCTCCCTACATGAGCAATCTGCTCTTGGTTTGACTGCGTCGAACATCGAGTGGTACGTAACCTTACCACTCCCCTGTAGTGACTTCATTTAAGGCAAGTTACAGAGTGCCATCAAAACAGATTTACAGATGGTTTTCGAAGAGGTTGTCAGAGAGACTATGCACAGCGCTTCGACGATGTCGTCAATGCGAATGGTGATTACATGTACCTGATACCAGACTAGAATAGACGGCGAATCGGAGCCACATCTAACTTTCCACTTCCGGCGACATCCGCGCGAAGTAGAAATGTGTGTGGTCGGTCCATTAAGGTCGTCTGTCTCGTCCACCAAGTCTATATAGACCTCACCTGCCCTCCTACATCCTTTGATACCACTTCTTGTGCCTTCGTGTAGCGACTCAATCGATTGCCCTTCCTCGAGATACCGGTTGGTAGGGCATGTCGCTGGACTTATTAACTCTAGTCAGACTAGTTCTACTCGTTTCTTAGCCTACAACACGATCACCGGTGACAACGCCGACCATGGAGACCGCAAATACGCCATAGGATGATGATACCATATGTGCGATACCGCTATCCCAAAAATCTCGCAAGCACGGCAGTCAGTAGCATCAGTAAGTTGTCATCACTGCAGTCGAATTGCTACAAGGGGCAATTCCGACTACTCCCGGGTCAGCTCTTTAACTACTTTCCTCTGCGTTCCTTTGGCTTCCGGCCAAGCACGTCTCTGCGTCGACGTACCACCTCCACCAAGGATGTCTTGGCAACTTTGCCGCTATGCTTCCGCAAATCCCCTCTTTTGTATGCTCACAGCGTGAGGGAGTCTGTCCTATGGGATGAGATCCTGTATCCTCTATCCTGGAAGATGTTGCCAGAGCTCTCAGGTTCCGGGAGGTGTGACGCTGCAAGACCCCGCTTGACTGGCATTGATCCATGCATGAAAGGGTGAGACTGCTCATAATATATAAATTCGCACGCAACTCCTCGAAAAAGAAAGGAACGCCTCTGCACCAATATCCTTCAAACTCCCTCTTCCTTTCATTCAGACCGCTGAACCAAAGACGCCCAAAAAACATGTCTTCCCTCAATCTCCACCCCGCTATCAACAATGGCCTGACCAAGGGTAGCACAAGCTTCAATGGCGGCACGCTGCAATGCCACTGCGCATCCAACAAGGTCAAAGTCCAAATCACCGGCAACGTTGCCCACAACCACGCCTGCGGCTGCTCCAAGTGCTGGAAGCCCAAGGGAGCCCTCTTCTCCATTGTCGGAGTCGTCCCAGTCGACAACGTCAAAGTCGTCGAGAACGGAGCCAAACTCTACATCGTCGACTCCAACGCCGCAATTCAACGCAACGCGTGCAAAGAATGCGGCGTGCACCTCTTTGGCCGAATCGTGAAAGACCACCCTTTCAAAGGCCTCGATTTCATCCACGTCGAACTCAGCAATGAGCAAGGCTGGCAAGAGCCGCAATTCGCCGCTTTTGTGAGCAGCATTATCGAGCAAGGGTTCGAACCTAGCAAAATGGATGAGGTGCGAGGCAAATTCAAGAGCCTCGGGTTGGAGTCGTACGATTGCCTCAGTCCTGCTTTGATGGATTTGATTGCGGCGTTTACGGCCAAGTCAAAGTAAGTTGTGCTGTGCCCCCCCTCTTCTTCGCGCGCGTACCCTACCACTATGTGGGTTGCCGGTCCGTGGGCTGAGTAGCGCGCAAAAAGGCTGACGAGTGCGCACAATCAGGTTGTAGATCAAGAAGAGAGGAGACAAGATGATGAGCAGACCCAAGAGATGAATGTTCGTGGGTGGGGTCTCTTGTGGAAATGGCTAGGTATCGTCAAGAAGCAAAAGTCGATGCAATCTAGGCTGTAACTCTATCATGTTTGGTCATCAGAGAGAAAAACAAAAATGCAACAATTAATAATGATGTCTGTGTCCGAGTGATGTCTCTCCAGGTTTCTGTGTGAAATCAGCACTCGTTGATTATTTCCGTCGCCAGCTTAGGTAGATACCTACCTACCTCAGGTAACCATTCTACCTGCTAGTAGAGCACATCTGGTGTCTACTAATACACCCTTAGGTAGGTACAAAAGGCGCACATCCATTGTCGTACTGGGGACGAGGAAATAGGAAGCTCTGAACCTAGCAAGAGGCCAAATCTTCGTTTTCGGAAACTTCCTCCTAGGAACTCCGATTTGAAATCTTAGGCTTCCTAGAGCGCGTTCGCTTGTTCCTTATAGCTTCTAGCCAGAAGCTAACGCTAATCAAACTCTCGCTCTTAAATGTAGGCCGTTATAGCTGAAGCTATAAGCCGGGGGTATTCGCTTTCTATTCTTATAAGAAGTTATAACTAGGCCTTATTATAGGTACAACCTACCCTAGTAGGTATATAGGATAGGTTAGGTATTAGCAATACCTAATAGGTATAGGTATTTAGCTAGGTATACCTAACCTATCGGGTTAGGTACAAACCTAGTAGGTATTACGATACCTAGTAGGTATTACGTACCTATTAGGTATTGAATCTTCGTATATAGAAATAAAAAACCTAGAAACCGGGTACTCTAACGAGAGCGAAGAAGCGATTTATTTAGACTAGGTATAAGAAAAGAAACTGTATATAAACCCGATATAGATACGAAAGTAAAGATTATAGTTAAATTAAATAAAGAAACTTAGGATTATATATACGCTATACTATAAGTTGTAATATTTTGAATCTTAAGAAATATAGTCGGCAAATATAGTCGGTAGGTAAACTTTATACAAGCTTAAAGCAATCTCCCTATAATCGTCTCGTAGTATCCCGGAGGTACTTCTACGTAAGCTTGAAACTTAGGCGTACTAATCGCCTTAGCTCCTCTACTATATTACCCTCGTTATCGCTAATCGTATCTAAGTTACTAATCCGTTCTATAAGATCTTTCGTCTACTCTCGGTCTTTACTAAGGATCTTCTATAAAGTTAGAGTACTAAGAAGCGCTTAGGAAACCTCTATAGCCTTCTAGGCGATAAGAATTCTAGTATCGTACTTATCGTCCCGATAGCGAAAACGAGAAACTATTAATCTAGAGAATATTAATATAGTATATTAGCAATTAAAACGACTTTAGTATCGAGCGATACTAAAATCGCGCTTATACCTAACTCCGGCGGTAGGAATATAGAGAATATCCCGCGCTATTAATACGAGAGTAGGGTACTTAGACTCTATTAAAGACTACGTCTTTAGTACCTCGAATAGATCCCCTTTATCTATATTAGCGTCTAAATAGTCGGCGAGCTCGTTATCCTCGTTAGTACTACGTCTTTAACTTTAAGAAGACTCTATACTCCTACTAAGAGTAAAGTCGATATAGCCTTTATACCGACTCCTTCTAAAACGGCCCTACTAGGTAGAGGTATTTAATAATAAACGATAGCTCTTCTCCTACTCTGCCCTTAGCTTACCCTCGTAATATACGCAGTAACTTTTATTCCTAAAGTTATCGTATACCTAGAACTTCTACTTAAGGTAGGGGGTAAGGAGGACGCTAATACTATAGTAATCGCTAAATCGATCCTAGGTATCTCGATAATATTTCTCTAGCTTAGCCTAAGTAGCCTCGTATACCTAATAGATATCCTTCTTCTAGGATATCCTCTTATTCTTAAGTCGCTTTATCGCCTCCTCTAGAATATCAAAAAGCTTATTATAGTATATAAGGACAAGGTAAATCGTCGGACCTTTCGTTATTCTAATTACCGCTATCGCCGCTATAAATAGTTTCGTAAGGTCGATAAGGTACTCTACCCTTTGCTATTCTTCGGAATCGATACCTATATCTTTACTTAGGTCAAGTCGCTCGATATAAGATTTAATAACTACTTAGAGTCTACTAAAGCGATCGAGTATTAACGTTGTTAAGGACTACCTTGTCTTTACGTCTTAAACGACCCTTAGGATACAATCTTAAACGCCTTTCTACCGACGGTGCTTTATAAATAGCTACTTCTTTTAAAGCATCTCTTTCTAGAGGTCGATAAACTGTTCGAACCTTTAGGAGCTCGAGTTAATAAAGATATAAAGCTTCCGGATCTAGAGATTAAGATTAGCTAGAGTAACAAACTGCCGACTATAATTGCTAACTACGCTAGTCAACTATACTTTCGAGGTAGAAGGGTTTATAGTTTATTAGGCGTAGATACTAATCTTACCTTTAAAAGAAGATAGGGTATACTATTAGCTTAAGGACGGCTAATTTGCTTACTCTATACTCTTCTTCTCTATAATATCTTTCTATCCTTCTCGTAATCCTAGAATTCGGAAAGGTCGTTTATAGGATAAAGCCCTAGGCGGTCGAAAAAGGCCTTTAGGAGAAGTTAAGCAGTATAGGCAAAGTAGGGAAATCGCTCCGGACGGCTACCTCGATTATACTCTATAATTGCCTCCTCCTCTTCCTCTCCTATCTCTAATTCGGAACTAGTCTCCGTACGTAGATAGAGAGATAGCTACTCTAAGCTCGTTAGTAGCTTAGTAACCGTTATACTATATCTCTCTTAATAAGTATTAATCGCTAAAACACTATAGAATATTAGAGGAGAGTAATAATAGTAGAGTAAGTATCCTTATATCGTATTATATAGCGTCTTATTATTAGAGGCGTTATCGTATATAATAGTAGTTAATCGGCGCTTAATCTCGAACTCTTGTAAGATCTCGAATAGTATCTCTATAAGATAATTACTAGTATAACGGCTAGTAATATAAGGGAAACTAAGTATCCCTTCGTACTAAGTCTATTAGTTATCAATCTAGTAGACCCGTATAGTTAGGATAAGGTTTTTATAGTCCTGGATTACTAACTATTATACGCGATAGCTATCTTAAATCTTCTAGCGAGACGGGCTTTAAGAGAGTCGGCGGAGTCTATAACCTTAGTATCGAGCATCCTTCGGTATATCGACGCGTATTTAAATAGAATTGTCTCGACCTATCCCGGGAGTAGTACTATATAAGTCTGTTTTACTAAGGGTCGTTTAAAGAACTAGAATAGTAGACTATTGTCGATAATTATCTTAAAGTATAGGCGCGGGAAATCGTCTAGTATATAGCCTAGGTCCCTTGTCTACCGTAGATTGCTAATAGTCTAGAAATATCCTTTTAGTATAAGTAGCTAGACGTAGTTAGTAGACGTAGTCGGTAGGTATAGTCGGCGTTAGTTAGTATTTACTTGTCGATGCTTCGCGGCCGTAAACATCTCCTTTATAAACCCTCGCTTATCTTGTTTCTCCTAGTAGTTCGAGGAGTCGAGATACTTCTCGATAGATATTGTACTAGTATTTAGTACTAGATGTTTTAGTACAGCGTTATAGTATCTATATACAACTTTAGGCGTTATATCTTCTTAAAGTATTCCCTTCTCTAGGAAATCCTATACCTAAGATATCCGAGACTTACTCCTCTAGGTAATTAGGGACCGATCGAATATAGTACGACCGTTCCGCTTTTTAAGGCGCTTTCCGGTATAATTCTACTAGCGTACCTCGTACTAACGCTCAAAGTTGTCCTTATACCTAAGCCTCTATAGCTAGTAATTTAACTTAATATCCTACTCTCCTATATAATTAGGCTCGATAGGGAGAATAAGGGAACTATCTAGTTCCTCTTCTACTAGACTCCGCTGTCTCGTTCTACGCCGCCTAACGTTAGGTTGTCGTCGGCGTCGACCTAGTATTAGACTCGATAGCGCGTTGAGTATCGTCCTATAGCGCTAGCGTAGCCGTACGCTCGATCGCGTAGAGGTCCCGGAAGAGGTATCGGGCTAGGAGGAGGATTCGAGCCGGGAGCTTCCTACTCCTAGGGAGGACGAGAAGAAGGACGAAAACATAGTAGATAGACGACAATAGCGTAAAAGTCTAGAGGTATCTTAAAGAAGTAGGAGTAGAAAGGGGAAAAAGAAAGAGAATTTCCTATACTTAATTATAGTATTACGCTATAACAAGGGTATAGCTAATAGGATATACCGACATTCTGCTATATCCGAGCTAACCTATCGAAACCCTAGTTTAGGCGTCGCTTACTATTTACCTATCGCTTCTACTTCTTAGTCTTAAACTTTAATAAGGGTAGCTAGTCTCTTATCCTTCTTAACTAGTTCTTCGAAACTAGAAATCGAGAGGCAGAGTTCGTCTTCTTAGAGGAGGAGGAGTAGAATAGCTTCGAGAGTAATACTAGTATACTCTTTTACGCTACAATAGATAAGGCTATCTATTACTACTAGCTATATTGTCTATTCCTTTATAAGAGAGTTCTCTTTCTCGTATATCTTATACGCTATCTTTACGAAATACTTGTTCTCCTTTATTGTCTTTAAAGGCAAAAAGCCGTTAGCTATATAGTCGTAGGTAGGGGGAATAAGCTAAGAAGGGCCTAGTAATCGCCCTCTATAGTAGGCTTGAGCTTTAGTATCCTACAATAGGACATTCCGGCAAACGGCTCGCTTAATAGGCGAGAAGATCTTATATAGTAATAGTATTCGGACTTCTTCGATACAAATCTAGAATTATAATTAGTTTCTATAGTCGGCAAATATAGTCGGCAGATATTTACCTTTATTGTCTCGCTACTAACGATTTTTAAGACCTCTTTTATACCTTTTTTATTTAGTATATCTAGGTTCTTAAGGATAACAATCTTGTCCTAGAAGTAGTAAATAGAAGAGCGCTATTAATTATAGGCCGTCGAAAAAGTAGAAGAGGATGCCTAGATAGCAAAGGTACTAATAGACTTAGCCCTCGCTTCCTCTATCTATAGAGTTAAGAATAGATTAAGAACTAATTCCGAGGGAAGGCAATAGTTACTAAGGCCGCTAACCCCTTTGTCGTACTCCTCGCTAATAGATAGATACTCCTATTCCTACTTAATCTAGTCTTCTTTCTAGAGTATCAATCGTTCCTTAGAGTTAATATTACCGAGTTCGAGAAACTAGTCGGCTTTATTAATCTTTGCCTACTTATCGGGAGGAAGTATTGTACTCTTTCTAGTCTGCTTCTTTATACTAAATTAGAAGTTAGTACTCAAATCTGCCGACTATATCCGCCGACTATATTTATACTTACGCTTTTTGATTATACTCCTTTATATATATCTTTCTCTAGCCCTCGATAAGTTCCTATTGCTTATCTTTAGCGAGGCTTTCGAAACTCGTATACTCCTTAATTTATGCCTTTTTGAATCGCGCGAAGGATTTGTTACGCGCTTTACAGTATCGATTCTATACCCTCTTTTCTTCGTCTATAGCGGTAGTACGCTCTCGGTCTCGTAAAGTATTTAGCTTAAGGAAGTACTCCTCGAGTAACTTCGAGGCTACGCCGAGCTTTGCGCGCTTGTTTACTAGTGCCTCTAGGGTATTACTCTTGCGTTTCGGTATAGTAAGGTTTCTAATATTAGTATAGTAGTTAAAGAAGAACTCGGTCTGATTACGAAGGTAGGTATCGACGGCGCTAGTAAAGGTACGGAGGTACGGGTGTTATAGAGGTATTGTAGTAAGGTAGTAAAGTATAGGCCTTATTATAGGTACAACCTACCCTAGTAGGTATATAGGGTAGGTTAGGTATTGCGTACCTATTAGGTATTGATTTTTCGTAAACAGAAAGAAAAAGCCTAGAAACCGAGTGCCCTAAGAGCAAGTTATTTGAACTAGGTATTAGAAAAGAAACTATATATAAGCCCGATATAGATAAGAGGATAAAGAGAGTAGTTAGATCGAATGAATAAATATAGAAGAATATATACGCTAGATTACAGCTTGTAATATTTTGAAACTTAAGTACTATAGTCGGCAAATATAGTCGGTAGGTAAACTTTATACAAGCTTAAACTAAGCTCGCTATAATCGTCTTATAGTATCCTAGAGGCACTCTTACGTAAGTTTAAAGCTTAGGCGTACCGATCGCCTTAGCTCCTCTACCCTATCTCCCTTATTATCGCTAATTATATCTAAGTTACTAATCCGTTCTATAAGATCTTTTGTCTACTCTCGGTCTTTACTTAGGATTTCCTATAAAGTTAGAGTACTAAGAAGCGCTTAAGCAGCCTCTATAGCCTCTTAGGCGATAAGAACTCTAGTATCGTACTTATCGTCCTAGTAGCGGAAACGGGATACTATTAGTTTAGAGAATATTAATACGGAGTATTAGCGATTAAAACGACTTTAGTATCGAGCGATACTGAAATCGCGCTTATACCTAACTCCGGCCGTAGGAATATAGAGAATATCCCGCGCTATTAGTACGAGAGTAGGGTACTTAGGCTTAAGCGAAGACTATATCTTTAGTACCTCGAATAGATCCCCTTTATCTATATTAGCGTCTAGATAGTCGGCAAGCTCGTTACCCTTACGAGTGCTACGTCGTTAAGTTTAAGAAGACTCTATACTCCTACTAAGAGTAAAGTCGATCTAGCCCTTATACCGACTACTTCTACTATATAACTCGTAGGTAGAAGTGCTCGATAATAGACGATAGCTCTTCTCCTACTCTATTCTTAGCTTACCCTCGTAATACTCGTAGTAACTTTTATCCCCGAAGTTATCGCGTATCTAGAACTTCCGCTTAAGGCAGGGGGTAAGGAGGACACTAATACTATAGTAATCGCTAAATCGATCCTAGGTATTTTAATAATATTTCTTAAGCTTAGCCTAAGCAGCCTCGTATACCTAATATATATCCTTCTTCTAAGGTATCCTCTTATTCTTAAGTCGCTTTATCGCCTCCTCTAGAATATCGAAAAGCTTGTTATAGTATACGAGGATAAGGTAGATAGTCGGACCTTTCGTTATTCTAATCGTTGCTATCGCCGCTACGAATGGTTTCGTAAGGTCGATAAGGTACTTAACCCTTTGCTACTCTTCGGAATCGATACCTATATCTTTACTTAGGTCGAGTCGATCGATATAAGATTCGATAACTCTTTGCAGTCTACTAAAGCGATCGAGTATTAACGTTATTAAGGACTACCTTATCTTTACGTCTTAAACGACCCTTAGGATCCGATCTTAAACGCTATTCTACCGACGGTACTTTGCAAATAGCTCCTTCTTTTAAAGTATCTCTTTCTATAGGTTAATAAACTGCTCGAACCTTTAAGAGCTCGAGTTAATAAAGACGTAAAGTTTCCGGATCTAGAGATCGAAATTAGCGAAGGGAATCTCGGGTACTAACTATAATTGCTAACTACGAGAGCCGACTATACTTTAAAAATAGGAAGGTTAATAGGCGATAGGCCGTAGAGACTAATCTTACCTTTAGAAGGAGGTAAGGTATACTATTAGCTTAAGGACGGCTAATCTACTTACTCTGTTTTCTCCTTCTCTATAATATCTTCCGATCTTTTTCGTAATTCTAGTATTCGGAAAGGTCGTTAGTCAGATAGAGCCCTAGGTAGTCGAAAAAGGCCTTTAAGGGAAGCTAGGTAGTATATATAAAGTAGGGAAATCGCTTAGGACGGCTAGCTCGATTATACTCTACGATTACCTCCTCCTTATCCTCTCCTATCTCCGAGTCGGGACTGCTCTCCGTACCTTCCTCTAAGCTCGTTACTAGCCTCCTAGCCGTTATACTATACCTCTCTTAACAAGTATTAATCGCTAAAATACTATAGAATATTAGAAGGAAGTAGAAAGAGTAAAGCAAGTAGTCTTATATCGTATTATATAGGGTCTTATTGTTCGAGGTATTATCGTACGTAATTGCAGTTAATCGGTACTTAATCTCAAACTCTTATAAGATTTCGAATAGTATCTCTATAAGGTAATTACTAGTATAACGGCTAGTAATATATAGAAAGCTAAGTATCCCTTCGTACTAGACCTAGTAGTCGTTAATCTAGTAGACCCGGATAGTAAGGAATAAGGTTTTTATACCTCTAGATTACTAGCTATTATATACGATAGCTATCTTAAATCTACTAGTAAGACGGGTTTTAAGGGATTTAGCAGACTCTTAAACCTTAGTACCGAGTATCCTACGGTATATCGAGGCGGATTTAAACTAAATTATCTTAACCTATCCCGGGAGTAGAGCTATATAAGTCTGTTTTACTAACGGTTGTTTAAAGAACTAGAATAGTAGACTATTGTCGATAATTATCTCGAAGGATAAGCATAGGAAATCGTCTAGTATATAGCCTAGGTCCCTCGTCTATCGCGGATTGCTTATAGTCTAAAGATAAAGTTTTAGTATAGTTACTTAGACGTAGTCGGTAGATATAGTCGGTAGGTATAGTCGGCAGGTCTGGTCGTCGGTAGTTAGTACTTACTTATCGATACTTTGTAGTTATAAACATCTCCTTCGTAAACCCTTACTTATCTTGTTTCTCCTAGTAGTTCGAGGAGTCTAGATACTTCTCGATAGACGTTATACCGGTATTTAGTATAGGATATTTTAGTATAGCGTTATAGTACCTATATACGACTTTAGGTATCGTATCTTCTTAAAGTATTCCCTCCTCTAGGAAATCCTATACCTAAGATATCCGAGACTTACTCCTCTAGGTAATTAGGGACCGATTAAATATAGTACGACCGTTCCGCTTTTTGAGCCGCTTCCTAGTATAGTTCTACTAGCGTACCTCGTACTACTTCTTAAAGTTCTCCTTATACTTAAACCTCTATAGCTAGTAGTTAGCCTTAATATCCTACTCCCCGATATAGTCCAGCTTAACGGGGAGTACTAGAGAGGAATCTAGATCTTCTTCTATTATAGTCGGCCGTCTTATATAACGCTTGCGAACCTCTGTTCTACGTCGGCGGTCCCCTAGTATTAGGCTCGGTAGGAGGTTCGTCGTAGAACTATATCGTTAGCGTAAGCGAGCGCTCGATCGTATAGAGGTAGTAGAAGAGCTTTCTAGCTATAAGGAGGATTCGAATCGGGAGCTTCCGACTCCTAGAGAGGAAGTAAAGGAAGACGAAAATATAGTATTTTAGACTCCGACGTCGTAAATCCGTTACGAGAGGATAGAGAAGAGGGAACGTAGGAATTAAAAGGAGGGAAAGTAGGAATTTCAGAATCCTAGTACGCTATCCTATAGGGGTTAAGCGAATAGAATTCGTAGGCCTACTTCCGGCTACGAGCTAACCTATTAGATAGTCTAATTCTTACTACTAACCCTTCTACCCTTTCTTCTATCCCTCTTCGTCTTCTTAAAATAGGCGAGGCTCCTAGTCCTCCGAGTCTAAAATCTCGAACCCTCTAATAAAGTTGCGAATATAGAGTCCTTTATAAGTACCTTCTCGATTCCCGAAGATACTAGGTATAATTTATCTTCTCGTAGTAGTAGGAGTAAAAAGGCCTCTAGAGTAATCCTATTATACTCTTTAATATTGTACTCGATAAGGGTAGCTATTATCTTAGGCTAGAGAGTCTATTCGCGGCTTAGAGTATTCTCTCTCTTATAGAGCTTATATACTATCTTCGCGAGGTACTTCTCCCCTTTTAAGCTTACTAATAGAAGGAAACTATTAGTAGAGTAGTTATAATTTTCTAGTATTAGCTAGGAGGGTCTAGGAAGACTACTTAAATAAGCCCTTTAGGCTACGATATCCTAGGTAAGGATACTATAGTAGACTACGCGCTCGATTAGACTAAAAATCTCGTATAGTAGTAGGAGTCGTACTTCTCTAACGCAGATCTAGGATTATTAGAAAATAGTTAGTAGGTATAGTCGGCAGATAAGCTTACCTTTTTAGTCTCGCTATCGACAATTTGTGAAATCTACTTTATAGCTACCTCGTTAGGGAGAACTAGACTCTCTAGAGCAATAAGTTTGTTCTAGACCTTCCGGATTAAGCGATACTATTAGTTATAAGCAGTCGTAAAAGTAGAAGAGACTGCCTAAAAGGCAAAAGTTCTAATAGAGTTCGCTATCTCCTTGTCAATCTCTTTTAATAATAAAGGATTAAGAATCGTTTCTTAAGGAAGGCATTCGTTACTAAGGCCCCTAAGTGCTTTATCGCATCGTTTACTAAGAGTAAGGGTATCCTATTCCTACTTAACCTAATCCTCCTTTTAAAATGTTATCTTTAATTTGCTTTTACTATCTCTAAGCTTAAGGAACTAGTTAGCTTTATCGATTTCGGCCTATTCGACGGGTAAGAGAGCTAGATTAGTCTCTACTTACTTCCTAGTACTAAAGAAGTTAGCCTTTAATAGGAAGTAGGAATACCGACCGTAGATGCCGACTATAGATGCCGACTACGAAACTTATACTTTCCGGTTATATTCTACTATATATATCGATCTCTATTCCTTAACTAGGGTAGCTTAACGGTCCCTACTTAGCTCGCTAAACTCGCTAGACTACTTAATCTAAGCCTTCTTAAACCGTACGAACGATTTATTACGAGCCTTTCTATATCGATCCTAAGCTCTCTTCTCTTCGTCTATAGCGGTAGTACGCTCGCGGTCCTATAGGGTATTCGGCTTTAGAGAGTATTCTTTAAGTAACTTCGTAGCTGCCCCGAGCCTAGTACGCTTATTTTCTAGCGCCTCTAGCGTAATATTCTTCCGTTTCGGTATAGTAGTATCGGTACGGAGGTAGGTATAGACGTAGGTAGAGATATAGATACGGAGGTAGGTACAGTAGTACGTACAGTAGTATATACGGAGGTAGATACGTAGAGTAGAAGCCCTTTAAGAAATAAAATTTCTTTTATCTAAGAGATTTAAGGTTTAGGCAGCAGCCGGAACCCTGTCCCGTAACCCCGAGTACTAACACTACCCTCTATAATAATATTATACTTCCGCGCCTATACTAAGCTCCTCTGCTACTACTATTATCGTCGATTTCCTAAGTACCCTCCTCCCTACCTAAATTTTATTTCGAATATAAGTTGTTGTCGCTTTATTCGCTATTACTAGGACAACTGCTATAGGGTATTATATATAAATACTATATTATCTAGAGAAATAGTTAGACTACTAACTTCTTAAGGTATTGTAGTACTTTCTAGTAAAAAAGTGAAATCTTATAGCTAGAGTAGAACGTATTCGGCAGACGTAGTCGGCGTATAAACTATATAACATAATATAAAATATACTAGTATAGATATATATAGAACCCCTATCCTAATTACTAATTACCTTCCCGCGCGATCTAATATACTCGAGAGATAAGCGGCTTAGCGATTTCCGGGTCTTCCTTATACCTACTAACTTATCCTCTCTTGCTTTTTTCTTATCCTATATATTCCTACTAAGTCGAAACTCTTAAAATGCCTAATATAGACGTACAATCTCTCTCTTCCTACGTCTCTTCCTCTCTTCCTCTCTTCCTAACGACGACGACGACTAGGAAAGAAGAGATAGTCCGCGTTAAAAAGAAACGAAGGCTAAAGTACTCCCGAAGGCTGCCTACGATAGCGGAAGTAATAAGAGGACTCGATAGTAGTTAGATTAGACGGTTAAGCCGACGGAGGAGAGGTAGACAGAGAAGAGGTAGACGGAGGAGAAGTAGACGGAGGAGAGGCAGATAGAGGAGAGGCAGGTAGATAGAGGTATAGGTTAAGTTAATAATAATAAAACGAACGAAGATTTAGACCTACCGACTAAGCAGCGTAGTCGAGACGGGGTAGTATCGGTTCAACTAAAGGGGCTATATATTATCTATAATAGATTAGACCGATAGCTCTCTAATATAGCTTCCCCTCGACTAAGTCTCGCCGTAAGGAGACTAGGACGTATAAAAAAAGTAGTATAGAAGACCTATCCTAGTAATAAGAGACTACTAGGAAGTTAACGACTATAGAAAAAGCCTATTGTTCGAAAGGGGCCTAAAGCGAGAAGACGAACAAAGCCTAGTATAGCCGCTCTCCGAGAAATTAGGAAATACTAGAAGTCTACGGAGCTTTTAATACGCCGACTTCTATTCTTAAGGATTTGTCGAGAGATTACGATAGATTTAGCAAGCAATACCGGTAATAGTATATACCGTTTTCAAGCTAAGGCTCTACTTTGCTTATAGGAAGCAACGGAAGCTTTTCTTATATAGGAGTTCGAAGTCTCTAATATACTAGCGATTTACGCAAAACGGGTAACCTTATAATAGAAGGATATAAAACTTTGTCGCTAGATTCGGAAGCGCTTTGTAGGAGAAGCGAATTCAAGTACCGAGCTTTGATCTTATAGTAATACGCCGACTACGTCTACCGACTATATACTCCTAATATCGTTTTCGAGGCTAGTACTTAAAGAATTAGTACTAGATATATAAGATAACCCGAAAACGAGCTTCCGTAAGATATTGTCTCCCGTACTAATTATATCTATATAAATCTCTAGGTCTCTTGTTTACGGGCTAGGCACTGCTTATACGGTCGTTATATTAATATTTCCTATTTCCGGCGATCTTACTTTACTATTTCTTACTTCTATTGTCTAAAAACGGTAGGTACCTATCCTACGTAGACAAAGAATCCCTAGCTTCTAATTGGTCGCGCCTCTAGACCCTAAATTCCGCCGCCTTTAAAGGTATTCCCTACTTCTAAAAAAACCTAACTTACGATATCAATATTAGTTGTTGACCCCCCCCCCCC
>NW_016017392.1:517626-522790 GCF_000320565.1 Sphaerulina musiva SO2202
CCCCCCCCCCCCCCCCCCCTCCCGCCCTGCCCCCTACCCTCCTAGCCTCTGCCTACTACTCTACCTACTACTCTACCTACTACTCTACCTACTGCTCTGCCTACTACTCTGCCTACTACTCTGCCTACTACTCCGCCTACTACTACTATCGTTATAGCGCCGTTACTCGTAGCGCGCCGTAAGCTTACAATCGCTAGAAAGGTACTACGAATATCTAGAAAGAGACTCCCTAGCGTAACGGGTAGGAAAGGGCTTCTATCCGTAGGTATAAAGAAAAATCGAAAAAAGAGAGGTAGTAAGTATACCTAGTCGGCAGACGTAGTCGGTATATATAGTCGGCTTATACTAACATTTCTTTTAGAGGGAGCTTTGTAGGAGATCGAAAAATGCTAGAAGGAGGTTATACCCTATATCCTAAAGCTCGCGTTCGTACGTATCGTTAGGGATGCTATTATCCTTTTTACCGAAGACTACCTCTCTATACGGATCTAAGCAAGCGTACTCGGCATCCTCTAGGAATAGTACGAGAGTATAGTAACGAAAGTCTTTTCCTTAGCTAATCTTCTCGCTATCTACTATAAGCGAGTTATAGTAATAGCAAAAGATCTCGAATGTCTTCGTAGGCTATTAAAGAAGTAGAATATCTAGCTAGATATTTACGTAGTTGCTCCCTATAGCTCTAGCCTAGTTAACCCGAGTACGATATATAAGCCTCGATTAAAGACAAAGAAGACGAAATCGAAGCTAACTCTAAAGAAGCTGACTACGAAGAAGAGAAAGAAGACTCCTACGTCCTTAAGCGAAGACAAGAGCTTAGATAATCCCGATAACTCTAGCGCTTAAACGGGTACTCAAACCGGTAGGTCCGGTACTAGTAGCTAGATAGACGCCAACAATTAAGATCCTCCTAGCGCCGATTAGGATAATAGGGATACCGGTAGCTAGACAGACGGGAACAATTAAGATCCTCCTAGTACCGATTAGAATAATAGCGATACCGGTAGCTAGACAGACGGGAACAATTAAGATCCTCCTAGCGCCGATTAGGATAATAGGGGTTTGAACGATTCAGACGGTAAGAAGTAGGCGACTATCGTAATTTCGAGCGGTAATAAGAGCTTAGAATACGATCTAGATACTAATCCTAGCGTTTAAACTAGTTATCCTCTAGCTAATAAGGAGAATACTTAGGACGATAATACGGTACCCCTAACGACAGAGGATAAATATCTCTAGGCTCTCCTCAATTATATTAATACTTAAGAAGAAGAAGACGAGGAGATAGCTTCCGAGAATTCAGATTTTCCTTTTAGGTAACTAGGTATACTGCTTAGTTAAGCAGATTTTTAGTATAGCGACAAGGATATAGGTACCTAGGATTAAGATATCTCGCTTAACTAAGACTACAATCCTTTCGATTATCTAGATTTAGAGGAGACGGGTCCTAATTCTCTCTAGGAGAGTCGACTAGATATAGAGAGAGAGGATAAAGAAGAGGAGTCGTAGTAGGAGTTTAACAAGGAGATAACAGAATTAGAGGATATAGCAAGGGCAGCGTATACGGTAGCTATAGATTAAGCGAATAATCGGGGTACGTAAGAATTTGTAGCTAGGAGAAGTATTAACAAGATACTAAGTATACTTATAGAAGAGCCTATTACCGAACGAGACAGACTAGAGACAGAAATTTTAGCTCGCTTTATCCTTAGAGCTACTTATTTAAGGATCCTATTATTAATAAGGACGGAGCCGGCTTTCTAAGCGGCCTAGCGAAGAATAGAGATACGTAAGGCCTAGAGAGTAAGGCAGCAGTATATAGTAATAGAAAGTCGGTTTAAATACTAGATACGCGTTCTAGCTAGGCTAGAGAAGGAGATATTAAAGCATTTACTATAAGCCTAAGATTTAAAGTAATTTGGTTTTTCTAATTTTCGTAATCGGCAGGTATAGTCGGTAGGTATTGTTAGCTATAGAAGGAGATGTTGAAGTACTTACTATAATCTTCTAATCTAAATTAATTTGCTTTTTCCTAATTCTCGTAGTCGGTAGGCATAGTCGGCAGCTATTATTAGCGAGTTTAGGCAGTACGGTATATACAAGGCTTATTACTATTCAAGAAGCGCTTACTATGTTTATTCTATATCTAGAAGAGGTTTTACATAATACCTATCGCAATAACTATTAGGTATACCTATTGGGTTTTTTCCGTTAGGTTGTACCTAGCTTATAAGCTAGGTACCTACCTTATTTGCGGGGTTAGGTATTAACGTTAGGTTGTACCTAACCTATACCTAACCTAACCTATAACGAGGCCTAGAGGTAGCTTTCGCTATCTCTAGGTAGTCGGCTACGGCTAGGGCGCTCGACGCCGGCGCGCTAGCTATAGTACTACTACTACCCTTCTTCGGCGTTTTATAGACACCGACGGCCTTGCCCTTGTTAGAGGCAAGCACCTTCTTGCTCTCTAGAATCTTACTCCCTAGACGCTGCAAGCGCCGTATTACCTATACTAAGCGTATGCCGGCCGTATAAGAACGAAGTACCGCGCGTAGGATACGTAGGTAGCGCGCCTAGCGAAGTAGGTCTAGGTCTACTACGCGTTCGTATACGTAGCGCCCTTTCGCGTACCTCTAGTACTTCTTCTTTCGGCCGGAAGCTATTACGCTGTTATAGGCGCGCTCGGCGATACCGTTCGCGTCTACTACTATTAGATTAGTAAAGAAACGTAGGTAAGGCGTACGTAACGTATAGGTGTCGACGTACCCTTAAACATATACTCTATATAGCGGAGGCAAATATTGTACGCTCTAGCCGCGACGCGGATCGCGCTCTAGGACGGGCTTCTCGGGCGCCTTTATAGCTGTTGCGCGCTTTAGAGGCATATCGCTTACGTATAGGTTACGAGGAGAGTACGAAGAGCTTGTAGTTTTCCGTAAAAAATAGATTTAGGGGAGAACTAAGGGACGAGGAAAAACACGTAGCGTAGAGGACGAAATATACTTACTCGTTACTATTACCTATTGCTAGGTAAAGCTTTTCTTCTATCGTATTCTACGGTCTATTAACTTCCTTATATTCTACTATATAGAATGCCCTAGGGTAACTACTAGGATTCCTAGTATAGCGACTAGCTTCTATATAGAATACGAATATCTCTATATACGCCCTATACGCGTTCTGTATACGATATATAGAAAACGTTACTAGAGACAGCTCTATTAGGGAGAGGAGATAATTGTAATAGCTAGGCCTAGAGGTATATAGCTCTAGAGGGCGGTTAGGTATTTAAGTCTAAGGTACGCCGGCCTAAGGCAGGACGGGCTACGGAAGCAGTACGATCCGAGTTGTTAGGTAATCGGCTATCGGGCGACCGCCCGCGCGGCGCAGCGCCTACATATACTTAGCGTAGGGGTATATTATACAACGCCGCTCTCTCCTTTCCGAAGGATAAGAATTAGTTTGTTCCTTTTCCTATACAGTAGGAAGGACGCTCTATACATTACTATATACCCCTACTCTTATAGAATTGCTATCGATTCTACGCGTAAATTTATATATATATAGTACTAATTAACTCGGATTAATGTATGTATCTATATATACGCGTCGCGTATATAGAATTCGTAGAATTCCGACGTTAGCGTATGTTTAGGTATAGTATATAATATACGTAGAGGGTATAAACTATAGGCGGAGAAAAAGATTAGCCTCTACGTTAGCAAGATTAGCCGACGTTCCGTACTACTAACGGGCTAGCCCGTAGGATATATTATTATAACTATACTAGTACTAACTTAATACAATCTAGAAGAATATATATATACTATTTGAACATACTACTAATATAATACTAATATATAAAGACCTCTATACTAGGACCTAGTAAGGTATTTAGAGTACTCTAGCTATAAAAACTAGCTTAAAATCATATACTCTAATTAGCGTATCCTTTATAGTAGGGTAGTCTCTAATTAAAGTTATACTAAGACTTTGATTAAGGTTTAATCAATTGATTAATAAAAGTTAAGAGACCTTAGGTTTAACTAATCTCTTAGTAATCAAAGTTAAGAGAGCCTTAACTTTAAAAGTCTTAAGGTTTAACTAGAGGTAGAAGAAGAAGAGAAAAATTCTTACTAAGAGAGGAAAAGGTAGGCAAAAAGTAGGATTTCTAGGAAAAAATCTAAGAAAAAAATTAAGAAAGCTCTAGAAAAGGCTATCTCCGTTTAGACGCTCTCTCTTTATGCTTCGGAAGCCTGAAGGAGAGAGGTCGTTCTATAATAACGTCAAACTTTCGGCGAATTAATATTTCGGGCTCTGATTACATAATCAATCAATCTTTGACTTTTTTTCACTTTGGTTTAATTGGAGACTACCCTGCTTTGTAGTAGGGCGCGCTAAATCTACTAGGCCTAATCCGTTACTACCTTAAAACAAAAGCCCGCTATAGGCAGAAAGACTACCTACCTCTCTGTCCCTATAGGCTACTCTATCTAAAATTCAGCAAAGAAGAACAAAGAGAAGAGAAGGACAAGGACAAGGACAAGGACAAGCGCAAGGAGAAGGACAAGGAGAAGGAGAAGGAGGAAGAGGAAGAGGAAGAAGAGGAAGCCTAGAAAGAAGAAGAGGCCTAGAAAGAAGAGATAGAGAAGAGACGAGAGACGAGAGACGAGACATATACGCGCGCGTATGCGCGCGTGTAAGAATTGAGATTGGTACGTACTCCGTACTAGTACTAACGGGCAGGCCCGTAGGATATATTAGTATAGTTGGTACGGAACGACCTCCAAGCCTTCCGAAGCGCATCGTAGGTCAGGTGCAGGGGGGAGTAGAGTGCCAATCAATCAGCAAAAAAAGTATATATATAGCTGTATATAGATGGAAATTCCAGAGAGCGCACGCTCTCATTGGCGCATCCTTTGCGGTGGGGCGCGCTAAATCCACTAGGCCCAATGCGTTACCACCTCAAAAAAAAAGCCCGCCGCAGGCGGGCAGACTGCCTACCTACCTGTCCCTACGGGCCACCTTGCCAAAAATTCAGGAAAGAAGGACAAGAAGAAGAGAAGAACCAAAGAGAAGAGAAGAGAAGAGAAGAGAAGAGAAGAGCAGAGAAGAGAAGAGAAGAGAAGAGAAGAGAAGAGAAGAGAAGAGAAGAGAAGAGAAGAGA
>NW_016017392.1:523063-529555 GCF_000320565.1 Sphaerulina musiva SO2202
CACAGGACGAGGACGAGGACGAGGACGAGGACGAGGACGAGGACGAGGACGAGGACGAGGACGAGGACGAGGACGAGGACGAGGACGAGGACGAGGAGATAGAGATAGAGGTAGATATGCGCGCGCTGTGCGCGCGCGAAAATTGAGATTGGTACACATTCCGTACCACCAACGGGCAGGCCCGTAGGACATATTATATAGTCTAAACACCGCAGGTTTGATACTTTGATTGATTGAGAACTACCCTGTCGGCGGCTATATCTTTCGAAATGAAGCGAATTGAATAGAAGATATAAGGTAGCCTTAGGCAATAGTGCTCGCTTAGATGATACCTCTTGGCGCTGTGCCTTCCTTGTTACCGCGGGCGTCTGTCTCCCCATCTCCATCCTTCCATCGCAAAATTCGCGTCTTCCCATCTCCATCATTCCGACACTTGCCTATCTCATCGTCGCGAACTTTGCCGGTTGCCAAGCATGGGCGGCCTACTGTCCATCTTCAGACCCGAATTCACATGGCCGCGACCCATTCAGCCCCGTATCAGCGAGTCAACTCCGCCTCTACCCTACCTACCAGGCAAATTCCTCCGCCGAATGATTGCTCCCCTTCATGAACTGCTATACCCGTTCTCGGAAAAGTATTGCGCTTGGTTCGACATCCCTTTCGACCGGGACATATTGCAGCTTCCCTTTGGTCTTGTTCTCAAATGGTCGGATCGTGCCAGCATCGAGGAGGTCGCCGCGATGAAAATGGCTCGCGCCGCTGGAATGCCTGTTCCTTTGGTCTTGACATGCGGAGACCACCCGAACCATGTTCGCCGTTTTTCGATTCTCATGACCAGGTTGCCCGGGATTTGTCTCAACAATGATAATGAGCCATTGCACCCCGAGATTGAGCAGCCGTGGCTGTCGCAATTGCACTCCTGCTTGATCGCTATGCGGAAGTGGAAGTCACCCTATGGGAAGCGTATCTGCTCAGCTCTGGGTACGACTATCTGGAGCACGAGGGTGCCTTTCCACAAGATGGGTCCCTTTGAGACAGAGGCGGAGATGCACGACTTCTTGTTTGAGCCTCAGTCCTCGCACGCCTTTCCCTCGAAGGAAGCCTTCGAAACGACCCTACAATTGGCGAATGAGATTCGCAGTTTTGAACATCGCATCACTTTTACGCAAGGAGATCTCAAAGCACACAACATTCTCGTGGGAGACGACAACCAACTCACAGGCTTCCTGGACTGGGAATCTGGAGGCTGGTATCCAGAGTATTGGGAGCATAGTACTGCGATGAGATGGGGGAGGAACAGTTGGTGGTACCAGGTCGCCACCTACCTTGGGGGCGACCAATACCAGAAACAAGTGGAATGCGACCGTGCTCTGAACAACTTAACAGTGGATTCATACATCGCCTTCTAGATTGGGTAAACAAAGCACGATTGCTAAATACAATTGGTAAGGACAAATGGCCGCCCAGGCCCCCGGAGCTGCTTATAGCTGGCACAATTGGGATCGTGTGACTGGTCGTGGCTGATCGTTGTTGATAGCACCGAAGCGATAACGGTTCCCAATCTGAAAGATTTCGTTTTGTAACGCATTTATATCGCCACATTTGACCAGACTGTTCGCCCTGAGTATAGCTATAATCTGCATTACCCACACCCGACAAGTTAGTCCAGGAATCTGGTTTAACTCGCGGTCTTTCGATCTTGCAATTCCATCCATCTGGACCACTGCCTGTAAGGGAATTGTGGCGATCTGGATCAGCACACATAGAAAGCTTGATTTGAAGACTCCTTTCGTAGATCCGTGGTCGTTAATCCAGCCTCTTGAGAGGTTCGTGATGTGATATTTGGTACCACCATCCGTTCCTGATCGGTGAAAGTACAGCCCCCAATGAAAGTCATTTGGCCCAGGAGGGTCGGACCGGATCCAAAGCACAATAAACAAACCGCGAACCGGTAGCGACGCCAAAGCGAGATCTTGGAGCCTCCTGATCTCACCAAGACGGACTTTGTTCTCCAGTGTATAGAGTGCGGATCTGGGTGCCGCAGTAGATCCAGATGTTGTCCTGTCCGAGGATGCTGCGCCTGTAGCTCTCGCAGACCGTTCTCGGCTTGAAAGAGGTGTTGTGCTCGTGGATGATCGACTGCCGCTCGCTGTCCTGGATGAGGAAGATTCGGATTTTCTTTCGAAGAAATTCATCTTCGGGCGCTGCGAAAAGAACTGTAGTTGAGGCGAGGAGCTGGAGACGAGTCAGTCGGTAGGACGTTAGGAGCCATCGCCTGGCTGTCCATGGACCTTTAAATGCTGTACTACCCACCTACCTATCTAGCAATTGTGATGCTACCTACCTATCTATTGATATCTTTCTGCGAAGTTCTGCCTGCCGATGCAATCAATGCATGAAACTCCAAATAGCGCGCGCGTGTTCGCGAGTAGTTGATTGACCGTCCTTTTACCTCCCGTCCCGGCAGGCAACTCCGTTCGCCCATGTCTAAAACCCGCCGTCGAGAACTTGTTTTTGGCGACGAACTTTTTGGAGCCTGTGAACCATACGAACCACATTGAGCGCGAAATTTTTTTTTAGATCGCCCACTTTTGAAGATAGATGTTTTGCCTGGGAGCTACCTCCGGCGCTTCTGGTAGGTCTACTAACTGTCCAATATCCTATCCTTTGTTGCCGCCGCCAACACCAAACAAACAAAACCAACATCAAGATCAACATCCAAAAACGCACGGCGGATTACTCGTCCTTTGTTGGTAAAAGTCTGACAGCGAGCGATAAAGATTAGAGTAGAGCTCGTATGTTTGTTGTTTGGTGTTCGGGGCGCACCGAAGTTGGGGAACGACGGAGCTCTGGATCTGGGTTGAGGCCATAACTAAATCCGAACGCAGAAACGCCGAATGTAGAAAGTCCTAATATGTCCTACGGGCCTGCCCGTTGGTAGTACGGAATGCGTGCTAACCTCAATTTCATACGCGCGCATACGCGCGTGCGTATATGCGTGTATTCTAGGAGGTATCTCTATCTCTATCGCTGTCTCTCTCTTTACTATCTCTCTCTTCTACTTCTTTCTAGGTACCTCTCTTCTTCCTAGGCATCTCCTCCTTCTTATCTACCTCCCTATCCTTCTCCTTGTCCTCCTCTTTGTCCTTATTACAGGAGAGTAATGTATATATAGGAACCTTATAGTATTTATATAGTAAGTACGATAAAGAAGGAAGGCTAGCTATTCTAGCCGATCTATAAAGGAAAAAGGACGGAGTACGGTAGCTCTGCTTAGAGGCAGCAGTATGCTATACTAAGTAACTAGTAGTTATATATAATGCCCTAGATCTTCTAGGGCACTATTCTAGGGCTCGCCCCTTATAATACCTCTCTTCTCCTGCCCTCCGGCTAAAAATACTTAGAGTACGTATAAAAACAAACTTGCGTTATCTCTTAGACGTACCTCCTCCTCTTTACGATCGCAATAGGAGTACGTATAAAAAACAGTAGCTTTCTTAGTTCCTTATTTACTTAGAAAACTACTTACTTTCTTACGGCCTTAGGCTAATATCCTCCGAATCTAGCTAATTAGAGGTCTCCGTCGCGTAGCTTTACTTTTCCTATTATTATAGCCGGATTAAGCCTTTATTATTCTTCCTACTATAGGAGAGCGCTTTTCTTTATTAAAAACCCTCTCTTCTTCTTTAACCTACTATCTTGTAGGCCTCCTACTTTCTACCGCTACCTTTCCTCCTCCTCCTCCTCTACTACTACTACTACTACCGCCTACCCCTTTTCTCCTAATAGTAAGTCTCCTTTCCGTCGGTTTCCGCCCTTTTCTAACCGGATTATAGTAGTTCGAGAAGACTACTATATTTACTATACTATAGCTAGTATCGACTATATCGACTAACTAGAAGTATCGCTCTCTACCCCTTTTTCGTAGGGCTATACTAACTTTTAATAGCCCCGTACTAACGCCTATATTGTCTATAAAGACAAATACGAAAAATACTAAGAAATATAAGTATCTCGTCCTCTAGCCGAGAATAATCGGGTTCCTCTCTAGCTAAAAACCTATAGAGGCTAAATTAATAGTATTATAGACCGCTCCTCGCCTACGCCGCCTACGCCTACTAGACTCGAGCCTCTAACGCTATTAAGTAAGTAATAGGGCTCCGCCCCTTTTTAGACGGCCTCTGTCCCTTTTCTTCGGCTAGCTAACTTTCTCCTAGAATAAAGGCTTATAAGGGCCTAAAGTCGGTATTAAAAGCCGTAAAGGCCTTACGTTTAGTTAAGCCCTCTAGCCTTTTAGCTCGGCCTATTGCTCTAGAGTTAAGTACTATAATAGCGTAGGCTATCGCTTTATAGTCGTATACTACGGGTAGAACTTCTCCTACTTTTGTAATTAGCCCTCGTCGCTCTTAGGAGTAGGTAATCTAATAGATTCGGAATTCCGGTAGTTTTTCGTTAGTATCCTTTTGTTTAGCAAAGATACCTTAGGGCGGGTGTTTTTAGTCGGCCTACGCACCTTTTAATATAGGCCTAAATAACTGAATAATTAGAATAAAATAGGATAAATAAAACAACTTCCCTTTTTCTTAAATAAACAAATCCTAATTCTAACGCCTATCCTCCTATATTTTCCTATTATCCTACGTTTTTACGTTAGCCTACGCGATTTACGTATTCTAAGCAGCCTAGTTATAATCAAGAAGAGCTAGATAATAATTCTAGCGATAATAAGCAAACTCTTAAGCAGAGGCTAGAAGCCTATACTAATAAGCTAGTAGCGGCAGCTTACGCGCTTACTATTACGAAAGAGCGTTTAGAAGATAGCTTACGCCTTGCTTAGGAAACTCTCGAGGGAGACGTAAAGAAAATTACGCGTTAGTATTATCGTTAGCAGCGGCTGAACTTTAAGGATTAACTTTGCGCAATTACGCTTATCAAAAGATATAAGACGCTAAGGTAGAGGCCTTAAAGCAGTAAGCAAAGGAGCAAGCTACTCTAGATACTTAGCTACTTACTAAGAACTAAGGTAGTTTCTATCCTTAGTATATAGTAGCTTATAACTATAATCAATTGGTTAGAGCTTTCCTTAATATTCCGGTGATCTCTTTTTGATTAGTATATATAGTCGGTATATATAGTCGGCAGCTGCAGTAAATATAGAATATATTCCTATTAGATTCTACGCTCTAGGAATTAGGTAGTAGGTATAAATGCCTTATTAATATTATTTTCTACTATTTTGTAGGTATTCAACTCGTATTATGTAATACCTATCGCAATACCTATTAGGTATACCTACTAGGTTTTTACCGTTAGGTTGTACCCCGCTTATAAGCTAGGTACCTAGCTTATTTGTAGGGTTGGGTATTTAAGTTAGGTTGTACCTAACCTATACCTAACCTAACCTATAACGAGGCCTAATACTACCTACTTTGCTACCGGATCTAATCTCTACTAGTTTAATTATTTAATATAGCTAACTTTATAGCGCCGATCTATAACGAGACTAACGAGTACAACGAGTACGACGAGGACTATAAGGGTAATAGCAATATTACTACTATCGGCAACTCGTTCGCCTCTTCTACGACTTAGTAGGAGATACTAAGTATCGCAGGTACCTATAAGGCATAATATAGACAAGAGAGTTAGATACCCTATATTAGGCGGGCAGGTAGTAGACGCGTATACTATCGTTGTATACTAGGTACTATAGGATTAGTCTAGAATAGAACTGTCGTATTGTACCTAGTACCTTTTATCGTCTGTATTGCCTATAATAGACCCTAAGGTAAAGATCAAGCGAGGTTAGTATACCTCTTATATACCTATACCTAAGGTAGTTATATAGTATATTTTACCTAGTATATTAGATTAGAGTTCGCGTATCAAAACTTTTAAAGCATATAAACACTATATTAGAAAACCCGTAGCATACTAGTACTACGTTAAAAACTCTTACTATATTAATATAGGACTTCTTAGAACATGTACTATTACGAATTACAGGTAGAACTATATACTACGTCGACACTACGGCATTACTAACATAGTAGCTATATATAGATAATTGGTACGGAACGACCTCTAAACCTTCCGAAGCGTAGCGTAGGTTAGGTATAGGGGGGAGTAGAGTACTAACCAATTCGTATAAGGAGGTATATAGGTTAATCAAACTAGCTCGAAAGCGTACGCTCTAATTAGCGCGTTCCTTGCTATAGAGCCGCTAAGCCGAATTCATTACTATCTTAAAAAAAGCCGGCTATAGGCAAACCTGCCTACCTGCCTACCTACCTACCTACCTGCCTGTCTCTATAGGCTACCTTGCCTAAAATTCAGAAGAGAAGGACAAGAAGAGAAGAATCAAAGAGAAGAGAAGAACTAAAGAGAGAGAGAGAGAGAGAGAGAGAGAGAGAGAGAGAGAGAGAGAGAGAGAGAGAGAGAGAGAGAGAGAGAGAGAGAGAGAGAGAGAGAGAGAGAGAGAGAGAGAGAGTA